>NC_062213.1:197029219-197374219 GCF_902686445.1 Sciurus carolinensis | reverse complement strand
CTCTCACACACACTCACACACACACACACTCACACACTCACACGCACGCACACACTCACACTTGCACACCCACACGCACACTCACACTCACGCACACTCACACTCACTCACACTCACACACACTCATACTCACACACACTCACACACATACACTCACACTCACACACACACACTCTCACACACACTCATACTCACACACACTCACACATACATACACTCACACACACACACACTCTCACACATACACACTCACACACACAGCCCTCCTTACGGGCCCGATGACTGCTGAGGCTGTTTGGGGAAGCCTCTCTCTGTCTTTCCTGCTTCCCTGTTTGCGGGCAATGAAGCAACGGATGTGCAACTGCGGTCCCGAAGCAGAAGTGGGTGGAGGTATTTGCCAACCTGTCCCTGCCCATTGCTCAGGAGCCAGAGCTTTGCAGAGGGGGCTGGGGCCAGCCCTCAAGTACCCTCCCATTGAATTCATTAGATGCTTATGGAGCACACACTGTATGTGCCCCAGGCAACAAGTGGCAAGGGCTGTAGCACAGATCAGAGACTGCCAGGATGTGCTGCTCGCCAGCTGTGTGACCTTGGACAAGTTACTTAACCTCTCTGAACTTTACTCTCCTTTTTGGTAAGAGGCCCCCATCTCGGGCCATTGCTGTGAGGTCATCAGGGCAGTGCTGGCATGGTACCTGACACGCAGTGAACTGCAGTACGAGACAGAGGAGGACCCACCACAAAGTCACTTGCCCAGGAAACTCAGAAGATGTGCATTTGGCTCCAAAGGCTCAGCGTCTCTGTGTTGTCACCCAAGGAGTCTCTCGCTCAGGTTTTCTTAATGATAAACTTTGCAGTTACAGCTGGACACATAAGAGGACTGGCTAGAGCTGAGTCTTGATTAACAGAGGGGGTCTGCGTCCCTGTTTTCCATGGCAGTGGGCCGACCGCCACCCCCCCAGGACTGAGGACAAGAGTGGACAGGTTTCTGCAGGGCTGGGGCAGGAGAGGTGGGGCTCTCTGTTCCCCCAAATGAGTCACCCCAATCCTGGGCCCCGACGTGGGGGTCCTGGTTCTCTGAGTCTCGATGCTATGTTGGGGGGTGACCTGGTTTCTGGTAGAATGTCGGGGGGCGAGAGTCACCCTCAGAGTCCCCTGAAAGGCGGGCACACGTGGAGCAGCCTGGCTGTGGTCCTGGCGTGGCCCCGGGGACACCCACATCCTGAGCCAGCGGCGGGGCAGAAGCCCACTGAGCCGGTCTCCGACGCCGCTGGTCTTTGAAGAGCTCAGGCCCCCATGAGAGCCAGCTCCCGGTTCTTTCCTGAACGTTTCTTGGGTCTTTAAATGAGCCTCGGCTTCCTGAGAAACGACTCTCAGGGTTAATTACCGTAACCGGGATCCCTGGCTCAGGGAAACCACGGCCGCCCTAGGCCGTCCCCAGGCCGTCCCCAGCGCCAGCAAGCAGGGGCCTGAGCGGCCGGGCAGGGCGGGTCAGAGACAAGAGCTTCTGTGAGTAACACGCTCCAGACGTGCTGGCGGCTCAGCCTCACGTCCGTTTATTCAACTCTCTGCCTGACACATCCCCAAGGGAGCTGCATGTGTGCAGGAAATGGGTGACGGAAAGGAAGAGCAATCAAGGCATCAAGCAGGGAAAATTCCCAAGAAATAAAGTCCACGGGGAGAGCGAGCACCTGTGTGACCCTGAGGACCCAGCTCTCGCCTGGGGGTGAGCCCAGAATCAGGACTGAGTTTCCCAGCAGCCAAGGCAACAAGGGGACCAGGTCGCCCTCCAATTCGCATTCTCAAAAGGGAGGAGGCGTGACCGAGTGATCCTCACCGCATGTGAGGCCATGGAGCAGCCGTGTCCTAAAGCAGCTCGCAGCATCCGTTCAGCGAAAGCCCTCCTGTGGCTGAGCCTCTGTCTGCTCACCCGCAACAGGACAAGGATCCCTACCTTCCGATTATTTCAGGCCTCGAGTGGGCCTGGCAGACAGAGGGACCCACATCTGCTCCTTTCTCTATTTCCTGTCCCCTGTCGGACTCGTGCCTTATTGGTCCTCTGCCAGGTGCCTATTTAATCCTCACACCCAGTAGGGACACAGTTGCCCTACTATGTGTCCAGCTTGGCTGTGGACTCTGGGTATTTAGAAGCAAGTGAGCAGACGGGGAAGGTGTTTAGAAGCTACACCAGCTTCCGTGTCCTCAGTCCTAATTGGAGGTAGGAACCGCGCGTGGGCAAAGCAACAGCACAGGAAGCCCAGAGACGACGCATCCATACGTGCCGAGGTCCTAAGCAAAGCCACTAGCAAACCAAGCGTTAAAAAATACAATGGTAGATGACATAATGACAGACCAAGAAATGGATGCCGGGGATACAAGCTCTGCCTGCGGACACGCAATTCATCAGGTGAATAGAGTGGGGGACACTTCTGCGTGGCCATCTCCATAAATTGTATAAAACAGCTGATAAAATTATCACTTGTGATGTCAAAACAAGCTTGGAAAGGAGCATCTTTCACCCAGTAAAGGTCAAATACAGTCGTGGCTCTCAAAGTGTGGTCCCTGGACCAGCAGGACCACATCCCCAGGGGGCGGGTGTGAAAATCCTCAGGCGCCACTTGGATCTTCTGAATCAGAAACCCAGGAGGGTGGGCTGGGGAGATAGCTCAGTTGGTAGAATGCTCGCCTCACAAGCACAAGGCCCTGGGTTCGATCCCCAGCACCGCAAAAAAAAGCAAACCCAGGAGGGAGGGGCGGTGATTTGTGTTTTAGAGGCCACCATAGTGCTGCTGAAGTTTGGGAACCACTGATCCACAAGAAACCCACACTGATACCAAACCCAAGTCCGAATGGTCACTGCCCGAAAAAGGACCCCGCGAATCCAGGACAAGTTGAAGTAAGCTAGCAAGACTGAGAGATGGTGGGCTTACGTCCTGAAAGACCATCTCAACTTCAAGTAGGTTTGGGGGTTGAGGCCCTGGGTTCAATCTCTAGCCACCCCCCTGCCTACTCCTCCAAAAGTATTTGCCGACACAAGTTTTAAGCTCCTTTTATCTTTAGGAGGAAATGTTTAAGGAAACCTCAGTGGCCGGTAATCTGTTGATTTGCATCAGTCTTGAGAGGGGAGGAGAGAGATTAGGGGACTTGTAGGTAAACCAACCTCGTGCTGCTGGTTTAGATGACCAGCCAGAGCTGTGTGCTCAGAGGCACCGGCTTTCTCCAGCGAAGGATCACCGGAAGAGTGGCTATAACAAAAACGTCACACTTGATGACAAAATGTTCAAAGCAGTCCTTCTAGGGCAAGAATGCTCTCAATACTTTTATTCAGCTTTGAACAGAAGATTATTGCCAGAGAACTTTAATATTAGAAAGGAATTATTATATAGTTAGAAAATTCCAAAGAATCTCCAAACTGTAAGAATTAATAGGAGGATTTATCAAGACTATGACTATAAAATCAACATACAAAAAGCAACCATATTTCCTCTTGCCAAGAAGAAACAGAAAATGACAAACTTTAAGTATATGTATAATAACATCAAAAAGTAAAAAATAAAAAGCAAATATTAACAAAAGTGTGCAAAACCTTCATGGAGTATACTATACATCCATATTGAAAAGACATTAGAGAAGATCTCATTAACAGTGGTATACCATGTTCATAGATGGGGAAACCCAATATTGAAAAGATGGCGATTCTCCTCAAGATTTACAAGGTAAGGTAAACCCAGTCAGAATCTTTGCAAGGGTGTGTGTGTGTGTGTGTGTGTGTGTGTGTGACAGAGAGAGAGAGAGAGAGAGAGAGAGAGAGAAACTGATTCTAAAGTTTATACAGAAGTGTGAAGAACAGAGACCAACTAAGTCTCTTGAAGATGAAAAGGTGAGAAAACTTGCCCTACCAGGCATCAGGACATATTACAAAACTTTGTCATTAAGATAATGCATAACTTATGCAGAAATAGACAAATCATTTAATTACACAGTACAGGGGTCAGACGTCTTATTATGGAGTGATAGGAGTTGTCTATAAATCCTATATTCTTGTCTATCACCATTGACAAGTCTAACATACTGTTTCTCATTCTGTGTCTAATCAGACATTCTTCGTTTCGATGTAGTCTACCATTCTGTTCCTTTATTATTTTATGCTTTGTGAGCCAACATTTAAGATATATAAATAACTCCTACCATTCAATAAACACAAGAGAAAGACAAAGAGGAACCATCAAATGGAAAAATAAGACAGACCTGGTACAGGTGCAGGCCTGTGACCCCCAACTACTCAGGAGGCTGAGGCAAGAGGATTGCAAGATGGAGACCAGACTGGGCAACTTGGTGAGACTCTCTCAAAATAAAAAGGACTGGAGATGTAGTTCAGTGGCAAAGCAACCCTGGGTTCAATCCCTAGTACCCCCAAATAAATAGATAAGCAGATAGACAGACGAGGGAAGGAGCTCAGTGGTAGAATTCTTGCCTAGCATATGTGAGGCCCTGGAATCAATTCCTAGTACTGGAAGAAAAAAAAGACAAAACTTTGAATAGTCCCTTCACAAAATTGGAAACACAGTTTTCCAATAAGCCAGTGAAAAGATATTCAACCTTATTAGTTATCAAGAAAGTTCAAATTGACACCATAATGATATACTAGAACATTCTCACCAGGTAGGCAAAAATATATACATACATACAGTAGACCTGTGGCCAAGGATGTGGAGCAACTGGAACCTCATAATTTCTGATGGGGATAAAATTGATACAACCACTGAAAAAGCAGTTTGTTGCTGCCCAGTAACACTGACAATGTCCATGCCCTGTGTCAGAAATTCAGCTCCTAGAGAATTAAATCATTCCTCATATTGTATCCTAGGAAACAGGAATAGTCCTAGGAACATTGATCATATTATCTAAAAACCAGAAACAATGCACTTTGCTAGTAGGACAGATAGCTAAATTGTCACATATTCATACCATGGGATATTAGAGAGTAATGGTGATATGTGAGTTTATAGCTCATACATAGACATGAATGAATTTCATCAACACAGCTTGAATGAAAGAGCAAGTCACAAAAGAACAAAGTGTGCTTTCTTTTACATAAAGACCACAAACACAAAGGCAAAACTAAACAATAATGTAAAAATCATAAAGAAAAACAAGGAAATGATGATCACAAAATTTGCATAATTGCTCATTCTGAGGGCAGGGGAAGTGGTCAGGGAGATGACCAAACATCTCCAAAGGCACTGAAGGCTTTCAATTTCATTAGCTGGGTGGCATTTACACAGTGTTCACTTTAATATTGTTCTTTAGAAAAGTACATACGTTTACACACTCCTCTGGATATTTGGTACATTTTGCAATTTTAAGAGCTGCAACTGATATAAAGGCAACCATGGGATACATGAGTGGGTCAGGTTGCTCCACACCACTCACACTGGCCAGACCAGGAGGAGATCCTGGCCTCCTGTGGCAGATGGCAGAGGACTACGCAACCCAGGGGGGCGGGGTGTCGGGGTGGGTGGCACAGGCCAGGTGCTTGATGCCCGCACACTGATAAGCAGACCGTGATGCCACTGCTGAGCCATCTCTTTCTGGAAGAGTCCTGGGCGCGTGGGTAGGGCAGCTGTGTCAATGTCTCCCGGCTAGGGGAGGGGAAGGCTGTCACTGCAGGGGAGAGGAGCCAGGAGTGTGGGGGTTCCCCAGGGGGCTCAGGGCCCACGGTCCGGGGAGCCGTAAGCAGAATGCCCTCCTGGCTCTTCCCGTGGGTGTGTTCCTGGCCGTGCCACCTCACGGGTGGCGCCCACCGCCCCATGCCGCCGCAGAGTGCCGGTCCGCCCGCCCTCCCCAGCTCCCTCCTCCTTCGGGGCGCGGACAGCAGCCTCCGCCTGCCAGCTCCTGGCACCAAAGTCACTGGCCGAAGCGCCAGGGAATGAAGATCTTCAGGAGCGGCCTCACCAACGACCGCAGGGAGGGGGCGTGCAAACGCCCGCCCGGCTCCCTTGCTCCTGGGCGCCCACCGGCCTCCCAGCGCCGCCCAGTGGGCGGAGCTCCGGTTGCCCGCCGGTGCTGACCCTGCCGCCCCTCCTGGCCGGTCTCCCGATCTCTAGGGCACTGCCGGCACCTCCCTCTCGACTCTGGGGGTGTGGCTCAGTGGCCGATTGCCCCTGAGTACCTGGTACCCCCGCCCAGAAAAAAGGAAAGCAAACGAGGCTGCTATCTTATTCTGCATCTACTTGCCCTTTGTCGCCTTAGCCAATGACAGCTCCTCCCCAGCCTCGGTTTCCCCATCTGCAAGGAACGGAAAGCTCAGCGCCCCTCTGTGCCTTCCTCTAGTGTTCCAAATGGTAAGTGACCCCGTGGGCGTTCAGAATCCCACTCTAATGTGTCCATGCTGCTGAATCTTATGTGCCTACCTGGCTGGGTGCTGGTACCCAGATGTTTGGGCAAACACCCGCGTGGGTGTTGCTGTGAAGGTGTTTTTTATGAGATCAACATTGAAATCAGCAGACTTGGGTGAAGCAGATGACCTCCATATGTAGTGAGCCTTGCCCAATCAGGTGAAGGCTTTAAGAGAAGAAGACTGAATCCTCTAGGGAGAGGGGGATTCACCCAGAAGACGGCCTGTGGACTCCTGCTGCAGCACCAGCTGTGTGTCTCAGCCTGCGGGACAGACTGTCTCTGTTCCTGCCTCTCTCCTTATACATACATAGACAGAGCGCAATAGGTTCTCAGATCAATATCCATGTGCACATATTTATCTATCCATGCACAGATAGATATTTCCCATTGGCACTGTCTCTCTTTGTCCCCAGTGCCTGGCAAAGAGGGTGTGTTGAGGGCCGTCTTGGACAAGATGGCGCCTGGCAATGACCCAAAGGGCACTGGATACCAAAATAAGGAAGTACCCCAAAAGGTTGCTTGCCTACTAGATCCTTGGAGACTTATGACGTGTTAGCGCCAAGGCTCTAGGATTGGCTATCTAATATCATGCCGCGCGTGGACAGCTCGTGATCCACATAGTGCTATGCTGACATTCCTCTGCATGCTCTTCTGCGTGAGAGAAAGCTTTGCTATAATTGGCTGATAAGCTAGTAGCCTTGGGGAGGAGAGAGGGAGAGGGTAGAAGAAGGGAGATAGTGGCAGAACAAAGGAGGCGGGAAAACAGGGAGGACACAATAAATCTGGTCAACTAAAGATTGGTGGTGTCTCATTTCTCCATGCCAGTTCCGCTGGACATAACAAGGGTGACTCTGCAGAGGTCTATTGAATGCATAAAAGACCAGAGAATTATCTAGAAAAGCCTGCGTTTCTATCTCTGCAGACAGCAAGATCTGGGCTCTAATCCTGGTCTCTTATGGGATCTTAGTTCAGTCTCTCACTCTCTCTGAGTCTTAGTTTCCTTGCAGAACGGCACCGACCACCCCTTCCTCTGGATAAGTGAGAGGATTGGGTGAAGAGAAGCAGATCAGGGTCCTAACTGTCGTGGGAGAAGACACGTCTCCAAAGGCCGTGACTCAGGACAGCGAGGTTCTTGGCATAAGTGACAGAAAAGGATTTCAGCATGTGTCAGTCAGAGGCCCGGACAGAGGTTTATTAGGAAGTAGGTCCACATTCAAGGGAGAATGGGCACCTCCAGAGGGACAAAGCAGGACATCTGCCCTCCAGGGAGAAAGCTCCTGCATCCTCAGGGAGACAGCAGGCCACTGGCGTGGGGAGTTAATGTCTATAGAGGGCCAGTGCTAGGGACTGGGGATGCAGCTCAGAGGAGACCACCTGCCCGGCAGGCACAAGGCCCTGGGTCAATCCCCAGCACCACCAAAAACAAAATCAGAGCCAGGCATGGTGGCAAAGCCTGTAATCCCAGCAACTTGGGAGGCTGTGGCAGGAAGATCACAAGTTCGAGGCCAGCCTCAGCAACTAAGCGAGGCTTTAAGCAACTCAGTGAGACTCTGACTCAAAATCTAAAAAATTAGAAAGAGGCTGAGGTGTGACTCAGTGGTAAATTGCCTCTGGGTTCCATTCCCCAGTACCAAAACCAAACCAAACCAAAACAAACAAACCCTGAGGTTGAGGCGGGTAGAGCTATACCATCTCATCCAGTTTCCCTGAACTCGCTAATGACCCTCCTGTCCCAGGACACCCAGGACGGGCGCTCAGGAACTGCGACCTCTGACAGACGCTTTCTGCACCTCCTTTGAAACTCAGTATCTTCCCCTTTCTTCCCAAATTCCCATCTCACAACCCGAGCCTGCCCAGAGCCCAGCGTGCTGTGTCTGCTGACCGGAATGCAGATTTCCGCCCTGGAACGTTCTCTGCGCGAAGGCACTAAGGAAAGACCACGTTGGGGCACGTCCTGGAGACCTAGGGAAGGCCTGGCACCGAGCGCACACTGGTGCTGCACCAGGAGAACCCTGGCCAGAGCCAGGAGGACGGGAGCCCCCAGGGAGGCGCGTGGCAACCCAGGCCCGATCGTCCCCCGTCGGGCTCCCAGGCGTGTCCCTCTGAACCCGCAGGGCCCCGGGTGCCAGTCGGAGATGCCCGGGCAGCCCTGCTTAGTAAGGAGGAAGCTTGGTGAGGCCTGCGGGGCTGGGAAGAGAGGCACTAGAAGAACCAGCCACCAGCCAGGAGCCCCAGGTGGCCCTGGCACACCTGGCAACAGGGTGACCTCACCGTGCCTCTAGTCTTCCTGCTGGGTGTGAATCCACTAAGCAAATAAATACATCCAGGAAGAGAATCACCCGAGCCCGACCAAAAAGAATGTGCAGTGTCCGTGTTATTGTAAACCAGCCTGGTTCAAGTTTGCGTGGCAGTGCCGTGTGCAACGTTACTTCAGCAGCTGCAGGTTAGCCTTCCGGTTGCTGCTGCAGAGATGCGATCACAGTCCTAACGGGAGAAGCCAAGCGAGGAGCAAGCCAGGCCCACACTCCTGCAGGGCCCAGCTCCCGCTCTGGCCAGGTCCCTCCTGATTCAGAAGGTCAACAACTGGACGGCAAACATCCGGGATGCCTGTCTATCTTATCAGGAGCTGAACTGACACAAAATACACTATCACAATAGCAGAGGGAGGATCAAACAAACAGCAGTCTCTTGGAAGGCCGGGGTGACGTTGCCGTCTCACAAGAGGCACAGATGCGTGTGATCTGAGGTAACTGCTGGAAAGCAGTTTCAAATACCTAGCGCTGCACACCCACTCCTGGGCGTCCAGACAGGGAATAAAATCACCATCTCAAGGAGATGCCGGGTCACTCCTGGGTCACTGTAGTATCTTCACAGATGTGAAAACAGCCCAAGTGTCCGTCCACAGGCGAGTGTGCAAAGAAAATCACACACACACACACACACACACACACACACACAAACCCACAATTAGTCTCAAAAAGGAAAAAAGATCTAAATCCCGCCATTTGAGGCAATGTGGATGAATCTGGAGGTCACCACATTAATCGAAATAAGCCAGACACAGAAAGACAAATGCTGCACAATGTCACTTATAATTGGAATCCAAAAAAAGTTGAACCCATAGTGACAGAGGGGGATGGTGGTTACCATGGGCGAGACTAAGAGAGGGAGAGAGATGTCAATCAAAGGGTCCAAACTTTCAGTTATAAAAGGAACAAGTTGTGGCGACCTGATGTACAACATGGTGACTGGAGTTAATAACAATACTTTGTGTAGTTGCAACTTGCCAAGAGATTAGGCCTCAACTGTACTCACCACACATGTGCACACGCACGCACACGCACACACACGCACACACAAAACTATGTGAAGCAATGCATATGTCAGTTAGATTGACTGTGGTGATCGTTTTACAATGTATACATATATCAAAACATTGCATTGTGCATCTTAAATATATGCATTTCTTTTTTATTGTAAACAAATGGGATACATGTTGTTTCTCTATTTGTACATCAAGATATACCATTTGTGTAATCATAAATTTACATAGGGTAATGTTGTTTGATTCATTCTGTTATTTTTTTCCTTCCCCCCCACTCTTCCCACCCCTCTTTTCCCTCTACACAGTCCTTCCTTCTTCCATTCTTACCACCCTCCTTAACCCTAACCCTAAACCTAACCCTAACCCTAATGCTAACCCCAATATATACATTTCTAAATGATCAATGAGTGAAAGAAGAAGTCTCAAGGGAAATTTTAAACTTTTTATCTCAAGGTAAATTAAAAAATTGAGCTGAGTGGGAATGGAAAGCACAACACGTCCAAAGTTCTGGTGTAGCTAAAGCGGCGCTGTGGGGGAAATTCATAGCACTAGGGGTTTCCACTAGGAAAGGGGGGAGTCTCAGATCACTAATCTAAGATCTCTCCTCAAAAACTAAAAAGAGAGGAGCAAAACATAAAGCAGTAAGGATCAAAGCAGAAATGGATGAAACTGAATGAAAAGCGATAAAGAAGAAGCAATGAAACAAAACTCTTGTTCTTTGAAACAATAAAATTGACAAATATCAAGCAAGACTGAGAAAAAAGAGAAGACACAAATTACCAATATAAAAAATGTAACAGAGAATAGCAGTACAGACAACGCAAACGCAGACAACAAAAATCAAAATGAGGGAATATTATACACAACCCTACAAACATAAATTTGGCAATTCTTGAAGAATTAGTCCATAAACTGGTGCAACATTTTTAAAGCAATGTAGTCTACTATCTTATTGGTCTAAAGAAGAAAAATCATTTAATCATATCAACTGATATAGAAAATCATTTGAAAACATGCAATTCACAATAAAAAAAATCTTAGCAAATTAGGAACAGAGGGGGACATCCTTAAAATGACAGAGGGCAACAACAAAAACCCTACAGTTGACAATATACTTGGTGGTAAACACTAAATATTTCCCCCATAAACACAAGAATAAGACAAGGATATCTGCTTTCACCACTGTTATTTGACCTAGTACTAGAAGTTCTAACTACAGCAATAAGGCAAGAAAAGAAATAAAAGGCATATAGATCAGAAAGGAAGAAGGAAACTATTATTGCAGATGACAAGATAATCCACACAGAAAACCCCAAGAAATCTATCAAGAAACTCCTATAAATAATGAACAAGTTCAGCAAGGTCACAGGATATAAGATCAACACACAAAAATCTTCTATTTTTTTTTATTATACTAC
Organism: Sciurus carolinensis; assembly: GCF_902686445.1. Lineage (NCBI taxonomy): Eukaryota > Metazoa > Chordata > Mammalia > Rodentia > Sciuridae > Sciurus > Sciurus carolinensis. The sequence continues at coordinate 197,363,077 of NC_062213.1, read as the reverse complement.
AATAATCTTTTGGAATTTGAAAATAAACTTTTCAATTTAAAATCCCTCCAAAAAATGAAATACTTTGGTATAAATTTAACCAAACATGTATAAGACTCATATGCTGAGAGTTACAAGACTAATGAAAGAAATTAAGTCTAATAAACAGAAAATACCATGTTCATGGATTGGAAGGCAACAAAACAAAGCTGTCGGTCCTCTCCAAATTGATATATAGATTTCATTTCGATTGCTAGCAAAATCCCACCAAGATACTATGTGGAGATATGCAAAATTATCCTCAAAATTCATGGAATGGCCAAGAAACTGTAACAGTTAAAATGATGTTGAAAAAGAACAGAGCAGGAGCAATTTGCCTACCCAATTTCAGGAGTTACTGTGCAGCTACAGTAACCCAGACTGTACTGAATTGGTGGAGGAGCAGAGATGGATCCGTGGAACGGGGCAGAGAACTCACAAGCAGCCCCACGCACACGTGGCCAACAGATTTTTCACAAAATGTAAAAGCGATTCAATGAGGGAGAGTCTTTCCAACAAATGGCACTGGCGTTAAGGGCTGGGTCTTAAAATGAGCGATGTCTTCAGTTCAACAAAGTAGAGCTTGTGCACACGCACTGTTCTAAGCACCATGGGGAGAGTCATGAACAAAGTCCCTGCTTCCATGGGGCAACCTCAAGGTCATGGTCCCCTGGAGAAACCCGGCTGCTGGAGAAGGAACACGGGCCCCTGGGGGAAGGATGGGTTAGGAGCCAGATCCAGACAGGAACTCTGGACTGTCTGGCGGCTCTCCCTCTTCTGGGAGAAGGTGGCACGGTTTCATCTCCCACCTCTGACCCCGGGGACTTGCTCCTCGTCAAGGGCCAACATTCGCCAGGGTGTTACTGGGTTCACCGAGTGGACACAATCCTTGTTGTGCAGGTTTGCAGGGCGGGGCCTAGTGTGTGGTGTGGGCTTGGTGTGCCCATGGATCTTTCTAGAGGCTGGAAGGGAGCGCAGAGCTGGGGGCGGGGCAGGCTGAGTGAGCAGAGCAGGGAGGAAACCCACCCCCCACGCAGCAAGGCAGGGGCGCCTGGATGCCGGCTCAGCAGGAGGGGTGGCCTTTCCGGTTTCAGTCCATCTGGGTGGTCTAGACGCGCAGGCAGAGCGGCTGAGAGGCAGGGACTTTTGTGCTGGCAGGGACTCAAGAGCTGGTCAGCCCAGCGACCTGCGTGTTCCAGAGCGGATCAAACCTGCCCAGGCTCAGGGATCGGGCTAAGCAGCGCCCAAACCAAGCAACTGCCACTTCCTTCTTCCGTCCTGGCTGATTACCTGACCCCTGAAGACTCGGTTTCCTCCTCTGGAAAGTGGGGAGAGTAAAACCCGGATGTTAAGTCTCACCCTGGGGCCTGGGATGATTCATGGGCAGGGCCTGGCACGGCGGGGCCACGCGGCGCAGAACCTCGCAGGCGAAGCTGCGTTTGAAGCCCGCTGGGAAGCAGCCCACGCTGGAACTCCTCTGTCACCAGGAGGCCGTCACCGCTGCCCCACTGGGTTCCGGTGAGAATTAGGAGACAGGAGCTCAAGGAGCTGGGGACGGGGCGGCCACATAGGGGGAGACCCATAGGTCCCTGTTGGCACCCGGGTTCTCGTGAGCCTGTCAAACAGCCCAAGTTCCCCTCCGAGAGAGCTGACCCCGGGGCCTCCACAGCCCTGGGGACAAGCTCAGTCAACTGGTCCTGGCGGTTGTTAGGATTGGAGGAAGCTGAGGGAAGGACGGCCAGGCGCGGAGTCCAGCCCAGCCTGGCCCCGTGCCCTGTCTCGGAGTCGGACAGCATTCCCCGACCCCCGTTCCTCTCCCCAGAATGACAACATCCGCATGGTCACCTGAAGCAGGCCAGAGGCCAGGCATGGGACGGCAGCTCAGGCGTCCAGTCAGAGGGCCCCAGACACCCAGAGGGCCTTCCATCAAGAAGACGGCCCCTTCCTCTGGGGCGCGGGCCTGGGGTTGTCCTGTGTGTAGGGGAGTTTGCTTCCTGACTGAAGTCCCCTCTGGGCTCTGAAAGGGTTAACACCCTCCACAGGTGTGACAGCAGGCTGGCCTTCACTGGCTCAGGGCTCCTCACAGGAAGCCATCCTCAAGGCCCCCACCCGTGGGTCAAGTACTGGCCTGGACGCTGGGGACCCAAACCATGTTTTTAATGAGCAGCTACTATAAGTCTGGGTGCCGGGGGTGCAACCAGGACAGACAAGGGGCCTGTGGTCTTGGCTGGTTGGCGGACAGACAGGTAAACACAGGCCGCGCCAGGCTCAGGAGGAGAACGAGAGACTCCGCCAGGGCTGGAGCGGGGCACAGGGGATCCGCGGGGCAGGCTGTGCGGCCCCAGCCCTGGTCCCATCTGCCCTGTTCCGCTGCCTTTGGCCCCATTGTCCCGCTCAGTGGAGCAGCTCCTCCTCCAGGTGCTCAGGCCCCGGACCCTGGCCTCACCTTCACACTCCATGATCAGTCCTTCTGCAAGTCCAACCGGCTGTAACCGCAGCAGAATGTGCAGGTCTGACCACCGCTCGCCCCTCCGCTGCCCGCCTGGGCTGACGCTCTCACCTGCTGACGGCAGAGCCTCCCGCTCTCACTGGTCTGCCTCCCCCTCCCTCTCCTGCTCAGCCCCTGCAAGGTCCTCCTCCGCTCAAGAGTCCCCCATGGCTCCCCAGGTCACTGGGAGTAGAAGTCAAAGACCTCAGAATGCCTGCCAGGCCTGCCCCCACTGTGCTCCTGCCACCCGGGTCTCCATGGACCCTCCCGGCACGTCTCTGCCTCAGGGCCTTTGCACCGGCTGCACTGGTTGTTCCCTCAACCAGAACCTTCTCCCTCCAAATATCCACATTGTTGCTGCTCTCAAGCTGCTCAAATCGCACCTTCTCTGACCGCCCCACTTAAAATCGCGGCTGGCCTTGTCCAGGGCTCGTTCTTTCTAGTTCACTCTGGATAATACACGCATCGGTTTCATTGCGTACTGCTTGTTCCTTTCTAGCAGGAAAGGCTCCCCGAAGGCAGGAGGTCTGTTTTCTTCACTGCACGTTCCCAGCCTAGGAAGGTCCCGGCAGTCAGCAGACCCTGCGGTGTGGGTCCTCTTTGTGGCTTAGTCCCAGCAAATTTAACCCTCCAGCTGCCAAAAGAAGAGGAAGGAGGAGGAAGGAGGAAGGAGGGAAGGAAACTGTCCCAAGGGATCTGAGATGGGTAGAGCCCAGCCCTCCCACTGACTTGCTGTGCTACCCTGGGCGTGGCGCAGCCCCTCTCTGTGCCACAGTCTCCCCACCTGCAGAAGGAGGACCGGATTCGGTGTTCTCTGAGGGCCTCCCAACTCTGACAACTGATGGCTCCCTCCTGCCACTTTCTAGGAGAAACTCGACCTAGCTCTGATCAGGTGACCAGCTGGAGAACTCGGGTTACTCGGGACCTACTGTGCGCACGTGGTCTGGAGATGCACAAGGAACCCCGGGCCTGGCCACGCCCTCTGGGAACAGAAGGGTCTCCGAGCCGGGAGAAGCTGGTTGGGACCCTGGATCTGGCACCGTCAGACCTGGTTGTACTGTGTGCTGAGGCTTCACGGCCTCACCTAAAATGGCGGGCCTCCTGCTAGGAGCCTCCTCCAGGGGACAGGGCCTAATCATGCAGCCAGGCCCTTAATTAACGAGGCAAAGTCTTCGCTTCAAAGTCAAAGCCAACGAGTGAAAGTGTGCACGAGCTCCAAGGCCCCAGCGCCCGCGCCCCACGCAGACCCTGCCTGACTCGCCCTGTGGGACCTGTGCGCCCACCTCGTCACCCTCACAGACAGAGCCGGGCCCGATGGCCCAGGTGCGCCCACCGGAAGGCGCGTCCCCACAGCAGGACAGCCTCCCGCCTGCTGGTCCGACAGCAGAGGCCCTGCAGAGGCCAGCGTCCTGGAGCCCCGAGGCCCAGCTCCCGTCCTCCCCTCCCAGCCCTGAGCCGGGGCTCCCTGGCAAGTCGCTTCTCCCCTCTGTGCCTCCATCTTCCCTTCTGTAAAATGGGCTGCAGTAAGTCCATACGCCACCTGTATCCCAGTAAAAAGCAGCGTGACGTCGTCTCATGAGCAGGTGTCACACGGACAGAGGCAGCAAATGAGCCTCCTACTCTGGAGCCAGGCACCTTTCTGTTCAAATCCCCGCTCGGTCACCTTCTGGCTGGGTGACACTCGGGCCTCAGTCTCTTCCTCTATAAAATGGGCCTAGTCACTGTGCGGAGGATGAAAGGCCGGGATGATGACAGTCCGGCCTCCCAGGTGCCGGAGCCCCTCCAGGAACAGCAGGAGGCGCAGGAGGCGTGGAGGGTGAAGGCCACCGCGGGACTCGCCCATGCCCGCTGGTCTTCCTGTAGCCGGGCTGTGACCTCTTGCTCAACCTCCTGCTCTCTCGCCTTCTCTCTGGCACCTGTGGGCACCGCCAGGCGACCCCGGGCAGCGTGGGGCCAAGGTCCAGGACCGTCCTGCCTCCCCACTCCCGGCTTTCCGAGCCCTCGGTCCTCCTGCCCGAGTCCAGCCTGGCCCGTCTGGGGGGCCCACGGTGGCCCGAGGGCAGAGCAGGGCTGAGGGGAGGGGCTGAGCCCTGGGCCTCCGACCGCAGGTGCTGACTCATGGCCTCCGCCGGCCGGTATAAAGCCACCTGCCCCGGGGTTCCTCTGCTGGCGGAGGATGGCGCAGGGGACAGTGATCCACGTGGCCCCCGAGCAGCCCACCCACGCGGTGTGTGTGCTGGGCACCGCGACTCAGCTGGACGTCTGCGGGTGAGCGGGGCGCCTTCGGGCACGGGCAGGCCAGGCGGTGCCGGGAGCTGGTTCTGCGGCAGCTGCTGGCTCGGGCCGCCGGCTCCAGCCTCTGAAGCCGCTGCCAGGGAGACAAGCCGGGCAGCCAGGAGGCACCAGGCTCAAGCGCGCTGCCTCGCCCGAGCGTGTGGGGCTCCCAGGATCTCACGGGCGGATCACTTGGGGCAGCAGAGGTGTCAGAGAGGGCCTGTGACTTGCCTGAGGTCACACAGCATTGTACCCCGGAGCGCAGGCCTCCTGGCCCACGCTGGCTCACAGTGCGGTCTGCGTCCACGCCCGGCTCCAAGCCTCCCTGCCCGGGGGCTGTGACAGGCCCGCCATAGACGGCTCCCGCCTGGGAGGGCAACCCGGAACCACCTGCTGTGAGCCGTCTGGGTGACTGTGGGCAACTGAGCCTCAGTGTCCCGTCTGTGAAGGGGGCTCCCTCACTTCCCTCCCGGAGTGGTCCTAGGGTACTGGGCGCAGTGCTGGGCGCGGCCTGGTGGTTGTTCATTCATTCAACAAACACCAGCAGCATGTGCCAGGCCCTGTCTCCCGGGTCACCAAGGAGGCGGAGGGACAGAGCGCATGGCAGGCGTGGACGAGGGGGTCGCTCACAGCAGCCGTGGCCCCCGGCTGCCTCCACCAGGCTGGGTCTGTGGCCTCGGGATGGCGCCCTGGGGGCATCTGGGAAGGTTCCTGGGCAGGGTCACCCACCGCCCAGACCCAGCGGCAGAACAGCAGTAAAGGTCCAGGTGACCTCCTGGGGCCAGGGGGAGGCAAGAACCTGAGGGTCCTGGGGTGAAGGGGGCCGTGTGCCTGGTGCCACTGAGACTCCCCGGAACGAGCGGCTTGCGGTGGGTGTGGAGGGGATGAAGAGCGGGCTAGCCCACCCCCACATGCCCAGGCTAGCCCCTGCCCGGTGCTGAGGAGCAGCGGTCGGGGTCAGACCTGCCTTTTCTGGGTGGGGCGCCGGCTGGGCTGGGCCGAGAGAAGGGCACTGCCCACACCCCTCAGAAGGGACAGGTCCTGGTCCACAGGTGCCCCAGCGTCCTCCCTCCTCAGACGCCGAGCGGTGCCGGGTCTCCTGACTCTCCCAGGCTGATGGCTGACGTTTGTACCACCTTCCTGCATGAGCTCATTCAGAGCCTCTCGAGCTAGATGGTGCTGTGTCCCCGTTTCACAGAAGGGGACACCAGGGGCTGGGGATGAGGAGCACCTGCCTGGCTTGTGCAAGGCCCTGGGTTCCATCCCCAACACTGCAAAAAAAAAAAAAAGGATACTGAGGTTCTGAGTGGCTAAGTAACCCACCTGAAGCCCCCAGCTAGTGAGGCGGGGAACCAGGACTCAGACCAAGCAGCTGGCTCCAGACCCTCCTGTCCCCATGGTCCCTGTACCTACCTACCCTCCCTGCCCCTCCTACCTGCCCGACAGCCCCCAGCCAGGGGCTCCTCCGCTTCCGCAGGCCGAGCCACGCCCCTCACCAGCTCTGCTTCCTCTGTCCCCAGGCTGAGAGACCCCAGGGTTAGAAAGACAAGGTCCTGGGGCAGGAAGAGACCGCAGGGCTGAGGGCGCCTGTCCCAGAGCTGCTGCGAGAGCCGCTCGGCTTCCATTCTGCACCTGGAAAGTGCAGCAGGCAACGCCTCCATCCTTTCAAAGCCCCGCTCAGCTGCGCTGAATGTTAACACCGGTCAGAGTCAGGGCGGCGTCAGGAGACGCACGCGCTGGGTCCTCCTCCTCTGCTTTCTGACCTCAGCAACCCACGAGGGGAACACTACCATGTGCCCATTTTAGAGATGAGAAAACTGAGGCTCCGGGAAGTGAAAATACCTATCCGAGGTCAGGCAAAGTGGCCTCTGAGCCCCTGCCTCCCAGCACTACCCCTCCGGGTGTCACGGGCTGGCTGTGCTGGATGGCGCTCCTTTCCCCGCCAAGCCTGTGACTGTCCCCGAGCACTCAGCTGTAAAATGGGGAACGGGACACCAGCGGTTGGACTGTGGCAAAGACCCGGTCACATAAGGCACACGGAGAGTCTGGCAGAGGGCCCTTTCCTGCGAGGACCGCAGGAGCCTCTGTGAGTGACAGTGGACTGTCCTACCTCGGTTGTCAGTGAGGAGGTGACGTCGGAGCCGGGGGGCAATGTCGCTGTGTGGGGCTCACGTCCCCCGCGCGGGCCCTGCCGAGGGTCCTGGGAGTCACGGGAAGATTCGGCTCTGCATTTTCTCGAGGTCTCACACGCACACAGGAAACCCCCAGATGTTCGGGAGAGTGTCTCGTTCAGAAGCCGAGAACCTCTGGAAAGGAGCCCAGAGAGGACCAAGCCCCGAGGGAGCCCTCGGCTGCCCCGCAGGCCGCTCGCCAAGGCCCAGCTTCCCATCTGGCCCGGGGGTGCCCTGGGGCCCGAGGCCGTGGCTATGAAGCCCGGCAGGGGACAGACCCACCTTCTGCCGTCCCTCCGTCCCTCTGGAGGCAGCCGCGTGGGCAGAGGGAGGCCCGTGGAACAAGGGCACTGCTCATGGTCCTCTGAGCGCCGGCTCGTTCTCCTGCTGTACCGACCACGTGGCTTGTCCCCCTCGGGCCCAAGCTCTGGGGAGGCCTGGCTCTCCACCAGGGCACCACGAGCCCGGGAGAGGGAGCCCGGGGTTCCTGGGTCTTTGGTCAGCTTCCGTTTGGTCAGGCGGGTGGCCCTCAGGTGACGTCTCCAGGGACGGGCTGGCAGAACCTTCCTTTGCTGTCATTATCAGCTGCCCTGTACTGGCAGCTGCACCGGGTGCCCCCGAGTGTCACCCCAGAGGACACACAAAACATTCCCACCAACAGAGGGAGCCAGACCAGGAGGGTCAGTGGCCAGGCCCGCGTCCCCTGCTGCTCCTGGGAGGCTTCCTGACAGCTGAGCCCCAGCGAGCAGCTCATCAAACACCACTGACCGGCCTGGCCATGACGCCTGGGTACGAACGCACGCGCGTGCGGTCAGCCTGGCCAGGTGCGGGGACAGACTGGCCTCTGTGCTGGGTGGAGGCGGCCATCTTGCCACCTCCCTGACCCAGTGAGTCAGCTCAGCCAGGCTCAGGTGACAGCCTGGTCGTCCTGTTCCCTGGCCTACACGGCATGGGGACCAGGCTGGGAGCAGGTGGAAGGCTACCACCTGTGTCCAGGAGACACTGGCTCTGAGATTCAGAAATGCAAAATGGTGTCCTTGTCAGAGGACTTGGGGGAGCCCTCCGTGGGGCCCCAGGTCCTCCCGCTTGCCCCACCCCCTTGTCTCCAGCACAAGGTCTGGCACAGGGCGGGAGGTGCTGAGCGTGTGAGGGCAACTGACTTAATGAACGAGCACGTGCTTTAAGGGAGGCGCATAGTAGGTGCTCCTTAAGTGTTTGTTGAGTGAATGGAGGAACTGAGCACATAGTAGGTGCTCCTTAAGTGTTTGTTGAGTGAATGGAGGAACTGAGCACATAGTAGGTGCTCCTTAAGTGTTTGTTGAGTGAATGGAGGAACTGAGCACATAGTAGGTGCTCCTTAAGTGTTTGTTGAGTGAATGGAGGAACTGAGCACATAGTAGGTGCTCCTTAAGTGCTTGTTGAGTGAATGGAAGAACTGAGCACAGCGTGCCGCCACGGTGCCTGGCACGCTCAGGGACGCAGTTGCGAAATCTATTGTGAAACTTGTTGCAGCTCGAGAGCGAGGGAGGGAGGCCGGGAGCGTGTGTGGCCAGAACTCGCTCAGAAATATCTGAGCTGCTGCCGTCGCTCAGCAGGACTGGCTCACAGCCCAGGCCCCTGGGCCACGGAACAGCCGCCTCCGCGGTCCTCCAGGAAGGACCCTCCTGTGCCTGCTCTGGTCAGGCAGCCCTGACCGGGGGCACGCTGCGAGCTCGGCAGGGGAGGGAGGAGCAGACCCGTGGGCCACACGCTCCCGGTCCCCACGACCCCGCGCCAGGAGCCCTCCGACCTCTCAGATGAGAAGCCAGTGCCCAGGACCCGGGCGCCCGTTCAGGGGCTCCTCCCCCCACCCTAGTGACTCAGTGCCCACCCCGGGTGACCTCAGCCCTGCCAGGGCTGCGCCTGTCCCCTGGGCTGGGTGACTCCCTGGCCCACAGCCCTGCTCTGACCCCAGCTCTGTGTCCATCCCGGGGGGCTTCCACCTGGTGGGGCTCTGAGAGCCAGGCCACCAGCAAGGCGCTGTGCCGTCCACGGGTCCCATAACCTCTCTGGCCCTTGACCGCCTCCCTCCCTGCCCGCTGCTGGTGTGGGCTTGGCTGGTGTGAGCAGGGAGGTCAAAGTTCACGGCCAGCACTCACAATGGGAGCCCGCTCCCTCTCAGGCTTGCTCACCCAGGTTGACTCCGCATCTGTCTGTCCCTGTGCTCGGTCTTCACAGTTCTCTAATCAGGATCCCAATCCCCCCTTTCCTTTCACTCCTGGGACTTCGCCAGCCAGCCCCAATTACTCAAGGGACTTCCAAGACTGTCCCTTCACTTCCCATCTCTCCCAACTCCAAGTCTCTTCTGAGAGGAGGCAGTTCTGAGCCTCCACTGGTATCGTTTCGATGGTGCTTCTCCCTTCCTCCAGAACCTACTCTGGCTCCCCATTACCCACGCGTTGAGTTCCAACGGCGGCTGACCTGAACACTCCAAGCCACGGTTCCTGCTCCCTGCTCCCCAACGTCCAGGTTCATCACCTCTTAATCTCTTGAGTAAGAAACCTGGGCGTTCCTCTTCTCCAGCCAGACTCTGTCGACTTTGAAATCATTCCACCCACCTCATAAGAAAACAGCAAGAGGGCCCGTAACGGCCACGACAGTTACGCTGCCTGTGCCGTTTCCTGGTCCTTCAGGCTGCGCTCAGTCGGGTAACTCAGCGGCCACACACCACATCTCCGGAGGACGCGCGGAGGCCACAGGTCTGGGGCCTCTCCTGGCGTCTGCTGTTCAGGATCTGCATTTCGACCATTCTCGGTTGGAGCCCAGGTGCTGCTGCTCCAAGGGCCGTGCTTGGAGACCCGCTGGCCTCGAGGCAGGGCTTGATTGGATGGGCAGGAAGAAGCAGGGGCTGCAAGCAGACCCGGATCTGCCACCGTCAGCAGCTTACCTGGACCAGTCACTGGGCCTCTCTGAACCTTGGTTTCCTCATCTGTAGAATGAGACTCGCAATGCCCCCCTCATGGGGCGAGTGTGAAACGGGTGGCCACGTGGAAGAGGTCACAGGCTGCGGGCTTTACCTTAGTGAGAGCCAATCTCGGCAGCACCATCAGCACAAGAGAAGGTGGCACCTGAAATGTCACTGAAGGTGACACAAATTCCAAGTTCTGGGGAGGTGGAGGGGGAGGTCTACCAAGATGGCGGCTGAGTTCAGCTCCCAAGGCCACCGTCACAGAGGCCAGTCCTGGGGACTTCAAATGGCCCGAGTTCATTACCCTACAGCCCGGGAAGTCGGAAATCCAAGCCGGGGCTCCGGGCTAAGGCTCGGAGGCTGAGCCCCGCCCAGAGGCTCCCGCGAGAGCCGCTCTTGCCTGCGTTCCTTGCTTGTGGCCCCTTCCAGAACCACCTGGCCTCTGCTCCTCCATCGCACGCCCTCGGGCTCTGACCCCCTGCCTGCCTCTTTCGAAGCCTGGTGGTCACTCAGGGCCGGCGGGGTAATCCAGGGCAACCTGCCGTCTCCAGGCTGTCAATCATATTCGCAAGCCTCCTCTGCCACGTTGGAGGCCAGCCCCAGGTTCCAGGGACTAGGACGGGGTGGCCTTTCGGAGACCAGGATTCTCCCCCTGCAGGGGGCTCATTCCAGGGAGGAAAGCCCTGGGGGGTGGGGTGATGAAGGACGATGCCGTCGCCAAGTTCCCAGCCAGGGCGAGGCTGGCCTCTGAGAGGAGGATGTGGGAGAAGGGGCCTCGGGGTGAGTGGGGACAGCAGCAGGCCAGGGAGCGGGAAGGCGGGCGTGGGGGGCACTATGCTTGGCGTGTCCTGGGGGAGGCCATGGGGGGACAGCAGGAGCAGGAAGAAGGCAGGGCCACTGGGGACCACGGCCTCCCCTCCTGTAGCAGAGAAGCAGGGCCTGACCCTGAGCTGGGGGAGCCACTCGCCTCTGTGCCTCAGTTTCCTCATCTGTAAAACGGACGTGATGACAGTCCTGCTGTACAGCTGGCCATGAGGACAGGGGAGGGGACTTGGCTGGTGCAGAGTGAGGCTCTGCGGGTGGCCCGTGCCACTCAGGAATCGGAAGCGGGCTTCGTGAGGGAACGAAGGCCCCGGCCAGCGTGGGCAGTAGAAGCAGCGCAGCAGGGGACACGGAGGCGATTCCCCTCTGTCTGCCTCAGCTCTCCGTGTGCTTCGCAACCTGCTCTCGACTTCTCCTCCTGAAGGAAAGAGGTCCCAATGCGTCTAGGCGGCAGGCGGCCGTGGCCTCTCGGCTGGGCACTTCGAGGGCCGGTGACAAACGGCCCCTGGTGAACAACACGGCATCCCTGGTGGTCCCACCGTCCCCCCATCCAGCTGGGTTCCTGCCCACAGGTCTCCCCCGCGTGGTGACCGAGGCATGGCCCTGCCATGGTCAGAGGTGCCACCTGGCCAGGGAGCGCTGTGCTCCCACACTGGCCCGCGCGCTGAGGGGGACTCGGCGCCCCTCAGCCCCTGCCCTGGGGCCTCCCCGGTTCCCGGCAGGAGGGCTTCTCCATGGCTCTCGGATGACTGCTGTCCTCATCGGGGTGACAGCAGAGAAGGAGGGGGTGAGGGGGGAGACGGGCGGGTTTTGTAGCCTGACTACAGCAGGACGGTCTGTCACCGCTGCCATTTCCCGCAGCTGACCCGGAAGACAGTGGGCTCTGCCCACTCAAGGGGAGGGCATTGCTTGAGGCGTGGACACCAGGGTGGGGCCTGTGGGGGCGCCTGTAGTCTGGGTCCTACTGTCCCCAGGGGCCCTGGGTTGAGGCTTGGTCCTCAGCCCGTGGCGCTGTTGGGGTGGTAGACCCCTAGGAGGCCGGGGGGAGCTGACCCTCAGGGCGTGTCCACGAAGGGGCCGCAGCAACCCGTCCCCTTCCCGTCTCTGCTTCCCGATGCCACAGGGTGCACAGGCCTCCTCTGCCACACGCTCCTGTACCACGCTGCCATGGCCCAAAGCCACGGGGTCAGGCGACCACGGGCGGCAATCTCTGAAACGTGAGCGCAAATCAACCTTCCTCCCTCTTCCGTGGCCTCGCCTCAGCTGCTTTGCCATAGCAACGCAGAGCCGCCCGAGCGGGGCCGGTGCCGAAGGCCATCCCCAGCACGCTTTCCTGTGTCTCCCTGGTCCTCTAGGGGTGTGCGTGCCGCCTTTCAGATCGAGGTGACACTTTATTACAAGAACGGAAATATCAAGTGAGCCTAAGTATCTGCGTGGTTCCTGGGGTGAGTTCTGCCCTGCGGACTCTCCCACACCCGGAAATCAGCTCAACTCCTGAGCCATTCTTCGGCCTGTGGGCATTTGCACTGGGCTGTGCTGCTCACGGTGACAGAAAGGGCCGCTTGGCACCTTCCGGAACAGGTCCCCTGGAGAACTGTGTGGAATCTGCTCCGGGGTCTGCCGAGGAGTGGCGTGGGGGCTGGGCTGGCTCATGTTGGGCCCTCAGGCAACACCAGGTGCTGCAGAGGTCACCTGGCGGTCCTGTGAGCGGGGGCTGCAGCGTCTGTTGAACCGCATGGTCTCCAACGTACCGGTCACCAGTCCAGTGGCGTACACCTGTCCCCATGAGGCCTCGATGTTCTCACTTCCCTCAGGACGTGGAGGCCGCCGGTGCCTACCGGCCACCCGTGTTCTGCTTCTCTGCCTGCCTGCTCCGTCTTTGGCCCACTTTTCCCTGCCAGGTTGTCCTTTCCCTGTTGATCAGCCTAAGCTCTTTAAATGTTCCGGATGCTCCGCCCGGGGGGCTTTCCTGCTGGCAGGCATCCTCCATAGACCGAGCTTGGCTTCACTTCGGGCTGGCTTTCGACCGACGGAAGTTACTGACCGATTCCTCTTTCCCTTCGTGTTTACTGGTTCTGTGTCTCGTTTCGGAAGAACATTTAGATGTGCTCCTGCCTCTTCTTTCAAAAGACTCACCTGTCATCCCAGCCACGGGGGAGGCCGAGACAGGAGGATTGCAAGTTCAAGACCAGCCTCGGCAAATTAGTGAGACCCTGTCTCAGAAATAAAATGAGCTGGGGACATGGCTCAGGGGTCAGCGGTAGAGCACCCCTGGGTTCAACCCCCAGTACCAAAAAAAAAGATTCAAAGTCCTGCCGCGGACACTGAAGTCTGCCTAGAGCGGAAGGTTTTTGAGTGGCGTGAAGCTGGGATGGGTTCCTTTCTTTTATAAATATCCAAATTAATTATTATATATATTAATTATTATATATAAATATCCAAATTAATTTGTTTGTCCTATGATTCAGCAATTGTCCTGCACCATCTGTGACATAGTCCACTGTCCCCAGTTCTTTGCAAAGCCACTCTGTCCTGGACCAAGTAGGACCTCTCTAAGCCACAGCCCCGCTTTGTCTTGGCCTGGGGCTCCGACCCCATCCTGATCTCCATGGTTACAGGAAGATCTCTGCAAGGTGCCTCTTTTCTTTCAAGAGTACCTTAGCTCTTGGTTTTCTATGTAAATTTTAAAATCAACTTGTCATGTTCAATGAGAAACCCTGGGATTTCATTGAATATACAAATCCGAATTCAAAGACCTGAGTACTTCAGCTCTCATTATCTCCTGCCGGTTTAAATCCTGCTGCATTGTGGGGGTGGGTACAGGGGATTGAACTCAGGACTCAATCACGGAGCCACACCCCCAGCCTTATTTTGTATTTTGTTTAGAGACAGGGTCTCACTGAGTTGCTTAGTGCCTTGCTTTTGCTGAGGCTGGCTTTGAACTCACAAACCTCCTGTCTCAGCCTCCCAAGCTGCTGGGATTATGGGCGTGCACCACTGTGCCCAGCTAAATTCTGCCACTTTTAAATCCCACAGATTTGATATTTTCAGCTGATGTGGTGATGCACACCAGTAATCCCAGCGGCTCAGGAGGCTGAAGCAGGAGGATAACAAGTTCAAAGCCAGCCTTTGCAACTTAGCAAGGCCCTAAACAACTCAGGGAGACCCTGTCTCTAAGTAAAGTACAAAAAGGGGGCTGGGGGAAAAAAGGAGGGGCTGGGGAAGTGAATCAATGGTTGAGCAACCCTGAGTTCAATCCCCAGTACCAAAAAAAAATATTTTTTCTATATTTTCAAGACTTTATAGTTGATGTTTGCTTAAATTTATCAGAATATTTACCATTTTATTTGTTCACAATTCTTTCCCGCATCTCAGACCAGGCCTCCAGCCTCAGCTCCCTTCTTTGTAAAAGTTGCTTTTGTGAAACTGTTGATTTTAAAATATCAGGTTTTGTTCATCTGAAAGTGTCTTTATTAAAAGATTTTTGGGGAGTGCAAATTCTAGGTTAACAGTTATTTTCTCAAAATGCAGTGAAGAGATTATTCAGCAATCTCCTAGATTTCATTGTTATTACTTACAAGTTCATTTCAGCCTAATTATTATTAAAGTTCCCTTTTAATCTAATTATTATTCTTTTCTGACTTTTCTTTCTGGATGCCTTAAACATTGTCTCTTTACTTTATGTATATTACGGTTATGTTATTGGTTGCCTAGGAGTTGAGAACATCTTTTAGGTGAGATGAGGCTGTGTCTTCTGTGTCCCTTGTTTTGCCTGGTATTAGTAGACCTACCCCAGCTCTCTCTGGGTTGGTCTTTACTGAACTATGGTGCAGGTGCACGTGGGTGCTCATTTGATGTGTGTGTGTTTGTGTGAGCAAGCGTGCACTCAGCAGTGCTTTACAAAGTATACTTTATCCCTGATCTGGTTGCTTTGTAAGAGGAAGATCTTCAGGAATATCCAGTCTACTGCATCCCAGAAGGGGACGCCTGTGTGACTGTGCACAGCCCTGCATCCGTGTGCGAGTCCTTGCTGTGCACATCCCTCAGCTCTCTTTCCGGTTCAAGTGTAAGCCGGACAGGTCAAGGGACCCTCTTCCTCTGTTAACTCCTGACCGCTTCTCCCCACTTTCTCCGGGGGTCAGAGCAAGCGCTAGGTGCTGCCTGCTGCTCCCACCTACTGGGAAAAGGTGGGAGGCTGGGGCGCGCCCTGGCGGGCCAGGCCCTGCTCATGGGGTGCCTTGTCCCCGTCCCTCCCACAGCTCCGCCCCAGGGGACTGCACATCGTTCAGCATCAGCGCCTCCCCAGGAGTGCAGGTGGAGGTTGCCCACGGCCCTCCAGCCAAGAAGAATCGCACGGGTTCCTCCAAGTGGCCCCTGGACCCTGAGCTGGAGGTCACCCTGAGGGTGAAGGCTGCCAGTGCCAGCACAGGTGACCAGAAGGTGAGGGACAGCTCCGGGGCGGGTGTGGAAGGGGGCCGGGGCGGCGGCTCATGCAGCCTATCCTCCCTTGAGCCTCAGTGCCAACCCCGCAGCCTCCGTCCCTGCGGTCTCTCCCACCTCGGGGTCCTTGTGCACAGTAACGCGGGCACCAGGGCTACCATCAAGTCCACCCCTTGGCCAGCGTTTAAGGAGCTGCCACCAGCTGGGGGCAGCGGCACAGCTGGTAATCCCAGCAACTCAGGAGGCTGGGGCAGGAGGATCGCAAGTTCAAGACTGGCCTCAGCAACTTAGTGGGGCCCTGCCTCAAAATAGAAATAAAAAGGGTCAGGGACGTAGCTCAGTGGGATAGTGCTCCTGGTTTCAGTCCCCAGCACCAAATGACAACAAAGAAGCACGTGCCATTGCATTGAGGGCCTAGGTAATCCAGGATGATCGCCTCGAGACTTTATCAAGACCTTTATCCTACTCACTTCTACAAAGACCAAAGGTCATACTCTTGGGTTCCAGGAATTAGAATGGGGACCTATCTGGGAGGCCACCAATAACCCTACTCCACCCCCTGTGACTGCAGACAGTCTCAGCAAGAACCTCTGGGATTCCCACTGAGATCTGCACCAACAGTCATTAGCTCCTCAGGGAACAAGCCAACCAGGCTCCCCCCTGGGGACAAAACATTGCCACCTGCTGCAGGAACACAGATCTGTCCAGGAAGATGTGCTCAGGGAAAATGTCCTGGAAGAAGTGGCAAGCTGAGGATGATATAAAAGACCGGCCTGGGGCTGGGCGTGGTGGCACACAACTGTAATCTCAGCAACTCGGGAGGCTGAGGCAGGAGGATCACAAGTTTGAGGCCAGCCTCAGCAATTCAGCGAGGCCCTAAGCAACTTAGTGAAACACTATCTCAAAATAAAAAATAAGAAAGGTGAGGGATATGGCTCAGGGCTAAAGTGCCCCTGGGTTCCATCCCTGGCATAATAATAATAATAATAATAATAATAAATAAATAAATAAAAGACCTGCCTGCGAAAGGGAAAGGAATGAGGCCTACCTGGAAGAGCCGACCTCTGTGCAAGCCGAGTGAGAAGAGCCAGGCAGGAGTTGGGGAAACGGAGGACGTTCTGCCGACCAGGAAGGTGGGTGCAGAGGGAAAGGGAGCCAGAGCCAAGGGTTTGGCATCAGGAACCTCGGTTTCTGAGGACAACAGGAAGCCGAAGTCTTCAGCCAGGGCCTGCACCTGCGTCTTAGAAGGGCCACCGGCTGGTTGCCACTGACTGGAAAGCTGGAAAGCCTGGTGCCCGTCCCCACGTCCAGCCAACGACAGGCAGATAATGAGGACGAGGCTTTGAGAAAAAGGAAAGAGTAGGCTCACTGCTTCGCCAGCGAAGAACACACAGTAGCTCAGACCCTAGAGAGTCGGAGGCCATACTCCAGCTGTGCCTCAGCTGGAGTCAAGTTGGGTCGCTTTGAGAGATGACGGTCCCTTAGAGCAGCAGGTGCCCCCTCCCAAGTCTGAATCCCTCACTCCTGGTCCCTGAGCAGAAGGGCGGATGACAGCTTGGGACTGGAAGGTCACCCTGCTTCCCCTGTGGCTAGGGAGGGGGAAGGGAAAAGACGGAGGAAACCACCCCCAGCTTAAAATAAGCCAGGTGCAGAGCCGCGGGTGACATTCAGAGGGGCGGGACCCCCCTCACCTCGTGGCCAGTGGAGCGGATCTAGGGCGCAGGAAGGCGGGAGGCCGAGAAGGAAGGCCAGGGCCAAGGTCCCGAGGGGAGGTTGGCGGCTGAGGCTGTCCCCAGGCCACCCCGCGGGAGCTTCTGGGCTGCAGTGCCGGCCGCCTCGGAACGCCCACCGCTGGGCCTGGGCTGTCCTCCAGACCACGCCCTCCGCGGGCAGCCGGGCCAATCAGACGTGGCCGCCCCAGGATGGTGGGTGGTTGGTGGTGCTGGAATTGGGTGCAGGGTCTCCCTCCTGCCGGGCCCACGCTGGATCCCGGCTCCGACGCTGCCTGGGCTGGACGAAGGGAGTTAGTGTTCATCGCCACGGCCTCCCCTGCAGAGGCCAAGGCAGGTCCCCGCGGGGCGGGAGGTGGCCTGGAGCCTTTCTTCCCCTTCCCTGGCGAGTCCTTTCCTGGAGTTGTAACCCACCCTCGCCCTCCAGGGCCCCCTCGCCCCATCTCCAGCAGCTGCACCCCACTCCCCCTCCAGGATCTCCCCCAGGCGCCCCGTTCCCGAAGCCCCCGCGGAATGGGGCACCGAACCCTAACCCTCCTTTTCTGGGCGCCCTCCGGACCCTCTTCAGCATCATAGAGGAGCTGAGTCCAGCTGGCCTCGGCAGGCGTGCAGACCCTGTCTGTGGAGTGACAGAGACGTCATTACCGTCTGTAGGTTCGGATCTCATACTATGGACCCAAGACGTCACCAGCCCAGGCCCTGCTGTACCTCACCGGGGTGGGTAAGTGACCACAGGTGGCTCCACACAGCCTCTGCAGGACACCTGGCCAGGGAGGCCGCTCCTGGATCTGATTTTAGACAGAGCAGAGGAGGACCGTCCATTAACAGCCCCTTCACCGGGGAGAAGCAGGCTGGGGCGCGGGGAAGGAGCGCAGTTACCCCTGGGTCATTTACTTCTCAAGGGAGGAAGCAGGTGCCCGGATGCTCAGGGACCGGTCTCCACACCTTTTCGACACCTCAGATATTTATAACCGAAGTGGCTGCTGCTGCTCTTACGTGGCTTCCCGGAATTCCACTATTTATATTCCACTTTCACTATTTCTGCCACACCAGAGATCCATCTATACTCCTAGTTATTAAATATTCTTTTTGGAATAAAATCCATTTTTAGGATGGCTTAAGCTCAGGAGTTCAAGGTCAACTTGGGCAACATAGAGGGACCCTGTGTCTAAAAATAAGTAGAAATAAAATCCATTTTGTAGTTTGACTTCATCTTGAACAGTATGTATCAGATATACAAAGGGCAGGTAAAAACTTGAGGTTTCACTTCATCAGCGAATCTCGTTCACGAATCCACATTTAAATAAGACAGCACTTCCTGTGCCAGACTCTGTGCTCAGACTTGACACTCCAACCTTACTGCAATCCAGTGAGGTTGGTGCTCTCACCGTCCCATTTCACAGGTGAGGAAACCGAGGCACAGGAGGTAGGTCACCCGTGCAGCCGGGTGGCGAAGGGGTGAAGGGGCCCAGATCACTCAGGACTACGCTGTCCTGACCCACACTAACACCGTGGTGTGGACATGTTTAAAGGACACTGGGACAGCCTCAGGTGAGACAAGGTCCTAGATCTTGCTGTGACGCACACGGGGCTACACCGCTGCCATGACGCCACTGTCATTTCGGGTCCTCTAATCCGGCGGGGAGGGAGGATTTACATGCTGCTTTCTCAGTCGTTGGTCAGAGGAGGGTGCTGGGCTGGACTTGTCCCTGGCGGAGAGACACATGTGTAATAAAGAGCAGGTGGAGGGGGTGCCTCTCACCCGAGGTCACTGAGGACTGAGGCTGGGGGTCCTTGCCCGGCTCCAGGTACAGCTCTCACTGGGGCGCCTGGGAATTCTTTCTGGAATCCCTGGGTTTCTGTTCCCAGTTGGCATCATAGTCACGGCCCTGCTGAAGGACAGCAGGACAGTCGGAAGCCTCGGCTCTGCTCCGAGTTGCAGCCAGACTTCCTGGGGACCTAGGAGAGGGTGTCTTGGACTGTCCCCTCTGAAGGAGAGACTCCACCCTCAGAGCAGTCGTCTCCTGGGGAAGGGCCACCCTCGGAGGCCAGGCTGAGGGCCCTGACTCCACACCTCGCCCCTGTGATTTCAGAAATCTCCCTGCATGCAGACATCACCCGCACCGGCAGAGCCAAGCTGACCAGAGCCATGAAAAATCAGGTACCCCCAAATCAGGTACTCAACCCAAAAGCTGCCTCTAGCGCCACTGGACTCTCCCCTGGCGCCCCCTTGTGGTCATGGGGTGAAATGGCAGGCTGTGTCATGTTTCCCACGAGAAACGTGGGACAGAAAGAAGAAAATGCAAATCACCAGCAAGATTCTGGTTTGCATATATCCCATCCCTTTTTACGAGACCATATTTTTACTGGTTGTGGGTTCAGATAGTGTGTTGTCTGGAATCTACAGTCACCCCGTTATTGCATAGCAGAGAAAAGCTTTGTCCATAGGCCTGGACTCGGGCTCAGAAGCCCCGCCCCAGCTCACTGACTGACAGGAGAGATTCCCCCCCGCCGCCGCGCTGTCCACAGGGGGTGACACCTAGGAAAGGGAAGAAGGCCCGGGAGGGGCGGAGGGAGGCAGTGAGGGCCCGGAATGGGGGTTACAGGAAGACAGGCGGGGGGCGTGCAGAGCGCCCTCAAGACCCTTAGCCCGGGGTCGCGGGTGAGTGAGGCCCTGCTGGTGTGCGCGTGCGCACTTCGGTGGGCTTCTGCCTCTGTACAGGCTGCGCTCCTTGAGGTCAAAGTGCAGGGAAGTGCCTGGACGCGGCTCCGTGGCGGAGCCCTTGCCTAGCAGGAGTGAGGCCCTGGGTTCAATTCCAGAGCCAACAGAAAGTTGTTGCCTTTTTTAAGGGTAGAGAAGAGTGACCTCCCTGGGGTCCCGCCCCATGCGGTCATCCCCAGGTGCGGGCGAAGGTGCCCCTGCCCACTAGCTAGATCCCTGCTGGGCGGCTGCTTCATTTGCTTTGACCTTTGGACAGATGGGACTCTGGGAATGAGTGAGGGTGCGTCCCCACGCGTCCCTGTGTAAGTCAGGGGCTCCACGTGGGTGCAGGACGGACGCACTGGGTCTGTCAACCCAAGGCCTTGTTAAGAAGCTGTTGCCCGGTTTGCTCTCTTGGCTCCTTTTTCGCTATTGATGACTTGCGAAATGGGTTTAGATGGGTTTGGTCGCGACCCTGGAGCAGGCAGAAGTCCCCTCTTGGGTCCCAGGAATTGCCCGACGTGGGAGTGAGCTGTGAACCGAGAGAGGCTGAGGGGACCGGGGGAAGGGGCTCCTCCGAGGGCCAGAGGGGTCTGCTGGGCGACCTCAGCCTGCCCTTTCTCTTCTGGTGTCCGTAGAGGACCTGGACCTGGGGACCCAGCGGCCAAGGGGCCATCCTGCTGGTGAACTGCGACAGAGACGGTCCCGGTTCCTGGGGCATGGACTGCGAGGACGACAGGGTGCTTGACAGCAAAGGTAAGGCCCCGCCCCAGCAGCCAGGCCCCGCCCCAGCCAGCCCTCTGTCCACCCGACCCGAGCCTCAGCACAGCCTGGGATGGGGTGGTTGGTAGAGGTCCGTTTTATAGGTGAAGGGATGGACAGGGGTCCTGAGAGGGCAAGTGACTTGCCTGAGGTCACACAGCAGTCATAGAGGGCTGGGATCAACCCCAAGTCTCCTGATGCCTCCAGAGGCTCCAGCTTCCCTGCCAGCCCACTGCCCTACACAGACATCCTCACTGGGCCCCAAGCACCCAAAATGAAATTGCTCCAAAATCTTATGAGTCACCCCTGAGGTCCCTGCCATCAGCCACATACTGCTCTGAGTACTTCAGAATGAGTCGCTCATTCAATCCTCAACCCAAAACGTAATGGGTGGAGAAATGAAGGCACAGAGAAGTTAAGCAACTGACCTGAGGTCACACAGCTAATTAGTAGCAGACTCAGGATTTGAAGCTGGAGCATCCAGACACCAGGGCAGGTTGAGGGGCACAAGGACAGTGCGCACAGGGTCTCTGCAGGCACTCCTCAGGGGTGTCCCTGCAAGGAAGTGGAGAGTCACATTCCCCACCCACCCTGAGAAAGGGCACCAAGGGACTGAGGCTGGCAGGCCAGGGCAGCGGAGTGGCCTTGCTGGGGAGCTACTGGGAACCTAGAGATGGATGCATTTCAAGTTGTGTGCAGGTAGCCTGCCCTGAGGCCAGGGGACAACCTCTGCTTGGTGTCCAGCACATAGTAATCAAAACAGCTGCCACTGGGCAGTTCTGGGGCACGGGGCACAGTGCCAAGCGCTTGGCGTCACCCGTCGTCTCCACAAGCTTACAGTGGGGTGGCCCTGCTCCTGGGTGCCAATGGGGAAACAGGCGCCAAGCTGGAGGAACCCTCCAAGCTCACACAGATCCCGACACTCAATCCCGGGGGAAAGCGTCATTTAAATGCCGGGAAGGGGTGTAGCCAGGCGCTACACCCTGGCTGGCTCCAAGGCCATCAGCCTCCCGGGACCCAGGGGTCTCAGGTCACATCCTCCTTCCAGACCTGCAGGACATGTCCCTGATGACCCTGAGCACCAAGACCCCCAAGAACTTCTCCAGCAAGCACCAACTGGTGCTGCACGTGGCCAAGTCTGAGATGGACAAAGTGCGGGTCTTTCAGGCCACAGGTGGGTCCTCCCGGCTCCTCATCGGACCCTCGACACTCCTGCCGCGTGGTTCCGTTCCTGCCCCAGCCTGTGGAGCGGCTTCCTATTGCACACAGGTCTGGGAAGTGATTCCTGAGCAGCTGCTATGTGCTGGGTCCACAGAACCAGGGACATAGCTCCTAGCAGGACAGGCACCTCTGTCCACTACCTTCTAGATGAGGGATGTGGACGGAAGACACATGTCAGGCCTCATGCTGGGACCATGGAAAGATGGGCAGGTGGAGAGCCATCCAGGAGGCAGCACACACACGGCAGGCTTTACTGGCCTCTCCAAGAGGAGGGAGCAGGGCCTGGGGTTTGCGCATTTCAGGGTGTGCGCCCTGTGTTCTTAGGAGGGCTCTTCAGCTCCGGGGAGCAGGGGCAGTGGTCACCAGGAGCCAATGGCTAGTTTTCGCATGGACGCTGCATCCTCTGTGAACTGAACATCTCTGTTTTGGGTTAAGGATGAGTTGCTGTTGTTTGGGGGTTTTTTTGGGGTTTTTTTTGTTTGTTTGTTTTGTTTAGTTTTTGGTACAGGGATTAAACTCAGAGGCACTTAACCACTGAGCCACACCCCCAGCCCCTTTTTAAAAAAATCTTTTAAACTTTATTTTATTTATTTATTTTTTGTGTGGCACTGAGACTCGAACCAGGTACCTCACATGTGCTAGGCAAGCGCTCTACCACTGAGCCACAACCCCAGCCCTTTTTATTTTTTATTTAGGCACAGGGTCTGGCAGAGTTGCTTAGCGCCTCACTTTTGCTGAGGCTGGCTTTGAACTCCCAATCCTCCTGCCTCAGCCTCCTGAGCCCCTGGGATTACAGGCGTGCGCCACTGTGCTGGGGTGCTGTCTCTATTAAGAGGACATAGAGGTGGGAAATGGAACAGAACACAAATCATGGCAGGTGACGAGTTAGGGCTCCTAGGACTTTGTCATTTTGGTGGCTCAGCAGTTTTATCCTCCGTGGTCACACACCCGGTCCCTGACGCTGAGCTGGTTGCTGGGGCAGGGATGGGCGAGGCCTCCACCAAGTTTTGTTTTTTCTTTTTTTATTCTTAGTAAGTACACGTGGATTTCATTTGGGAGCAGGACACGTGAACATTTCAGAGTAATCTTAGTAAAGTAAGGATGGACAGGGAGCTTTGGGTACCTGGCAGGCTGTGAATGCAGCCCGGAGGGCAGAGGTAAACTTGCACTATTTTTTATGACTGCCAGGCATGAGTTAAGACCCGGGAGCGCTTGTCCTTTGTCCCTGTGGTGATCTCCAACTGCCTCAGAAATCACCTCCCTCTCAGACACACGCACACAGACACCGCACAGCCCTGGGTGCAGAGGCTTGCACGCAAGCTGCACCCATCCGCCGTCTGTCCTGGACCTTCCTGCGGACCCCTCACAGCACCTGCTACCAGGAGTGACAGGCTCAGTTTCAGGCACAGGGCACAGAGCTGTGAACACAGCCAAGTCCTCGTCCCCATGTCCCTTTCTCTTAGTGGGCTGGGAGAGACAATCGGCGAATAATTAAGTAGAACGCTGGGCGTTCGCGATTTGGATGCTTCACGGAGTCCACAGGGCGGGTGTGAACTGGGGAGTGGGGTCAGGGAAGGTTCCCCCCACCCTGTGGGCTGTCATTTGAGCAGAAGGACAGGCGGGGACAACCATGCAGTTACCTGGGGAGGGCGTGCCAGGCAAGTGCAAACCCCGAGGTGAGGTTGTATGGCTCGGAGTGGAGGGGTCCAGGGGCGGAGCGGGGGACCGGGGCATGTGGAAGGGGCCAGGGGCGAAGGGGAGGGGCCTGGCAGCACGTGGGCGGGGCCAGGGGCGAAGGGGAGGGGCCTGGCGGAACGTGGGCGGGGCCAGGGGAGGGGCCGGGTGGCACGTGGAGGGGCGGGGCGGGGCGGGGGCGGGAGCGGGGTCTTGCAGGGGCCCTTCTGGATCCAGCCCCCTTCCCTTGCAGACCAAAATGGTTGAGCTGTCCTTGGCTTAGCGACAGCATCTTGCCCCTGCCTGGGCATCACCTCTCCAGGGCCCCGGGGTCCCCTCCACCATCGGCATCACATATTTCAATGGTCTTTGCTCTCCCTGCTCCCCATTGTGCTCCCTGGAGGCTGGGGGACACGGCAACCTGTCTCCTTAGCAACCGCCTGTTCCCACCCCCAGTGTCGCTGAGACTGGCTAGAGCAGTTGCTGAGGAAATGAGTGAGTGAGTGAGTGAGTGAGTGACCGTGTGTCGTGGGCTTCCTGGAAAGTCGCGCCCTTCCTGGACCCCCAGCCAGGGGAGCAATATCCTAGCTGGGCTTTGGTCCTTTTCTGATAAAGTGAGGCTCCAAGCAGATTTGGGGTGTGCATGTGGGGCCTAGGGAAGGCCCCAGCGTGGGGGGTCGGGAAAGAGAACAGGGTCTGCAGAAGGAGGACGCGGACCGAGCCTGCTGGCCCCTGGCCAGGGGGCAAGCTGCCTTCCAGGTTCAAGGTGGTCCTGGGCCCGGAGCAGCCCTCTCACCTGCTGGAGCTCCCAGGCGGCCAGCACAGCAGGGACTTCTACGTGGAGGGCCTCACCTTCCCGGACTCCGACTTCCCAGGGCTCATCTCCCTCGGTGTCTCCCTGCTGGACATGTCCAACCCGGTAGGCCAAGCCGGAGCGGTGGCCTGGTAGGTTGGGGCAGGACCAGTAGGGAGTGGCAGCTGTGGGACCCGCTGCTGTGGCGGCCTCTTCGCTCCCCTCCCCTGCAGGAGCTCCCTGAGGCGCTGGTTTTCCAAGACAGTGTGGTCTTCCGTGTGGCCCCCTGGATCATGACCCCCAACACCCAGCCCCCCCAGGAGGTGTACGTGAGCAGGTGAGGGGCCCTGGAGTGCTGGGGTCCAGTGGCCAGGAGGAGCGCCGAGGCCTGGCTGCAGCGTTCACTGTGCCAGTGACCCAGGCCCTGTGCCAGCCTTAGCTTGCCGGGGACCCCAGGGAGGCAGGGGAATCGTCCTGTCCTGGCCAGGCCTCCCTTGGCTCCTGGGGCCTGTGGAAGTTGCTAGACCTCAAGGATGAGTCCCTCCTTCCCTGAGCCAGGCTCCCAGGGCCCCTGGACAGCTGCACCAGTGGCTTCTGGGAGCTTGTTCACATGCACCTTCCTGGCTGAGCCCTGAGCTGGGCCTCATCTCTGGGGATGGGGTCCCCCTGCATGGTGGGGAGGCCTGAGCACCCCTCCTGCAGGCACAGCCCCTAGTGAGAGTGCTGGGGCCTTGGGGTCCCCTCTCCTCTCTTCTTCCGATTGCTTCGGGGGCAGAAGGAGTGACCGGGGAAGCCTGTGGCAGACAGCAAGGTGGGGTTCAAAATAGGCTGACCCCAGGTGGCCTGGCCTTGGGCAGTGGCCTCCCCCCGCTGTCCTCTCCTTCACGGAAGGGGTACCTGTTAGCCCTGCTTCGTGGATTGTGAGAGGGGAGTCTGTTCAGCCTGTGTCACCGCCCCACTCCCCCCAGGCCTGACCTCCAGACTCCAGAGCCTAAGGCGCTGCTTCTCTGACCTTTCTAGGATTTCTGATAATGAAGACTTCCTGAAGGCGGTGGCTGCCCTGGCCAAGAAAGCCAAGTGCAAACTGACCATCTGTCCCACGGAGGAGAACATGAATGACCAGTGGATGCAGGTGAGTGGTCCTGCCAGGCGGGCAGGTGAGCGGCCAAGGGTCCAGGGACACGCCCCGGGCCTAGACTCCCAGCGTTCCTCGCATGGGGGGCGCCTCAGGCCAGTGGTTCATCTGACATTGATCGTGGGCCACTGTGGGCCACCACTGGGTCACCAAGACGAAAGCCACCTTCCTGCTGGAAAATGCTCAGGAACCTCAGGAACCTCAAGCCCAGGTGGCCCTCAGTCCTTCATTGGCCTTCCTGGGCTCAGCCACCCACCAGGCCACTCCCCTTCGCCAGCACTTGACGTGGCTGCCATCTCCTGCGGCCTGCTTCCAGAACCTCCCAACCCGGCTGCCGCCCTCGCCCGGTGCCAGCCTGCCCCAGGCAGCACTGTGGAGACACGTGGCCACTCTGGTCTCTGTGTCAGTGCCCCCCCTATTGCCAGGGTGCCCCCAGAGTCCCACCCACTCAGCACCGTGCCTGGCACCTGTCAGCTGGCTGAGCGGACGCCCCTCCCCCTCTTGGGCCCACCTGCCTTCTGTAGGGCCGCCCCCCATTCCTGCCCCCCACCTCAAATCCCAGCCTAGGCGCTGCCCCTCCAGTGGGAATTCATCTCTCGTCTTTCAAATTCCCTAAGTCGCATCCTCTCTTGTCATTGGTCGCCATTTTTATACCGCCCCCCCCAAAAATGGCAGTGGCGTGTAAATAGCGACTTATCACAGCGATTGTGTGTGTGCCTTTGCACCCTGCCTGCGGGCCACCAGCCCCTGGGGGCAGATCCGCTCAAGATTCGTTTCTGAAATCCTCCTGCCTCTCCTTCCCCTCAAAGGCCACCCGGGTCCCGGCTTCCTCTGCCCAGGGACCAGGAGCTGCTGCTGCTCCCCTGGGGCCTCAGCCTCCAGCCTCCAGCCTCCCGCCAGCAGTCTTCCTGGCCCGTTCCGGCCACCCTGGGGGCTCACCAGTGACCCGCAGGCCCCTCGATACCATCAGCACTTCCCGACTCTGGGTGCCCGCTGCCAGACTCCCGGGCTCTCTGGCCCTGACAGTGTCCTCGAGGACTCCAGAGCCTCCTTCACTGGGTCCCCAGCCAGGGCCCCACCCCAGAGGGAGAGGGCGCTGCAGCCTCAGCACGCTGTGCAGGGGGCCATCGCAGGACACTGGCTCTGCTTCTTCATGGCCCCTTGTGTGGGGTCAGAATGCCAAGGGCTCTTGATGCCAAGGGTAAGGGCGTGCTGGGTGCAGAGCCAGGTGGCGCCAGCCACGGCCCCTTTCTGCTCGCTCCGCACAGGATGAAATGGAGATCGGCTACATCCAGGCCCCGCAACAGACGCTGCCCGTGGTCTTCGACTCCCCGAGGGACAGAGGCCTGAAGGACTTCCCTATCAAACGCGTCATGGTACCTGCCTGGGGGTGGGAGGGGTGGGTGAGGCCTCTCCCTCAGCCTCTCCCCTCCGCCCCTTTTCCTCCCGGCGGGCGGCCCTGCGGCGGGGGTGCCGGGCCCCCTGAGCAGAAGGCCCGCTCCGGGGCTCGCAGGTGGGGCTTGTTATTTCTTCTGTTACCACCATAAGATCCGGTCCTTCACTTCTAAAGCCCTGGTCACCCGCAGGACGCAGGCCCAGCTGGGTGACCTCGGCCACCCGACCTGCTCTGGCTGCCATCTTTTGGGTGGGATTTGATTTTCCAGGGCTCCACCGAGGAGACGGGAAGTTTCAGGATCAACAGCTGTTTCCTAGGTGGGACTTTACCATCCCAAAGCCACCACGTGTGGGGTGGGAAGTGAGGTATTGATGAGTCAGTATGTCATTTGGTGCTGAGCTGGTGAGTTGATGCAAACTCAGCACAGAATAATAATAACAACAACAACAATAATAATAACAATAATAGCATTATTGAGGACGTAGGCTGTCAGTCACAGTGCTGAGTTCTTACATGCACTGACTCATTTAACTTGTCTACCTTTTTTGGAGATGTTATCAATAGACCCATTTTACAGATGAAGAAACTGAAGCTCAGGGTGGTGAAGTCAGGATTCAAACCAGGCCAGTCTGGCTCAGGGAGGGCGCCCCTCCCCACCCCACCTCCCTGCTTTCCAAGGAAGACCCGGGCCTGAGTCCCGGCACCCAGAGAAAAGGAGGCGTGTGGGCGTAAGCTTTGCTCTGATGAGTGGTTTTCCAAGGAGCGTCCTGTGCCCCACGGGCAGGGGAGGCGGCCCTGCCCACACCGGAGGCTTTGGAAGGAGCTTTGGTCTAGTCAGCACCGTGTCTCAGCTCCCCCGGCCACGCCCTGCGCTCAGCAGTGGAGGGACTGAGGCCGCCGTGGGCTCTCCATGTCTGCCTGGCCACCGAGCATCAGGAGCATCAGGACCCTCCAGCCAGCTCCCACTTGACTGCCCATCCCCGAGTCCTGCCTGGCTCAGTGGCCCTGTCTCCTACTCCGCCACCTGAGAGTGACGAAGGCTGAAGCTCGACCCTCACAGGCCTTGCGCCTCTCCCGCAGGCAGCCTTGGAGGAAGACGGGGCTGCAGTGGCCCCTGGCTAAGCAGCGCCCCAACCTGAGTCACAGAGTGAGAAACCAAGAGTCAGTCACACTCGCCACCAGCCTCCGACTCAGCCACTTCTCCAGCATGACGCGGGCCTCTCTCCTGTCCCTCACCTGCTCCAGACCCCTGGGCTCCTTCCTGTCCTTCAACTCCACCCACTTCTCCCTCATCTCAGGACCTTTGCACATGCCATTCTCTTTGCCTGGAATGTTCTTCCCTGTTTCGGGGCTGGAGTTCAGTTCTCAGCCTCCCGGCCCTGCTCAGTGCAGCCTCCCTGATCCTGAAGGAGACCCCCTCCCCAACCCACAGCATTTTTGACCCCAGCCCTCTTGGTTTCTGCAGCTTCTGAGGGGCTGGGGGAAGAGAGGCAGGCATTGCCAACTGCCTGGGGTTTGGAGAGAAGGGGAGGCTGGAGGCTAAAATGTGGGCGTTATCAGCTCACGGGTGGAATTTCAGGAGATGCAGCAGGACCAACCAAGAGCAAGTGACTGGAGAATAAAGGAGACCAAGGATAGGCCTGTCCCTGTCCCCAGGCCGAGGAGGCCGAGAAAGAACCGCTGGGAGGTGGGAGGTGAACCGAGAGCACACGGTGTCCTGAAAGCCAGCCGCAGAAAGCAGGCCAAAACCACGGGCGAGTCGGATGGACGGGCGTGCTGCCTGGGGCTGGTCTAGCCTGGGGCTGGTCTAGCCTGGGGCTCATGAGGACCCCGACCAGAGCAGCTTCACTCCCAGAGGAATTGGGAATGATGACTTTCAAATTCATGAAATCAAAGACCCTTGAGATGATGCATCTCCCCCAAAACACACTGGTGGGGAGCCCCGAGGTGGCCCCATGGGGCCCCGGGGTCCGGACAGTTGATTTTCTGCAGGGTCGAGCTGGCTGCGGCCTCTTTGGGGTGGGACAGACTGCTCACGGCCCCTCCCTTACGTCCGTGCCCTCCTCCCCAGAGCCTGATGTCTCTTTGTGTGGCAGGACGGACGTTGTGGTGTGTTGAAGCGAGGATCCTGCCGGCCCGGATCACCGGGTGGATTCTGTGTAGACAACTCTCCTTACGAGAAGGCCAGAGGGCGGGGTGGGGAGGCCTCCGGGACTGCAGAGAGCAGACCTGTTATTTTAAGCCACAAACTCGATGACAGTTTGCTACGGCCGTCGCGAAGCTCATGCAGGGGTTGAGAGATGTGTCCCTGCTCCTCTCACCAAGACCCTCCCGGGAGAGTCCTCACTGAAGCCACACTGAGGAGCCGTCCCAGCCCAAGGGCAGGATGCCGCTCACTGGGGGCCCAGGGCCCCCATCGGGGTTGTTCAAGCTCCAGTCCTTCCTACAACTGGATGCAGGACCGCAGGAAGCCCGTCACCACTCTGAACTCAGTCTCTTCTTCTGCAAAACGAACATGCAAAGGAAAGTCTGCCAATTTGTTACTACTCCCAAGTGACAGTTCACGAAGCAGCTGCTGTGTGCTAGGGGCAGCAGCAAGTGCCAGTTCCCTTCCTTGCCCACCGAATGATCCCAAGTTCCTGCCCCATCCCCCATCCCAGGTGCCTGCCCTGTACTGGGCGCTGACGGTGACGGAATTCCTTCCTGGACGAGCTCCGTCCTTAAACTTGTACCCACACCGTCTCTCACTCTTGGCACTTGCTTCTCCCACCTCAGGGTCCAAACTTTGGCTACGTGACCCGAGGGCCCCAAATAGAAGAGATCACTGGGCTGGACTCCTTCGGGAATCTGGAAGTGAGCCCCCCAGTCACCGTCGGGGAGAAGGAGTACCCGCTGGGCAGGATTCTCATCGGGAACAGCGGCTACCCCAGGTAAGAAGGGGAGGGACGCCCTGGGTGGCCAGGACCCAGGGACCCAGGGAGCCGTGGGAAGGCAGAAGGCAGAGCGGAAGCTCCCCACCCGCTCCCAGCCCAAGTTAGGGAGCCAGGCTTCGGAGCCCAGAGTTCAAGTCCCAGCTCTGTCACTTACATCCTGTCCCAGTGAACATCAAGAGCATCCTATGTGCTAAAGCTGGGGTGCCGCTGTGAATGACTCGGACAAGTCTCGGCCACCAGGCTTGTGAGGGAGGCAGATCATAGAATCAGATAATTTCAAAAAGTGAAGAAAACAGAAAAGAGCAGAGGGACCTGGGTTAGGGTGACAGGGAGGGCCTCGCTGGGGAAGGGGCTCGTGAGCTGAGTCCTGATAACAAGAAGGACATAGTGTGTGGAGGCCTGGGGTAGAATGTCCTGGCAGCTGAAGGAGAGTGTGTGCAAAGGCCCTGTGGTGGGAATGAGTGTGGTGTGTTCGAAAAGGCCAGGGCAGCTGAGCAGACTGAGAACGCGCAAGGGACTGGATCACACAGGGCTTGCAGAAGATGGAGGCTCAGAGAGGTGAAGTAGTGTCCCCAGTGCTGCACAGCTCATGAGCGATTGCCAACTCCAGCTGCACTGGATCTGAATCCTGCTCTGTGTGAGTGCCTGTGGGCCTCAGTGTCCCCTCAGTGAAAGTGGAACAACAATTCTCAGTTCCTCCCATGTGAAGGGATGTGATAAGGGCCTCCCAGGCAGCTGAATCCCTTCTGTTCTGAAGGAGAACCCCGGCTCTTTGGCCCAGCCCCAGCCCCTCGGAGCCCTCCCCGTCCCCTCCGCCTGACTCTCTTCACCCTGCGCCGCAGCAGGGAGAGCCGGGAGGTGCACCGGACCCTGCAGGACTTCCTGGGCGCCCAGCAGGTGCAGGCCCCCGTGAGCCTCTACTCCGACTGGCTGTTCGTGGGCCACATAGACGAGTTCCTGAGCTTCGTTCCAACGCCCGACAGGAAGGTAGGGCGCAGGGCCCACGGTGGGGCAGGCCCCTCTGGCAGAGCCCCAGGGGGACGCGGCCCTCAGACCCTGCGTTTCTGCCCCAGGGCTTCCGGCTGCTGCTGGCCAGCCCCCGCTCCTGCTTCAGGCTCTTCCAGGAGAAGCAGAAGGCAGGCCATGGGGAGGTGCTGCTGTTCCAAGGCGTCAAGAGTAAGTCGGCCGTGCCCCTCCGTCTGCCGCGTCCTCTGCTGTCGCGTGGTCTCCCACGGCCGGGAGGGATCATCCGGCAGCGACCACGTTCTGAGCACCCACTGTGCGCACCAGGCATTGTGCCGTGTGCTGGGGATGCTGCGTGGACAGAGCAGAGGAGCCCCGCAGCCGAGAAAGCAGCTACCACCTGGGCCCTGGGGCGTCTGGGTGGGGCCCAGGAGGGCTCCCTGGGGGAGGCGAGAGTCCCACAGGAGCAGGACAGACACCAACTGGAGCTGGCCAGGCGGAGCTGTCAGGGAGACTGGCTGGAGGGAGATGCGCCCACGGGGAACAGAGCGCGCAAAGGCTCAGAGGCGGGAGGGAGCCAGGCGGTCCCAGGACCTGAGAGACGCTCAGTGCATCCCAGCCCAGAACGAGAGGGGACCTTTTCGATAGATTCTACAACGTGGGGCCGGCCGGAGGGTGAGAGAGCTCACCCGGCCCTGGCTCCTCCCCCTTTTCTGTTTTTGGGGTGCCGAGGATGGAACCCAGCGCCTTGCTCATGCACCCTGGCCCGCGCCCTCCTTTCTACTTGAGAGGAATTTCCGGGGCCAGAGCCGCGGTTTTGACCACAAGTAACACCGTTGGCAGGTTCTAGTACAGACGTCGCCTCAGAGGGGCGCAGAGCAGACTGCGCTGGGAACTGACGCCATCCCCGCCTCACAGATGGGAGCACGGAAGTCCCGCTGCGCCTGGCGGAAGGGGACCGAATTCATTTGCATTTTTTTTGTCTGTTTTTCTCTGTGACAGGAAAAAAGCAGTGGAAAATAAATGACATCCTGTCAAACAAGATATTGAGAGAACAGAACTCGTATGTGGAGGTACCGAAGCTGGGGGTCCTAGGGATGCCACGGCCCAGGCGCAGGCCGGAGCCCAGCAGAGCCGCGGGCGGCCCCTGGGCTCCCTGAGGGCACCTTCGGGCACTGGCCGCTGGCTCTGCAGGCCGGAGCCTGGCAGTCCCCACCAGCACCTTCCCACCCCTGCCCGGGGCCTGCCTTGGGTGGGGGCCTCGGCCCAGGTTCCCTCCACCCGACTCCACCTCCCCCCAGAGCTGCATCGACTGGAACCGCAAGGTGCTGAAGCGGGAGCTGGGCCTGGCCGAGGGCGACATCGTGGACGTGCCCCAGCTCTTCAAGCTGGCCAGGAACTCCAGCGGGGTCCCCAAGGCTGAGGCCTTCTTCCCGAACATGGTGAGGAGGTGGCAGCGCCCACCACACACACCTCTGCAGGTGGCCTTGAACCCCAGGGTGCAGCGCAGGCAGCTGGAGGCCAGCGGGGCTCGGCGGACCTGGGGCTGTGCTCCTCCCCACGCCCACTCAGGGTTCACCTGACCCTGGATGGCCTGCAGAGCCCCTCTGGCATCTGACAAGGTGCTATGACCCCCGCCACCGCCGCTTTGCCGATGAGGCTCAGAGAGGTGAGGTCTCTGGCACAAGAAGCCATAGCTGGCGGGAGATGAGTGCAGAGCCGGGTCTGGCTGCAGAACCCGAGCTCCAGTCGCCAGGCTGGGCTGCTGTTCCCAGGGGGGCACCTCCCTTGACTGGGCCTCTGGGAGGCCGCCCTGAGTTGAGACTGAATTCGCACCCTTGTCTAGAGCCTCTGTGACCAGCTGCTGTGTGGCCTGCTGCTCCCTCTCATCAAAGGGTACCCAAGGGCCAGATGGGAGCTGCACCCAGCTCTCCTGGGACTGGGGGTTCTGGTTCAGGAGGAGCCGCAGTCCCTATCATGGCGGTTTTCAAACTGGGTTCCCCAGGGCCCTGGGTGCCAAGGCGGTGCCTCCAATCTGATGGTTCCAGTTGCCTCTGCTTGATGCTCTGAGGCTCTGCAGAAGGTTCTGTTTAGAATGAAGGCTTCCCAGGCCTAGAGGAAGCTGGGGCTGGGGATGCCCCTCTTCCCTGACCCTGAATAAGTTTCCCCGGCCCCAAGCCCTTGGTTCCCTCTCCAGCGTGGCTCAGCTGGGCTTCCTGGTACCACCAGGCACGCAGATGTGTGGGTGCCGACTGTGTGCTGGGTTCAAGGCCCTGGAGGGAGTCTGAGAAGGAGATAGGACTGGCTCACAGGGACCCACAGGGAAAGGCGGCGGTGGCAGCAGGACAGGCAGAGAAGCGAGCCGCGCGAGGCAGTGGTGTGGCCGACAGAGAAAGTGGTGCCCTTTCCAGGCACCCAGGAGGCGTGCTCCTATCTGTCAGAGCAGCGCACACTTGTTGATTTGGCTCAGAAAGGTGAAGCGACCCACCTGAGGCCACACAGCGTTTGGCCCCAGACCCTCCCCTTGGCCTCACAAGGCCCGCCCAGGGGGTGAGGAGACGGGACACTATGCAGACAGTGCTCCCGCTGTCTTCGTCAGCCGTTTCTTCATCCAACAGACATTTAGTAAGTGCCTACTGTGTGCAGGCACCATGTTGGGAAGGACTCACTGCTGGAGTCCAGGGATGCGTGGGCAGAGCGGTGGCCTCAGCCCTGGGCCTTGAATGACAGTTTGCTGGAAGGTGGCAGGTAGGAAGGACAGCGCAGAGGTAGGGCCAGGGGTCCTGGAGTCCAGCAGGCCCATGCGCCAGGCCTGGCCGGTGGCCTCAGACCTACTCTTCCTGTCTGGACCTCGGTTTCCTCATCTGTGAAGTGGGGACGCCCGTCACTGCCTCTAACCTGGACCTCCCCTCCCCGCAGGTGAACATGCTGGTGCTGGGCCGGCACCTGGGCATCCCCAAGCCCTTCGGGCCGGTCATCGACGGCCGCTGCTGCCTGGAGGAGCGGGTGTGCGCGCTGCTGGAGCCGCTGGGCCTGCGCTGCACCTTCATCGACGACTTCCATTCCTACCACGTGCGCCACGGCGAGGTGCACTGTGGCACCAACGTGCGCCGCAAGCCCTTCTCCTTCAAGTGGTGGCACATGGCGCCCTGAGCCCCTCCGGGCCCGGGCGCGGGTCCCCGCGTGTGCTGCACCAGGGCTCTTAGGGGGTGTCCAGGCTCCCTGGGGGGTCAGCCTGCCCGCAGTGGCTCGTGGCCTCGTCCTGGTCTCCTCTGTGTGCCCCAAGGTGGTGCCACCCTGGCAAACCCAGCTCGGCCCTGAGAAGCCGCAGCTGAGGTTTCTCAGATCACTTTGCGCGTGCGGCTCGGAAGCCCCCCCCCCCCCCCCCCCCCCCCCCCCCCCCCCGCTATTCCTCTTTCCCACGGGCTCAGAGCGCACCCAGGCCGTGCCGCGGGTCCCCTGCTCCCAGGCCTGTTTCCAGCCTGTAAAATCGCGTGATCCCGTGGCCTGAGCTTCCCGCAGAGCCTTTCCAGGAGGAGAGCAGAGGGAGGGAGGGAGTGGAGTGGTGACCGAGTCAGGCAGGGATATAAAATAAACTGAGGCCGCTGTCCTGTCCTGTCTGTAAGATCCGGTGCCAGGGGAGAGTTCCCCTCCCGCCAGCTGGGCTTCAGGAAAGCTAATTAGCACCATTCACTCCTTCCTTTTGGAATGTGAAGGACTTTCCCAGGGACCTAACCGTGTCCCTTTGAAGTGTAAATGCCCCTGTGGAGGTCCAGGCCCAAGGCTAGAAACACAGGAGGCCGACACAGGAGGCCCTGTAAGAGAGGCCAGCCTCCCCTGTCGCATCTGCTTTTGTGAACACGTCCTGCTTGATGACCCTTATACACAATCATATATTGTTTTTTGAAACCTTGTGTCCAATTATGTACTGTTTTAGACTGGAAAATCTACGGCACTAGATAGTCTGTAAATGTTACAAAAATGGGTCAGGAGTGCTCAGGACTTGGGGGTGCTCATCTCCTCTGGGCCCGCCAGCCGGCGTGAAATAAAGTCTGGTTTCTCCTGCCCTCTGAGTGCCGAGTGCTGCTTCTCCTGGGATTCCCACAACAGGAGGGCGGAACCCGGGAGCTCCTGGGGCACAAGGAGTTCCTGTGGTTGTTTAAGGAACGTGTGTCTCTAAGATACAGCCCTCTGCAGGTAAGTTCCATGACAAAACGTAGAATTATATTTTAAAAAAAGAGACTGGATTAAGAGCAGGAGAGCAAGTCCGGCAGCAAGAAGCCAAGTCGCGTGACCTCGGGTTTCTCAAGAGACACGGGGTGGGGTTCACATCCAACCCAAAGGTGGGGCCTGAGGACTTTATCTCCATTCACGTTGTCCTTTAGAGAAAAAGACAGATAATGTAGGAACTCGAAGGACATGAGAATTTTAACTGTTAGATCAGATACTCAAATATCAGGGTATGAATTTTATCTACTCTTCCCGCCTGCAGGCTCCACGGATCAGGCCCTCCCTGGTCCTGCTTATTTGCTGACGTACCATGGTCCACCTGTAGCGGGTCATGGTACACACCAGGAGCTGTGAACACGGAATGAAGTATAGGATAAGTGCCAACACGGTGCTCAGACTTTTGCCAGGTACCGTGGTGCACGCCTGTAATCCTGTGGCTCTGGAGGCTGAGGTAGGAGGATCACAAGTTAGAGGCCAGTCTCAGCAACTTAGCAAGGCTCTAAGCAACTTAGCAAGCAAGACCCTGTCTCTCAATAAAATACTAAAAGGAAAAAAGGCTGGGGATGTGGCTCAGAGGTTAAGTGCCCCTGAATTCGACACTTATCCCCAGTACTGAAAAAAAGTTTCAGATTTTGGGATTAGGGATACTTCACTGGTAGTATCTATGCCAATATTCTGAACTTTGAAAACAACCCTGAAATATGAAGTGGTTCTGGTCCCAAACATTCTGGGTGAGGGACACCCAACTTGTAGTTCAGCTCCGTAGTCTCTTTTGTGTATTGTTTTTTATGGCCTTGACACCAGGATTTATATTCTTTTGAAAATAAAAACCTGGAAATTGAGACCAGCTCGTGGCTCCCTAGGGTCTGGGAAACTCAGAAAATGCCCAGACACTGTTTCTTCACGAAGACCATGATGCAGGAAAGGATAAAATCAAGAGCTCCGCCCTTGGGCTGGGGACGGCTCAGTGGTAAAGCACCTGCCCCGTGTGCCCAGGAACCTGGATTCCACCTGAAAAAAAGAAATCTGTCCTTTACTTCCATTTCAAAACATTCTACAAAACTACAGTCATCCAAACAGTGAGGTTCTGGCGTAAGGACAACCGACCCGTCGCCTAGGACAGAGAACCCAGAAATGAACTCAAGCGTGGGATCAAATGACCTTCAGCAAGGGAGCCACACCCATCCAGGGGGGAAATGACGGCCACCTCAACAACAGGGCTTGGAAAACAAGACATTCTGACGCCAAAGAATGAGTCTTACCTCGCAGCATGCCTAAGAGGAGGTCAAAATGAACGGAAGACCTGAAACTGAAAAGCTCCCAGGAGAAAACATAAAGGGAAACCTCCAAGACATTGACTTTCTTGGACATGACACCCGAGTACAGGGAGCAAAAATAAACCAGAGGGCCCGCATCAGATTAAAAGCTGCGTACATCAAAAGACATGCCAATAAATAAATTGTTTAAAAAATTTAAAAAGCCAGACATGGTGGCTCACACCTGTAATCCCAGCAGCTCAGGAGGCTGAGGCAGGAGGACCAAGCGTTCAAAGCCAGCCTCAGCAAAAGCCAGGCGCTAAGCAACTCAGTGAGACCCAGTCTCTAAATAAAATACAAATAGGGCTGGGGAGGTGGCTCAGTGGTCAAGTGGCCCTGGGTTCTATCCCCGGTACCCACCCCGCCAAAAACAAACACAAAACCCCGAGTTAGAAAATGGCTCTCTGAAGAGGATCGGCCGCTTCTGATGCCCAGAAGGGGCTGCAGGTGTCCTTCTGGACCAGGGGGGCCAAGCACAACAGGAAGTGGGTGTAGCCGTGGAGCGGACGAGGGGCCTCAGCAGACAGAGCTGAGAGCTGTACCCCAAAGAGGTCAGCTGGAGGGTAAAGCCACCCTCGCAGTCACAGGAAGTGCGTGGCCGGGGAAATACCCGAGCCTTTCACGGGCACCGGGGACATCTCTGAGGGAGCCGAGGGGGCTGTGGAAGGAAAGGCTACCAGCCCCGCAGAGCAGGGAGCCACCTCACATGAAGTGCCTGTCCCTAACACAGACTCCATAGAGGCCAGGCCCGCAGACTCCAGAGCAGACGAAACCTGTCAGTCTCCCTCGGTGACCGTGGCCTTGTGCGATTTGCAAACGTAAGTGAAATTGAACTTGGGACATTTCTGATAAATGCTGATGTCAGACAAAAATAAAATTTAACCCCCGCTTATCATTCGCAGCCAACCTATGATTGTGTGACAGGGGCTTTCCAACCAAGTCCCTAAGAAAGGCAATTTGGTCGCTGCAAACTAACCAAATAATCTCCTTCTTTTGCTTCTGCGCTTTCCCCTGATGTCCCGTCGGGGGAACCCGAGGTCTCTTTGGTGCTTCTCGCTCAAGGAGACTCTTTTCTACTGTGCCTCTGAGTTTTCTTTTACACCATCAAGTCAGACCGCCACTGTTGGCTTGGCCTTGTGCCGGTCGCCCTCCCCAGAGACCACGCAGATGTGCCCTGAGCAGCTGCAACTACTTAGCGCTGAGGAGGGGGCTTCAGGCAGCGCAGACGGGGTCCCTCACAGATCTAGAGACCAGAGGACTCAGATCGGCTTCCCTGGACTGAATCCCAGGTGCCCCTCCAGAGGCTCCGGGGGGTCTTCTGTCCCCCGCCTCTTCGTTTCTGGTGGCTGCTCCACTCTGGTCCCTGCCTCTGTGGTGGCAGTGTTTCTCCTTCATGTGCCAAATCTGCCTTGGCCTCTCCCTTATGTGGACCTTTGTGGTGACATCTGGGGTCCATCCAGCGGGTCCCAGGTCATCTCTCATCTCAGGAGCCTCGATGGTCTTTGCAAAGACTTTGATTAAGAGGTGACAGTCGTAGGCTCCAGGAGGAGGACCTGGCATTTTTGTAGGTGGACTTGATATGAGGATTAGGACTGTGCGGCGTCTCTAAAGAAAAGGAGGAACGGCAGAACACCATGTCCCTGACGGTCCATCTCTTCCCCCAAAACGAGCCAAGTGAAGGGAACAGTGAGACCGATCCTGGGCCGGCAAGTCCAGACACGGATCGCCCTGAAGGACGCAGGCTTCCTCTTAGGCGCCCCAGGAACCAGGGCCGGTCGACATTATCTGTGGAGAGCTACTTCCTTGCCTGCGCGCCGGGACAGCTGCTCCCGGGGTGCTCAGACGCCAACGCTGACGATGTCGCAGCTTCTGCAGCCTAGGTGGGGACAGCCGGCAACTGAGTCACCCATCCAGCCAGCTCCAGGACAAAACGCCGTGAGAGAGAGAAGTGCCGCTCAGTGAAGCACCCTGGGGACAGAGACGCCATCTGTCAGCCTGTCACCACTGAGCCCTGCTTGGAGCACCCATTGATCTCTTATTAAGCGTTCCCCAATAAATCACGTCTCCCATTCTGTCTCTGGGCACTTCTTTGGCCTGGCACAACCTACCCCACTGCCTGGCACAACTGGGCTGTGGATGTGCCAACACGCTACCTTTGTCCTCTGGGTGCTGGGGTGGCCTCACGCCTGCTAGGTGAGTGCTCTGCCACCGAGCCACACCCCCGGCCCCTAACACTGTGACGTCTCTCTGGCCGTTCCTTCACCTCCGTTAGGCAGGCAGAATGAGGAAAGGAGGACGCTCAGGCTGAGCCTGCATCAAACCCCACTGGGAGATGGAGGGTCTCGCTGAATAAAACGGAGGCTGGCCTGGCACGTGCGGGGCCCTGGGTCTGAACCCCGACACCTCGGAAAACAAACTGAGGTCTTTCGAATTTCTGAGTCAAGGTTTGGGTGACTGTTTTAGGTCTGGTTCCTGCAGGAGGTCCAGGTCGGGCAGGGGTTCTCAGGGACACCGCTGGGACGGTGTGGGACATGGATGGGGAGCTGAACGGGGTGCAGTTGCCACAGTGGCTTTGGGCAATCCCGGGAGTAGCTCTGCAGCTAGAGGGGCCCTTAGGGTTGTCCTGAATCCAAACAAGCAGGCTGGCCTTTGTCCCCACTCTGGATGAAGCTGGCCCTGGGAGGGGCCTAGACGGGGCCAGGCAGCAAGGGAGGCAATTCCAGAAGGACTTGCTGTGACAGCCAGAGCCTCACATCAAAGCCCCTGGGGGAACTCAGACCTCCCTCCTGAAAGGGGTCTCGGTGGAACACAGGGGCCACCACAGTGGTCTAGAGTGACCCTAGGACTTTTTTTTTTTTCTTTTCAGTGAAGATCAAACCCAGGTGTGCTCTCCCACTGAGCTATGTCCCCAGCTCTATTTATTGTTTATTTTGAGACAGGAAAACTGAGGCAGGAGGATCACAAGTTCAAGGCCAGCTGGGGCAACTTACCGAGATCCTGTCTCAAAATAAAAAATGAGAAGGGCTAGGGATGTGGGGATGTGGCTCAGTGGGAGAGCGCCCGGGTTCAGCCCCCAGCACAAACTAAAAAAGCAAATCCCAAACTTGAGACGTAAAACGAAGCTTGCTTGGAAATAAGTTGGGTACATTCCCTGCAGCAGCAAGACTCCCCATTACTTCTTTTAAATGACAAATTATATTTATTGGAGCAAACTGCGATGCTTCCATCTATGTACACATTACCTTTCATCCAGCAAACTAATCACATATCTCCCAACTCACAAATTCTATCATTTTTCCTGATGAGAACATTAAGAATCTATTTCGGCTATTTTGAAGCATGCGTTTTAAGAATCCCTCTCGTTTGCTCTGTGGCTCTGCAGAGGTGAACAGCAGCTGGTGACAGGCTCAAGAGGCCACCACCGCCCCACCCGCCTGCCACTCTCGAGGTCCACAACACACACCCCACCCCAGTGGCCGCTGGCTTAGCTCCCCTTAATCATCAGGGACTAGGACCGCAGCCAGCCCTCCCGGCAGGAATCGTTAACAGCTCGGCTGAAGGGGTGATGTTTGCAGCCACCGTGACCTTGAGCAACCCAGGAAAGACATCCTCGAGAACTGCGTCCCCACAGCCTGGGCAGATCCCGGCCCCGGACGGCTCCAGCTGGGTGCCACAGGCTTCCCCAGCCCCGCTTGCTCCCAGCTGAAGGCCAGAGAGCTGAGCACCAGCCTCCGACGGCCCGGGTCTGCGGCGCCCGCCCGCACGGGTTGCTGATGGAGCCATGATGAAGCGACCTCACCCCACCTGCTCCCTGCACCCCACGGCACCAGCGGAGAAAGCAGTCCCACCTGGCCTGCCCCGGAAGCCTCCCACTCCTTAACAAGGGGGCGGGCTCCAGAGGCCCTGGGCCCTTAACAGGGGAGGACAGGGCTCGCACGCGGCCCCTGCAGCCCCTGGGCGAGCGAGGGTTGCCGTGTGGGCCGGAGGTGGTCAGCTGGAGGGCCGTGCCATGTCCTTCCAGAGCATTGTCCACCTGTCCCTGGACAACCCTGCCCATGCCATTTGTGTGCTGGGCACGGAGATCAGCTTGGACATCAGTAGGTAAGGCGGCCAGGCCTCTGTGGGGCTGGCATGTGGCTCCCGTCCCCCGGGAGTCAGGGGTGGCTCCTCTGTCTAGCCCTGCCTCTCCTCAAGGAGGCTGGTCTGGGTCCCTAGAGGCCCCCCGACAACCCCTGGCTGGTAGCAGCTGTGTGCCCTTAGGCACGTGACATGGGCTGAGGCTAGCCCGTAAGGCAGCTGTGAGGTGTGGGCTCCATGGGGCGGCAATTCCCGGCAGCCTGCGTCCTCCCTCTTCCCACGCCCTGTCCTTGTCCCCTCTGGGGATCCCTTGTGGTTCAAACAGACATCCTCACCCCGGATTTACAAACCACACCTAGCTTGGCAACTCTAGGGTCGGGGTCTGGGCTACTGCTCCTCAGGGGAAGGAGGGTAGTGGGGGTGGGGCGGAAGTTAAGGTCCTGAAACTGCCGTGACCCCCAGGGCCCTGGCCCAACACCTCCCGGACAGTGGAGCCCGGGGGCCGCCCCACCGTGCCTGCCGCCTTTAGGTCGAGACATGCGTCTCTCTGGTCCTAACCTATCTCCTCCTTGGCACACCAGGTGTGCCCCCAAGAAGTGTGAGAGCTTCACCGTCCGCGCCTCTCCACGGGTCTTGATTGACATCTTGGGCACAGTGATCACGGGGAAGGAGGACGCCGTGATCTGCCGGGCGCTGTCCAGTACCATGCACGTGCTGGTGAGGATGGCGTCGCCCAGCCTTTCCGTGGACGAGGACAAGGTGAGTCTGGGAAAGAGGCAAGGGGCAGCACCTGGGGTGGGACTTGGCACAGCCAAGGGGTCTCCTGGAGCCGAGGCCCCTGAGGCCTGAAGACCATGGGGCGTGAGCCGTGCACACCTGAGCTTAATGCTCTTGAGGAACAGAGGGGGGTGCTGCCGAGCCCTCGGCAGGTGAGAAATCGAGGCCGGAGGGAGGGCCCCACCCAGGCCCCGAAGCACCTGCCAGGTTCCAGCTGGGCCTGTCTCTGCACACCCCCCAGAACTGCCGCTGGGAACCCTGGGCCGCTAAAGCCTGGCTCCCAGGTTTCAGTGGGGCAGCTCCGGATGCGAGGTCTCCGTGAGCTCACGTGTCATGAATCTCCCTGGAGGGCTTGGCCTTGACCCGCATCTTACCTGTGTGGAAGCCGAGGCTCGGTGCCATAGCTAACGTAAATAGCGTGACCAGGGTGGGTGGGTCCTGGATCTGAGCTCCAGTTCCTGTTCTGTCTCCCCCAAGCTGTCTCCCTGCTGGGGAGGCTCCCCCTGCCTCCTGGCCACGGGGAGGGGCTGCTGCTTCTCTGGCCTGGCGAGCGCTCCCTCAGGGCAGGGCCTTGCCCTGGTCTGCAGGCTAGCACCCCTAGGGAGTGGGAAACGCCCGCCGCCAGCTCAGTCAACCTCCGCGGGTGGAGCGGCCTCTAGACCCAAGCGCCCAGGTGATCCCTGTGAGGAGCCAGAGGCGGCACCTGAAGTGGTCCCGGCCTGGGGCCATGCGGCCCAGACCCTGCTGTGGTTTTTGCCGGGGTGCTCAGCTGATGACCCCTGGCCAGTCACCTGCCCATCTACGCCCCCGCCCACCCAGGCCCCGAGTCCCTAGGAGATCACTTGAGGACTGAGCACCTGCTGGCCGTGTCCCAGCTGGACCCAGGACACCCGAGGCAGCGCTCTGCCCAGGGCTCAGGGTAGCCCCTCAGAAGTGGGCAGCAGAGAAACGCTCGGCCTTGGAGCGCTGGCCCTGCCATTGAGGGACAGGCTGAGGGCCAGGTCTCGGGCTCACGGGACAGCCTCCTGGCCAGGGTTAAAGGGCAGGCGTCTAAAGCGTAACGGTCCCTCTGGAAGCAGAGGCTCTGAGCCACGGGAAACATGGGCTTCTGATCCCACTGTGACCGGGGTCTCCCAGCTGAGCCACTACAGTGAAGCTTCCCTGCTGCCCACCTGGTGGCTGGACGCACGGGGCAGGCAGGGCAGGAGGCAGGCTGGTGTGGCTCAGAGTTTGGGCCCCCCTTGCCAGGCGTCTGGTCCTTTCTGCCTGATGCTACAGGTCTCTTCCCTCTGCCCTTGGGGGCTTGGGTCCCACCTGGATGGTGGACATGAGCCATCTGGGGAAGAGGCTGGAGGGGCTGTGGCCCTGGGCGGCTCACAGCCAGGCGCTGGAAGCTGGGAACCCTTGGCGGGTTCTGGCGGGTGGCCGAGGGCTCTGCCCCCAGGGCTCCTATGGCTTCTGGGCGCTGTCTCCACAGGTGCTGGTCTCGTACTACCGTCCCAACGAGGAGGTCCCCACGGCCACAGCTGTGTTGTACCTCACTGGCATCGGTGAGTCTTGCTCCCCCCAGAGCCCCGGGCCCAGCCCAGCCCTGGAGCTCCGGTGCGGGCTTCGCAGAGCTGAGGGGGGCCCCTGCGGAGAGAGGCCGCCCCTGGGTCTTCATTCAGACGCTCAGTCCCTCCTCCTCGCTCAGTCACTCCCCCCTCCTCGCTGATGACCAAGTCTTCTGAGAATAGAAGCAACCAGAATTGCTGCGCGTTACTGCCATCTGCCCACCTACTGGCGTCTGGCTCTGCGTGCTTCCCCTCTGCCACTGACGTGTCTGGCCCACGGTTCATCCATCTTGTCTCACTAGCCCCTTCCTCCCCTTCAGGAACATTCCGTCAGCAATTCTCACGGATGCGGGAGCCGCCCTTCTCTCCTGGGCGTTTGTTCCCATTGGCCCAGGAACAAACTCCACACCTACGCTCCCAAAACCTGTTCTGCTCACTTGCCACTCACTCTCTGGGCTCCTCAGGAACCATGGACTGTCCTTGATTTCTCCCCCGTTTTTCTCATATCTACTCAAAACCAGAGCGCTACCGCTGCGTGGCTCCCAAGCGAGACCCCACCTCCCTCCCGTCGGCTGCACCTTCCTCTACCTTGACGTGGCGGCTCTGCTTCTCCTGACACCTCCCGGCGACCCTGCCCTGGGTCTTCCCCCCACCCGTTCCTCTTTGGGCCCCTCTGCTCGGCTCCCACCCCTGCAGCTGCCCAGTGGAGAGCCTCGGGTCCAGCAGGTCACGTGTCATCCAAACAGACCACTGTCTGGCCAGGTGTCTCACACTCCACCTGGAGATCTCTACCCCATGGCTTCTCGGTGTCTAACTTAATGGCGCCCTGGCTAAGCTGATTTTTTTTTTTTTTTTTTTTTTTTAACCCCTGTTCCCCAAACCTATTTTTGTGGTGTGCCCCATTGTACTGGGTGGTGGCTGCTCCTTCCAGGCTGGTGACCTTGGTGACCTCTTCCTTGTCCGGAGTCAACCCGAGCCTCGTTGGTGCCCCCTGAGCGTAGCCGGAACCCAGCATCTTGCCACTTCAGGTGTTCTCACCCTGATCCAAGCCACCAGCCTGGCCTGGCCCCCCGTCCGGGTCTCCTGTGGGGTTTCTGCTTCCATCTTGCCCTTCTCTGGCTCTAGTCTTGATCTAGCACATCTCAAGGGGATATTGGATAATGTCTACTCCGTTCCAAGCTTCCAAATGATTCCATGCTACGCGGATCAAAGCCCAAGTTGCTTCTGCCCACAAACCTCCGTAGATGGCCCCATGCTGCTTCTGACCTTATGGTCTCTCATTCTTCCCCGTTGCCCAATCCGTTGTAGGCACGTTGGCTTCTTTGACCTTGAACTTGCTTCCTATTCCTAATGGCTTTGACACCAGATATCAACAGGATCCATTTCTCGCCTCCTGCGGGTCTCTTAAAATTTCAGTCGGAAGTCTTCCCTGA
Source organism: Sciurus carolinensis (assembly GCF_902686445.1). Taxonomy (NCBI): domain Eukaryota; kingdom Metazoa; phylum Chordata; class Mammalia; order Rodentia; family Sciuridae; genus Sciurus; species Sciurus carolinensis. The sequence continues at coordinate 197,319,223 of NC_062213.1, read as the reverse complement.
CGCCTAGCTGAGCTGCCCTGCCCAGCCCCCTCCATTTCCCATGGCACTCGCCATCAGATCTAGGGGGTGTCTGCTCTGCCCCAGCTGTACACCAGTTCCAAGAAGATGGGCCTCAGCACGCTGTCCCCAGGATGGCTGAGTGCGGAGCAGGCAGGTGTTCAGTCCCCGAGGATGTGTGTGCGGAGGATAGAGCAGCAAGACCTCTGCCTGTGGCCCTGGTGCTCCAGCTGAGAAATGGCATTTCAGATGACAAGATGTAGGGAGAGAAGCCTGGTAAAGCCCCAGGGGCCAGCTGTGAGGGAAGGGGTGAGGAGGGACGCCAGCAGAGGTGCCCCCGGGACCACGCTTGGGCAGACGCCTGGATCCTGAAGTTCACAAGGGGCCTGGGATTGTGCATGGAGCTCTTTCTACTTGTCTTAGAGTGCAGAGATCTTTCCAGAAGGGTAGAGGTAGGAATTGCTAGGTAGGAGCTGAGAGGGACGACATGGCATCTTGACCAGCGGGTTGGGGGCCCTGCTGGCTGAGCCCCCTCCCTCCCTTGCAGAGGTGTCCCTGGAGGCAGACATCTACCGCGATGGACAACTCGAGGTGCCAAGTGACAAGCAGGCTAAGGTGAGTCTTGGGGGACAAGACGCCCTGAGCCAGACCAGGTCTCCAGGGCCACTTTGTCTGACCTCGAGTGTCAGGGTCAGATGGCTGCACTGAAGTCATGAGTTTCCAGCTTATTCAAAAACCAGAACGTCCAGCCCCACTAGGCTCACGGCCCAGCCGGGCGTGTGGTCAATAGAACGGGGTTAGCTGCCACCATCAGGCGGTTTGCCTCTGTCCCTACTTCCGCTGAAAGTGACCGGCAACCTGTCGCTAGCTCTCCTCCCTCTGGGTCCGCTTGCCCTGTGGGCTTCCTGCTCCTGCAGGTGCCCTTCTTCAAGCTGCCCAGAGGTCCCCAGGACCCTGGAGGAAGGCCCCCTGATGGGCGGTGACCTCCGAGAGGCAGGGGTTTTACGAGGCTTCTTCCTGAGCTGGCTTTCCTGTCGTTCCCAGAAAAAATGGGTCTGGGGCCCCAGCGGCTGGGGAGCCATCCTGCTTGTGAACTGCAGCCCCACCGACGTGAGCCAGCTCGAGGACAAGACCAAGAAGGAGTTCTTGGACGGTATGAGCGCCACGTCTCCATCTTTCCTCCCTCGCCCGGCTGTCCCTTCACAAGTGCAGACTGCTGACGTCCCTGCTCCGGGATGGTCTTCGTCAGGGCTGGGCCAAGGCGCTGGTTGGCGTCGGCCTAGCGCATTCCATCCCCAGCACCACAGGCCGGGAAAGGGCCCGGAAGCCGGGCTGAATGGGAAGAGGCCTCGTGGGCCTGTGGGGGGAACACGGGCCTCGCTACCAGGAGACGCGTTACTTCCTGGCTATGGCGTCGAAGGCTGACCTCGGGTAGCCGTCTGTGGCATGGGGGTGACCAGCTGGCCTCACAAGGTGGCTGAGAAGACTTAAAGACGTAAGAGGGGTACAGGAGCTTCCTGCTCAGAGCCCTCTTAGAGCCCAGGGCCACAGCGCCACCTGCCTTGGGCAAAAGCACTCTGAGATCTGGTCCCGACTTGTGGGACCAGGTTTCCGGATCTGAGGTAGAAACGGACACCTTGGTTCACACCGAGGCTGGAAGTGAGTCCTTGCCCAGCTGACCAGGCCAGGACCTATCCCACAGGTTTGGGGACCATGGGGTGAAGGCAATTCTTGCTCGATACCCTGCCCAGGGTTGGTCACCTGCCAACAGCAGGAACCAAGCAGTAGTTGGGAACAGGCTCAGGTGGCCTGGTGCCCAGCAAAGGGCAGAGGGTCCTCGGGGCTCCTCCACACCAGCCCCCATCCCCGCAGGGCTGGCCTGAACCTTTGCCCTGTCCCTGGTCCAGAAATGAAGAACCTGTCCCAGATGACTCTGACCGTCCAAGGCCCCAGCTGCATCTTAAAGAACTACAGGCTTGTTCTGCACACCTCCGAGGAAGAGGCGGAGAAGGCGAGAGTCTACTGGGCCCAGAGTGAGTGTCTTGCACCTGGTCCAACTTGGCCCACACTGTGGGTGCTGGGTGAGCTGGCACGTGCCTGCTGCAGGGTCACCAGAGGTCCCGCTGGAGACCTGGAGCTGTAGACCAGCAGAGGTTTGGGTCCAGCGTGAGTCCCTGGGATTCTCTGGCTGCCATGTTCACAATAGAACAAATTGACACCCGAGTTGGGCACCCCCAAGCCACCTATCCCACCTGTAAAACGGGGTGACGTCGCCTAACCTGCAGGATCCTCGTAGTCAGAAGAAATGCAGTTCAGCGGGGCTGTGGCGGTGGGGAGGTCCCGGCTGGGTGTGGACTGACTGAGAAGAACGGGAGCTAGATCCGTCTTGCAGGTGGCATGTAGTCTAGGCTCTGCCCAGTGAAATGGGCACCGAAGGTGGTAGAGAGGTCAAGGTCACTGAAATGAGGCTAAAAGAGTCCAAGGTGTCTGAATGTTCTGGTCTGTGGTGTCCAGTGCCAATGACAGCAATGGAAGTGGCGGCCGGTTCTAGAACAGTCCATGGAGGATGAGGAGGATAGTAAATTCCAGTGGGGTGGGAGGCGTTGCCTGCAGGCATGTGCTTCAAAGGTACCAAAATAATTGCTCAATGAGAAATGGTTAGAAGTGCCAGTGAGGGAAGAGGCTCCCCACCCCACTGGTAGGCCTGGGGTCCGTGGCAGGTAAATCAGGGGCCGCAGTGCATGCCTGGGATCCCAGCAACTCGGGAGGCTGAGGCAGGAGGATTGCAAGTTTGAGGCCAGCCTCAGCAACCTGCTGACCCCCATCTCAAAAAAAAAAAAAAAAAGTTGGTGTGGCTCAGTGGGAGAGCGCCCCTGGTTCAATCCCCAGGGCTGGGTGGTGCAGAGCCGAGATCATCGGTGTATGTGCCGCACCAAGGATCCTGCTCTGAATGCTGGGACAGGAGAAGGGCTGCAATGAAGCCAGCTAGATCTAGGCTGGGCAGGAAGGGCTTCCAACTGAGTGGCGACTCCGGCCCACAGCAGTGTGGTGGCTCTTCCTGGTCCTCCGGATGAGGATGAGCACCTGCCCCAAAGGACAGCGAGGCTGCCAGCAAGCTCGGCGGCCAGCAGCTGGCCACGCTCCTGGTGTGTGGTCAGCCTACAGGAAGCTGTTGGGGTGCTGGGGTGGAGCCCAGGGCCTCCTGCTCTTTAAGCAAACCCTCTAATGCTGAGCGGCACCCCAGCATGCTTGAAACGTCAACCCATTCAGCTGGAGTGAAGGGAGGCCCCAGGCGGGCTAGCGCGGGGGAACCGAGGCAGCTGGTAGGGCCTTTGTGGCCAGGGGTCGGCCCCCTCATTTCCCTGTCCTGTTGCAAGTGGCCTCAGGTGGCCCAGCCCCAGGGAACCCAGGTCCCCAGGGCAGCAGGTGGCCTCGGGCCTGCGGCAGTGGTCTCGCTGGGTGGTGGTGTTAGGGACTCTGGAGCAGGTCAGCAGGCTCGGGTGGGCCGTGAGCACTGAGGCTGTGCCAGAGCATCATGGGGCTCCTGGTGGAAGCTGGCCTTGTCCTGCTTGTCCCACGAGGCCTGCTTCAGTGCTGGTCAAGAAGCTGCTGGACAGACTAGAAGTGGAAACTGCGTCGAGGGCTGGTCAGCCTGAGGCCAGGCTTCCAGAGCACCCAGATGCTGGGGAGGGGCTCCCGCAGAACCACAGGGTCTGTGGAAGGATGTGGGGGCCACGACCCAGACAGGAGGCCAGTGAATCAGGGCAGCGCCTGATCCGGGATGCTGGGGCCTAGCAGCAGCCACTGGCAGACATGTTAGAGGAGCCAGAGACTAGGGCAGCGGGACCGTGTGGTGCAGGAGGCCCGAGCAGGACATCGTGGCCAAGGTAAATCCAGCCAGGATTCCCTAGAGTGAGGATCCACCGGGGGCTTTACACAAGAATGTCCATCGGCAGGACCACAGCAGCCACATCCGGAAAGGACAAGCACAGTGGTTACAGTGAGCCCCATAGGGCGTCAGGTGGAGAAGCAAAGGGGCCTTGGGCCAGGTGATCTGATGCTGGAAGATGAAAACCTCGGCATCTAGTTACTAGATCACCTGCCTTTTGGTCTCTGCTGTGGTTTTGTTCTTAATGACAAACTAGAAGGAAGCAGGCTTTGAGTGGGTGGCCACCAGAACCCTGGCGATGACGTCATCCCCGAAATGCTTCCCACTGACCTTCCCACACTGGTGTCTGCCTTCCTGGACCAGCTGCCTTTGCACGCGGGACCTTGCTGATAAGACCCTCACTGGTACAGTATCACTGTGCCTAGTAGCAAGGCCCCGGGCTCTGATACCTAGCCGAAGTCGGATTCGTGGGTCCGAGCGTGGGAGCACGCACCCGGGGTCTCTGCCCCTGGACCGAGTAGCTTGAGGGCAGGCATTTCCACCCAAGTCCCCAGCTCCCAAGGTGTCCTACGTCTTCAAAGCACGCGGGCGCGTAACTGTCCTTGTCTAGAACATTGTCGGCCCGCGTCTTAAGCCCTGAACGCAGGACGAGCGAGCGAGCCTGCTGCTCCCCACCCCTCCCAGAGTGACAGCACCCGGTTCTTCCAGTGACTGGTCACCCCTCTCCCGCAGAAGACGCCTTCGGTGCCTTTGAGCTGGTGCTGGGGCCCGGCCAGCACTGCCACGCCTTGGGCCCCCTGGAGAACAACCAGAAGGAGACCTTCTACGTGGAAGCCACAGAGTTCCCGTCTGCCAGCTTCTCGGGCCTCATTTCCTTCTCGGTCTCCCTGGTGGAAGAGTCTCGAGACCTGGTATGTGGCTGAGTAGAGGAGGCGGCCTGGGCTGGGGACAAGTGGAGGCAGAAGCGCCCTCCGGGGCCGGCAGTAGAGTTGGGGCCTCTGGGGAATCGGGAGCCGTGGGCGCTGTGGCAGGCTGGGCTGGGCAGCTGGAGGTCGGAGGTGAGGGTGGCGTGGGCCTGAACCAGGGCGGCCCACGGTTGATTCCCGAGATCTTGCGTCGCAGTTGATTCCCGAGATCCCGACGTACAAAGACACGGTGGTATTCCGGGTGGCGCCCTGCATCTTCACCCCCAGCACCCAGATGCCCCTGGAGGTCTACCTGTGCAGGTAAGAGTCCTGGGGCTGCCTGGCGGGCGGCCTCGAAACCAGCACCCCGTGTATGCTGGGTGAAGGGGCAAGACGTCTCGGCCTGCGCGAACCCTTCCCGCCAGCTGCGCAGCCCACCCAGACGGTCCCTTGGGCATCTGTCCCCGAGGTTAGCAGTAATGAGGGGTCCCCACCTGACTTGCGGGAGGGGTCAGACAGCATGATGACAGGTGGTGTCTAATGCTGTCAGGGAAAGGAGGACGAAGAGGACAAGCACATTCTAGGGACAGCAAGGTGGCCCCAGGAGAGAACAAGGGGAAGGGACAGTGGCAGCAAGCAGAGCCTTGGTCTGTGGGGACAGTCTTGGGGTACACAGGCCCCATCACTGGAGGCCAGGGAGGGAGGTGGCATGTCTGCTCTCGTCACTGGTGTGACCTCGCTAAAGCTCCAGCTCTCGAGGAGCCACGAGTGTATAAATGTCTTGACGGCGACCCAAACGTCACCATCTGAGGAAGGATGTCCACCGTGGACCCGTGAGCCTCCCGCCGGGCTGGACAGCACTGTGGGTTGAAGACCCACACACAGATGTGACGGCCTCGTTGGCCATCTCAAGGCCACCAAGGCCACCACCCAGCTTCTTGGCTGCTCAGGGGAAACAGCCCCTTAGAGAAAGTGGCGTTGGCCGATGCTGTGTGTGGACAGAACCGGGAAGACCCAGAGGGGGCCGAAGGGCAGGTGGAATGCGACCCAAGGGTGGGGGCTGCCACCGGTGCCCCCTGGGTGGGACGGGCCCAGCTCCGCCTGAGCTCCCGGCTCTGCTGGCCTCTGGGCAGGAGCCGCTCTTGCCCTCTCCTGGGCCAGAGCTGGAAGGACTTCTAGAACGGGCTTCTCCCCCGTGGCAGGGAGCTGCAGCTGCAGGGCTTCGTGAGCTCGGTGACGGAGCTGAGCGAGAAGAGTAACAGCCAGGTGGCGTCTGTCTACGAGGACCCCAGCCGCCTGGGCAGGTGGCTCCAGGTGACAGCCTGCGGGGACGCCCGCCCATGGGGCGGGGGCAGGGAGACTCGGCAGGCACCACACACGGGAGCTTCGTGGGCGGCTGGGCCTTCGCGGCGAGCCTGGGCTCGGTGTGGGCACCTCAGCAGAGGCTCGGGGACAGGATGCGCCCAAGCCACAGCTGCTGAGAGGGAGCTTGGCCTCTGGCCTCCTGCCCCGCTCCAGACCGGACCGCCTGAGCCGAGCCCCAGCTGCCCGAGGGGCAGAGGCCCTCCGCTTTAGGGCTCGGGTCCAGGGTGACCCTGACCCGGCTCAGCAGCAGGCCCAGAGCTGGCTTAGCTTCCCTGCTGGAACGCCATTGTGTCCCCCTCCCCCCAACCACCGCCGCATGCTGGGCGAACGGCCCCAGGTCCAGGGATGAGGTGGGACGGGACAGGTGCCCACCTGCTCCAGCAAGGCTCGGGCATTAAATTTAGCCCCTGAAAGGGAATGAGATGGCGAGGTCCCAGCTCACACTGCGCAGCTTAGGCAGGCGGGAGACCCTTGACGTGGAGGAGCTGGGCCTGCCAGGACCAGGGCTGGGCCCCAGGTAGGGGAGGGCCGACTGCGGTCCTGACGCAGGGTATGTCGCGGGGCTGCGGCGGTCACCTCTTAGCAAGGTCAGAGGCAAGCACGAGCCGCTGCGTACAGGGGACCTTCTGGGCCGAGGTAAAGAACAGAACAGATCCCACGGAAGGTGGGGCGGAAGGTATGGAGCAGACACCAGTGGGGCCTGGCACGGCGGCACGTGCCTGTGATCTCAGTGACTCGGGAGGCTGAGGCAGGAGGATCTCAAGTTCAATGCCAGCCTCAGAAACGTAGGCCTTAGCAAGGCCCTAAGCAGTTTGGCAAGACCCTGTCTTAAAAAAATTAAAAGGGCCGGGCATGTGGCTCGGTGGTTAAGTGCTCCTGGGTTTAATCCCTGGTATTAAAGTTAAAAACTAAACAATGCTACAAAGGGCAGGGGAGGTGGCTGGGTGGCGGAGCACTGCTGGGTCCCGTCCCTGGAACTCCAGGGCAGGGGGAGAAGCAGGCTTGGCTGAGGCGTAGGGAACAGGGCTCGGGGGGATGGGGTGGAGGGGAGAGGCTGTCCCTGGGGTGCCCGGGAGGAGTTGCCAGGGCTAACGAGGCTTGTTGGCCGGTGGGGTGCAGAGGAGGGGGAATCGGCTGGCCCGCGCCCTGTGTCCAGCAGAGTTGGGAAGGAGGGTTTCCTTTGCACCCCTCTGGAGGTGGCCCATACCCAGGGGCTGTGGCTGGCCCACTGGACACGGGCAGGAGCGTGGCTGACGGGGTGAGGTGACTCATGGACATCTTCTGTCCTCCAGGATGAGATGGCCTTCTGCTACACCCAGGGTCCCCACAAGACCGTCTCCTTTGTCCTCGACACCCCGCGGGCGCTCAAGCTGGAAGACTTCCCCATGAAATACTCGCTGGTGGGGCTCGCTTCAGCCGACCTGAATGCAGTCCCACCTCAGGCCTGGCACCTGTCCTGGCGCGATGGGCACCAGGGGGGAGGGCCCAGGTGGCCTCTGGGGGAGGGGACGTGGGAGTCTACCTGCTGGTTGAGGTGAAGACCGGGGCTCCCCGCCCGTCCCTCCTGACGCCCCGCTCGGTCTCCTAGAGCCCTGGTGTCGGCTACATGACCCGATGCACAGAGGACCACAGGGTGGCCAGCCTGGATTCCATCGGGAACGTGATGGTGTCCCCACCAGTCAAGGCCCACGGGAAGGAGTACCCCTTGGGCAGGGTCCTCATTGGCAGCAGCTTTTACCCCAGGTGAGTCGAGAGGCCAGACGCCTTAAAACTAAGGGAGGCCCTGGGGTTCCCCGGGCCCCTCCGCACGCCACGCGGGGGGTCTGCTCTGGCCGTTCTGAAGTGAGGGGGTCGGGAAGCTGGTTCACGTAGGAGCCCAGAAAACTGTTCCTTCTGCAATTCCAGGGTTTAATTTGGAGCAAATTAAATGCACCCAGTTCGTTGAATGTTTTCCACAGACGTGTGGTTGGGCTTCTTGGCGGCCATTAGTCTAAAGCTGGGTGAGGCCGTGTCCTTGTCCAGCCTAGGCCGTGTCCTTTGGCTCTGTCCTGAGGTGGGTCAGTAGCGGGTTCTTAACCAGCACGTCCACCCGACGGTCAAGGCTGCCTGGTGCTCCGTGAGCAGCGAGCGGCCAGCCTGGGCCGCGCCGGCAGCTCAAGGCCGTTCCTTGCGTTTCCCTCTAGCGCTGAGGGCCGGGCCATGAGCAGGAGCCTCCGAGACTTCCTCTGCGCCCAGCAGGTCCAGGTGCCAGTGGAGCTCTTCTCAGACTGGCTGATGACTGGCCACGTGGACGAGTTCATGTGCTTCGTCCCTGTGGACGCCAAGAGTGAGGACAAAAAGGTGCGTTGGAGCCAGGCGCAGTGGTGCACGCCTATAATCCCAGCAGCCTGGGAGGCTGAGGCAGGAGGATGGCAAACTTGAGGCCAGCCTCGGCAACGTGGCTTCACTAAGTGGCTTAGGGCCTTGCTGTCTCAAAAAATGGGGATGTGGTTCAGTGGCTGAGCACCCCTGGGTTCAATCTCCAGCACTGAGTGTTGGGGGCCGAGTGTCATCTGACCCTGGGTGTCACGTCTTCTGTGGGAGAGCTTTGAACTTCAGAGGCTGCTGCTAGCTGTTCTGGCCCTGTTCTTGGACCCCAGGGCTTCCGGTTGCTCATAGCCAGCCCCAGCTCCTGCTACGAGCTGTTCCAGGAGAAGCAGGAGGAGGGCTATGGGGAAGCGACCCTGTTTGAAGAGGTCAGAGCGGACCAGCTCCTTTCTAACGGTAAGGGAGCCACGCTGGGCCCTTACCAGGTACTCCTTTGAGGTGATTGGCCTTTACTTGGTCATTTTGGTAGAAAGGACCCAGGGAAGCCCAAGCTGGTGCGATCGCCGTGTTAGGACACCTTGCACCGTGGGCAGGCAGGCTGGCTGCCGGTACAGGCATGTGCAGGAAGACCCGAAGCATGGGCCTCCCCGGCCACAGAAGCTGTAGGAGGTGGCATGACCACATATCACGTGCCAAAGGCACGTGCTCTGACACCTCAGAGCTGATCCTAGAGTTGGGCATCAGTTGAGGCAAGGATCGGGCACCTGAGGCCTGAAGTTAGACCTGGTGGAGGGCAGTCAGGCAGTACTGGCTAGCAGCACACGGGCGTCCCGCTGACACCACCCGCAAGCCAGCGATGGCATCTTTCGCAGTGAAGGTCCTGCCTGGGTCTTCCTGCATGTGGACTATGGCCAGGCCTCAGGTGGTCCCTTGGAAAGACCCAGGCCACTCACCAAAGTCACTGTTCTGAGAATGTCCCCATCGCCTGTACCCACCTCCTGACCACCAGGCCTTCCTGTCCTCGCCTCCCCCACAGGAAGGGAGGCCAGAACCATCGATCAACTTCTTGCAGACGAAAGCCTGAGAAAGCAGAATGACTACGTGGAGGTAGGTGTTCAGGTGTGGGGACCCTCCTGCAGAGGGAGTGGCCCTGACCGACTTCTAGGGGCGGCAGCTAGCCCCTGTCCTCCCCAGACCCTGCTGAGGCCCAGGTGCAGACCCCAGGGGTGGGATGGGAGGACAGGATGGGAGGACGGTGGGTCAGACAGTTGACATGAGTGGGACTACCTGACAGGCTCCTGAGCACTAGGTGGCCCGAGCATCGTGAGGTGCCTCGCTAAGACCTGGGGCTGGCCCTGGAAAGCAGAACCTCCCCCCATGAGGACGGCGGGGATCGGTAAAGGCATAGCCCAAGACGAGTTGGACCCAGGGGACCTTGCACGGCCATGCCCTGCTATGGAGCTGCCTGCTGGTTTCCCAGGGGGCAGAGGCCTCCCTCACTCCTGCCTGCTCTTGATGGCAGATGTCTGCAGAGCAGGGCTGGGCGGGCCTCAGCCCTCCGCAGCGTGCACTGGCTGCCAGACGCACAGTCCCACCACAGAGGCCACCCCCTGCTAGAAGGGGAGCTGAGCCCTGCGTCATACCCAGGCTTCAGCTGGGTCAAGCAGGAAGTACCCAAGTGGGGGGAAGCTGTTCAGGGCCCTTCCTGGGGAACCCCCTCCTTGCCCTCAGCCTTGCCCAGGTCCCCACTCTGGGCAGGGCTGAGTGACGGGTGCCACGTGGTACTAGAGTTGACAGTAGCTGTCCAGCACTAACCCTGCGATCCTGGCCTCCGGAGCCCAGGCCTTGTCTGAGCCCTGCCTCCTCCTGGGAGAGGGCAGCTCCCCCTTCGTCAGGCCAGCTCACTGCAGGGGTCCTGAGGCCAGCAGGGGACGGGGGCAGGAGGGCATCCCGGGTCCCAGTGTGCTCACTTCTCGGCCCCTCTCGCCCCCAGAGGTGCCTTGGCCTGAACAGAGCCGTCCTGAAGCGGGAGCTGGGCCTGGTGGAGGAGGACATCATCGACGTGCCCCAGCTCTTCTGCCTCGAGCAGCTGACAAACGTCCCCTCCGACCAGCAGACCCCAAAACTCCTGGCAAGGGCCTACTTCCCCAACATGGTGAGGGCCAGGGGGCAGCTGGGCATCCCTGGCAGGGAGGGCCTGTTCAGCCAGTGCTGCCGGTGCCGTGCCAGGCTGGGTGTTAGGCTGCAGGGGTCACACAGCAGAGAACGGAGCCCGAGGTGAGATGGGGCCCTTCGTGGCCCCCATTAGGGCAGAAGCCCTGTCCCAAGGCCGTGACCTGGGTCTTAAGGCTGAGGCACGTATGAGCAGTCGCCACAGACCAGGCTCTGCGCCAAGAGCTGCCTGGGCCTCGGCTCTCCTCCCCGACCTGAAGGGACGGGCCCTGGAAGGCCACTTCTCAGACGGACATGAGCTCCGTCAGCAGTCGACAGGGACCTCGGGTAAGCTGCACTAGGGCAAGGTCTTCCTGTCCTCTGTCCCCAGGTCCAGAACAGCAGCCTCTGGTACCTGGAGGTGCTGGAACACATGACATCCTGTTCCTGCAGTCTAGGCTACAGAGGGAGGGGCAGAGTGGGGATGGCTACAGGAGGTCCCTGCTCTGTCCAGCCTGTGCCCTTGGGGGTGCAGTCCCCATGCTGTGTCCTCCAATCGTCAGATCGGGGTGTTCCTGTGGGTCTGAAGCAGGAGCCTGACGTAGCCCTGGGAGCAGGTGTGAGCAGCAGCAGCAAGAGCTGCACTGAGTTGAGGGGGAGAGATGGACAGACATCAACAGGCAGGCTCGGGCTACAGAGAATTCTAGAAGGGGTAGTGGGAATCTGGCACAGCCAAGACTAAGACCAACATAACAAATGCAGAAGAGGCTGGGGAAGGTGGCGAGGCTAGGTATTGGCCAGGCAGAATTTGGGTTTTGCTACAGAGAAACACATTGGGAGCCCCTGGAAGACTAAGCGGAAAGAGGTTGACTTCACAGAGATCGATCGGTGATGTCTGCGTGGGCACAGGCCTGGGGAGCGGCACCGTGCGCTCTGGTCTAGCCCAACCTCTTGCAGCAGGACTAGGTTTTCCCTGCGTTGAGTGTACGAACTTGGGGGTGGGGCCCTTCTACAAGGCCTCATCCTGCCTGGTCCCTGCTCGTCTTTCCAACAGCTGCGCATGATCGTGATGGGCACAAACCTGGGGATCCCCAAGCCCTTTGGGCCCCAAATCAAGGGCATCTGCTGCCTGGAAGGAAAGATCCGCCAGTTGCTGGAGCCCCTGGGCCTCACGTGTACCTTCATCGATGATTTTGACTGCTACCTGACCGATGTTGGGGACTCCTGCCCCTGTGCCAACGTCCGCAGGGTGCCTTTTGCCTTCAAGTGGTGGAAGATGGTGCCTTAGCCCCAGGCCTGCCCCCCCACCCCGAGTGACCCGTTATCACTGTACAACAGCACAGTTCTGGCCCAGTGTGGGGCTGGCTGGAGAGTCCAGCGAGACCTTCCCTGCCCTGTCCCTCAGACCCAGTAGAGTGGCAAATGCTGCCAGCCTGAACCCCCTGCAGGGGAAGGTGGGAACCATTTCCAGCTGAGCGTTTACCGCGTCAATAAAGCCTACCTGTTGAGCGCACTGGCAGGAGCCCCCTTGCTTTGGGGAAGGGGCAGGATGTGGCTGAAGGCCCAAGTGCTGCTGCTCTTTAATCTTTGGGAAGAGATGGACCTTTCTTGGTTTTGTTTCCCCTCTGCCATGTTGGGTCTGAATTCCAGGCTGAAAGGAGCGGGTCTCCCCTTGACCGTGGCTGGAGAGGGCCCAAGAGGGGGGTTGCACTGTGCCTCGAGGGCAGGTGGGCTCTGGTCTCCTTAGCTCTCCAGGTGTGGCCTGAGGGACAAGGTACAACTGGGCAGGGCCGAGTGGCTCACTGAGCTTGCAGTGCTTGCTTGGGACCCTGCCCTGTGTCCACAGCACAGACGCTATTGAAGCCAGGGATTTGCCGAGAAGGCCCAACCAATGTGCTCCTGCCCTGCCCCTCCTGTGGTTTCTCCAGGACACTCAGTCCCTAGAAAGCAGATGACTAGACCACACCCTGAGGCAGGGGCTAGGCCTGGAACCAGCCCTGATCTGAGCTCGAGACTGTGGGCATCAGGCAGGTACCCTGACCATTACTTGCTATCTGCTGGCCAGTTGGGAACAGGTCCAGAGCCTGGGCTGTCCCAGGCTACACAGCAGCCAGCTCTACAGGGACCCCTGCTGCGTTCCCTTGAGCATCCATGCCAACGAAGGGCCAGCCACCTGCCTCAGTGCCCAGCCTGTGCAACAGGAATGCAGCTCCATGGGGCTCACATGAGTGGGCATGTGCAGGTGGCAGCTGTCCCTCACCCAAGATTGCATCAACATGACAGGGACGGCTGTGGCCTGGCACAGTGCAAAGCAGCTCTTGGTAATCTGGAGTCTGAAGCCTAGGTGCCCTCAACTGCACCTGCCTGAGCCACGGAGCGGGGTGTGGGCTGGTGCTGCTCTCTGGCCTTGACCACGTGCCAACCACCAGGGTTTACGGTCTACTCCATTTTACTCACGGTTGTGGCCACTACACTGGCCTGGGGCTCTGACAGCCGACTGGGAACAGATCAGCTGATGGGCTCCTTGGCATCCATGACCCCTCATCAATCTACACTTCCAGATGGCCTGGAAAAGTCCAAGGAAGTGAAAGACTCTGGGTCCACCTGGGGAGAAGGCAGCCCAGGGGCCAGAGGGGGTCAGACGCCTCGTGAGGCCTTTCTCCTGGGGAACCTGCCCACTTACTTCCACCAAGGTCCACCTGAGGGTAGGACACATGCCCCTGGGGTCCTGACAGACCCTTCTCAGGCCAGCCCTCTCCCAGCCCCAGGAAGGGCCCCCTGGGGCCTGGGGAGGCCTGACCCTTCTCACCCACTGCTCCCAGGCCCCCAGCAGCGAGGCCCAGGGGCACCTGCTGGCAGTCCCCTCCACGGGCCTGCGTGTCATCAAAGGCCCACGGAGGCAGGAGGCAGGGAGCAGCTTCGTGGGGCCTGGGGGACCCTTGCTCTAACAGAGGCACCCTCAACCCAAGGTTAGATTCCCAGCTCCTCGGCCTGGCTGGTCAGGCACTCGCCTCAGGATGACGTGCTACAATGGGCCACCGTCCAGGGCCCGCCTCCTGTGTCCCACCTGCCAGGCCAAGGTCCGTGGTGCCACCTTCTGTCCCTGTGAAGAAACTCCCATGCCTGTCAAGAGAGCCAGATCACCAGGTGCCTTCCTCGGGGCAGAGGCCAGTCGTGAGGACGGTCATTTGCAGAAAGCCCAAGAACACAGCCTGGTGCCGGATCCGTAGCAGCTCGGTCTTGAACTTGGGAGCAGTGACGTCAAGTCCCCAGCGCCAGCCACACCTCCAGGTCTCCCTGGCCCTGCAGGGTTGCTGTCCCTGGGCTTCCTCTCTGGCTTGGGGCCACTGCCCACCGGTGCTGCTGACGGAGGGGCCTGGTCCCAGCCCCGAGCACGCCCCGCACGGGCCGCCTCTAGCTCTCGTGGTCCAAGCTCTTGCCCTGGGGCCCCGCAGTCACCCCCACGGTTTTTGGCAGCACTGGGGATGGAACCCAGGGGCTCGGGCACGCTGGGCCAGCGTAGAACCACTCAGCCACACCCCAGTCCTTTCCTTTGCCTTTAAAACATCTGAAGAGGAACCGGCGTGTCTCGGCGGTGTGGTGCTGGCCCCATGCTGAGGCCCTGGGTTCCCTCGCAGCGCCGGGCCTGCGACTTCGTCCTCTGCTCCCACAGCTGCCATGCCTGCTGGACACCAGCCCCGCAATGCTTGAGTGCCCAGCTACTGTCCAGCATCAGGGGAAGGGATGAGGCAGCTCCTGAGGTTTGTCTTGCACTGTCACCCCCTGGGGACCAGCGTCCTGAATGACCCTCCCAATGTGCTCACAGGCCCCAGGCCAAGAGTAAGACCAGGTGGGGCCAGAAAGTCCCCCCCCTTCGTGTTCCTCCCTGGGGCCTAAGGAGCAGCGAGGACATGGCACGGGCCTCTGCGGCTGCCCGCCTGGCGGGTGAAGGCTCCGAGGCTCTGCTCCTTCACTCCCCACCGCGGGAAGCTGTTCCTGCCACAGCCACATGGGCTCCGGGCGGTCAGACAGGGGCAGCCCTGGCATGGTGAGGAGGGTGGTACTGGGGCCCTTCAGCAGGACTTCCAGGCCCAGGTCTTCTGTGTGCCTCCGGTGGCCCTGGCTCTTCAGTCCTACACCTCACTTTCCTCTAGAAAAAGGGGGGAGAAAACAGCTGGGTGTGGGTCCCTGACATGGGCCTGGGTCACCGGTCCCTGAGCTGCCCAATGGCGGCCTGCCTCCCTTTCCCATGTAGCCAGGAGCAGCCAGGAAGCACAGAGGTGTGGGGTGCAGGACACGGGCCTGGCCCTTGGTGGCCCCAGTGGTCAGCAAGCACTGTCCCGTGGGTTGGAGTCTGGGAGGTGAATGTGCAGCTCCTTGGCTTCCGGTGAGACCATGGCCCCCATCGGCGCCTGGCTAACGTTCGCCCGACACTTAACCTGCCATCACACCCAGCCTGCCCACCTTCACTGCTCGGACACCGTGGTCACCCCAGGGCTGGGCGAGATCGCTCCACTGCTGCGTGAACTCTGCTCACAGCAGAGGCGCGGTGGGCACTGGAAAGATGAAAACCCAGCGGGGCCGCCTGCAGGAGCCAGAGCCGGGCAGCCATGCGGCCCTCAGCACCCCGACTTCTCAAAGCCCAGCAAGAAAGAGGCCCCCTCCCTGCGGCCAAGCGGCGCCTCCCCAGGAGCTCCCGCCACGCCTCCTGCGGATCCTGGATGGAGGGCGCCCGGGGTTGAGCAGCGCGGCCTCCCGCGGCAAAAGAGACGCAGGAGCCAAGCAGAGTAAACAACGATGCCGTTTATTTAAAATGTTTACTCCAAGAAATATATATATAAAAAAAAAATAAGACAATTACAGCACTAAACCAGGCACCTTCGACCAAATCACAAGGTCCTCTCTGGTCCCTTCACCCTAAGCCTCGTCTCAACCTCCTTCCCCAGGGAAGACCGCTGGAAGCTCACGGGACCGTGTGGCGCGGAGCGCGTCCCAGGCCACTCTGCACCCCGAGGTGTAGGAAGCCCACTCCTGCTCCAGGATGGGCACGTTGCAGTTCTGCACCAAAAGGAGGGGCGCAGAGGGCACAGGGCCACTGTCCCCGCAAGGCCCCTTCCTGCCCAGCTCCCAGCAAGGGGGTCCAGACAGGGTGGCTGCTGCTGGTTTTAGATCTGTTCCTGAAGATCTGAGCCCAGCTCAGCACAGGGCAGGGCCCAGACTACTGTGTCCTTGTCCCTCCAGGTGCCCACACAATTCGAGGGAGACCTCCAGGGCACGAGGGGCACAGATGGCCGAGCTGCCCTCCGGGAAAGAGACCTGTCCAGGGAAATGATCAGGTCCCACACACGGGACTCAAGTGGGATGGTGTCTGGGGTGGTGTGGACAATCGGGCTGGTCAGCAGCTCGTCCCCCGGACCTCAGGCCAGCACAGATCAGCAGGGACGAGCGTGAACTCACAACCGCGTCTTCGGTACAAGCTCAAGTCCCAGGAGGCCACAGGACTGGCTGGGACAGACACTCTTACACGCCCCACAAGAGCGGAAGTCACTTCTGGAGCGACCGGGGTGGAGGACAGGAAGAAAATCAACGACAACGAGATCATTTTTGGCATTTTAACATCGAGACGATGACAAGTTGGTAACAACAGCAAAAGCACAACAGGCCGAGGACAGCTCTGGACGCCACCCCTCCACGCGCCTCGCCCCACGAGCACCTCTGACTAGACCTCTATGTAAAGCACCCGGACCAGTCCAGACCTCTGGGACCAAGAGCCCAGGCAGAGCTGCCACCTCGCTGGGGTCCCAGTGAGGAGGGGTCCAGGAAGGCACCTCGGCACTCCCGCCACCGTCCCCACCGGGACAGCTCAGAGGGCACGATGGGGAGCAGGCAGCGGTCCCAGCGTCAGTGCTGACCCGCGGGGCGGGGCTTCTGCAGGAATCCCGACTATTTGGTACCAGAGCCAAGCAAACGTGACTGAAGAGCAACGGAAGAGGGACGGAGCCTCGGGCAGGCCGGCCCGTCCTGGGCAGGGTGCAGCCGGGAGACGGACGGAGCACAAGCCATGGGGCAGCGGCGCGGGCCGCCCCTGCTCCGCAGGGACTGGAGGATGCTCTTGACTGCTGGCTGACCAACCTCGAGCTGGCGAGCGCCAGGGGCCACAGGCACGGGCTCCACAGGAAGCCATAAAGCCGGACCCCCGACGGACACAAGCGATCCCCCCACTGCCCCCAGGCCCCGCACGGTTCCACGATCACCTGATTTTCGTTTAGGCTTCTTTTACAGCTAAAGTAGATATAAATGGCTAAACAGAGACCCAAGGCCCCCACCAGGGGGAAGCGGCAGGTTCTGCAGATGGTCCAGCCACGAGGCTGTGGCTACAAGCAGCCGAGGGACAGACATGCCGGCCTGAGCCGGTCTGCGCAAAAAAGCAGGCCAGTGACCCGAGGCGTTGGAAGCACGCAAGCACGCTGTGGAGGGAGACGGCCCATCCCGGGCGCCCTGGCCTAGCTGACGCTGGTTCCCAGGAGGGGCATTTTTGTCTGAGTAAATAAATGGCGATTCCTCTCCCACGCGGCACCCACGCGGGTCACAATGCTGAGTACAAGGGCAGCGGGCGGTCTGGGCGTGCGTTCAGGAGGGAAAGGAGTACAACTTAAAAGCCCAGCCTGCTCGCAGGTCTGCCTCTTGCAGGAATGGTAGGTCGACTATGAGCAAATATTTTAATTAAACATGGAGGGAAAACCACTTTGGAAAGCATACAGGAAAAGGTAGTTAACGTTGGATCACTTAGAAAACGGAACCTCAGGGAGTCTAACAGAAATGCACCTTCGGTCGACTTTGCTTGGAATTCCTCGTCTGACTTCCTGTCCCAGTGCACGTGGAAAAGGCAGCTGCCGCCAGGGCGGACCGGCCGCCTCAGAGGGTGCGCGGGTTGTACTCGGGCAGGCGCCTCAGCTTCTCCTTCTCTGTCTCGCTCTCGTCCCGCGCGATCACCAGGGAGTGTGAGTAGCCCATGGCCACCTGTGGGGGCAGGGACAGCAGGACGCTGGTCTGCAGGCCGCAGGGGTCGGCTCGGAGGAGAGGGAGGCCCTCCTCCCTGAGCACGGTGTCTCCCCAGGACGGCGCCGTAGGGCCCTCCCCGCCAAGCCTCCAGGCTGCCTCAAGAGGCCAGATGGAAGCCAGCCACTGAGCCCGGCTGGCAGGGACTGGCAGGGACGCAGAGATCCAGCTCCCCGTGCCACCTGCCTCCCTGGATCAGTCCCGCAGGCCGGGCCTGGCCCTGCCCTCTGCCTCCCACCCTGGCCTCGCAGGGCCTTTGCCCGAGCCACACGCCCACCCTGGGAAGATGCACATGGCTGAATGTGTGTATCACAGGATGCGGCCAGCCTTCCTCTGGACCCTCCCCCTCCTGCTGACGGCCGTTAGCCATCGGACACGTCAGTGTGGGGGCAGGAACCTGGACAGGGAGCCGCGCTTGCAGGCTGCAGACCCAGAGGCACGAGTCGCCATACGCGCCCTCCGGCCCAGCTCACCTGTTCTGAGAAGATGCCGTCCAGAGTCCGCACCTCCTGGGCTGCAGTGGAAGACTTGGGCTTGTGGTCCCCGTAGCCCTGGCGAGGCAAGCGGAGGACATGCTCACCACAGGGACCAAGGTGGCACAATCCGGAAGGGGAGGGCCCCGGCATCCGGCACCCGCTAGCCAGGAGGGGCCCACGCAGGTTCACAGGCCGGCTGACTAGACTCCAGGAAGCCCGAGACCCGGGGTGGGTGTACAGGAAGATGGAGCCTTTTAGGGAGCATCACATGGTGACAGCAGATGAAATCCCAAGCGAGGAAGAAATGGGAACCGAGGCTCTCAAGACCACAGGGTCATAACGACGGCTGGTCAGCAGAGTGACCACCACAGAACAGATGTGGTAAAGGGAAGGCCCCTGGCCAGTAAGGACTCCAGCACCCAAGGCGATGCCCCAGCCCAGGGCTGCGCTGCAGCCGTGTGCGAGGCTCGGAGATGGCCAGTCAGACTCCTGGGCTCCGCTGGATGGTGCGGGGGCTGCAGGGCAAGCGAGGCAGGACCTCACCCCAACCCGGGCTGGCCCACGCGTCCCCACCCTGCACCACCCACCAGGCCCTGGCTCACACCTCCCTGCACATGTGGGGTCTTCCAGGGCCCAAGGCTCCTGCTCCCCTCCAGCTTTAAAGTCCACGTGTAGAGGTGAAAGTGATTCCCCACGGGCCTCAACGAACCCTGCCCCCTTCTGAGGACAATCGCGAGGAAGCAGGCCAGCTCCTTGGTGTCTTGCGGTCGGTGTTCCACACCCGCCCTAGGTGGACTCCCCGGAGCCCCGACCACAGTGCGCACAGAGCGTCAGGAGGAGCAGGGCCAGCAATCCCAGGGGTGGGTCAAGGGACCAGGGCAGGCCCTCCCGACCATCTCCACCCACAGGCCAGCTCCCACCCACGTGGATAGCAAGAAATGAGAAGATGGCCGATAGGAGCTGCCAAGGTTAAGCTGAGGAAGGAACTGCCCACAGAGGAACAGCCATCAGCTGACCACATCACCAGCGTGTCCTTAACCAAGGACCCGCAGCCAACGGTACGTCAGGCACCAGGGCCTCAGAACAAAGGAAAGTGGACGAGGCGAGGCCAAGAGTGTGGGAAACTGAGGGCCACTTGTTCTACCTTCATTCAAGCCACTAAGATCACAGCAGTCAAACAAAAATGCGATCTAGGAAAAACGTCCCCAAATCACCTCCGTGCTGGCTGAGGGCACGCTGCTCTGTGGACCACGTACAATGGCCAAGGCTGCCTGGTGAGCTACTAACCCCGGGACACAGGAAAACTAGCTCAGACCCGATGCTCACTGGCTGCCTGGGGACGTGCACCTCCCGCGACAGGGAGATGCCCCGAAACCTCCTGCCTCCACGCCACGCGACAGGGACAGATGGCAGGACCCACACCCGTTGGCAGGGACGTCTGAAGCTTAGTGTGACACAGAGATCAGGCAAGCCCCGGGCCTCAGCACAAGAACGCAGGCCGGAGCTCTGTCTGCACACAGGCAGGGGCGCCCCGCCCGCCAGGCCGCCCCGCCCCGCGCCGGCTCACCAGCTCCCCGAAGGTCGGCGACGGGCCCCAGCTGATGGTACTCTCGTCAGCGGCCACGATGACGCTGCTCTTCCTGCAAGAGGCAGAGGCATCACCCCGTCAGCCAGCCCCGCCCGGGGGAGGCCAGCCTCGACGCAGGGCACCCCACACTGTGCCCAGGGAGCAGCAGGCTCCTCCTGAGCCCAGAGGTCACCCTGTGCAGGACACTCGGGCCCCAGCAGAACCCCAGAGCCCCAACAGGGCTGGGAGCCCAAGTCAGGGGGCCTGTGCCCGACCCTGCCTGGGCACGGGGCTCAGAGGAAGCACACTGGGCAGAGGCGGCCCCTCGGGGGCGAGGCAACGGCCCATTCCTGAGGGGCAGGTCTCCACACAGGGGACGCACGGGGGCACCGCACCTCAGACGGAGCCTGTCTCTGAGCACGTGACCTGGGGGCGACCCTCTCCCGTGTGTCGGAGGCTAGACTGTCCTTTCTAGTCGAGAACTTACCAACCTCTGGCTTCTTACCGTGAAGACCGGGAAGGGGCCCCTGGTCCCCGCAACCCCAAGCCCTCACTCGCTGCCCCGGTACCCTGACTGCACCCACGGGACATGTCGGATGGCCGGGGAGGGAAGAGACACACCAGTGTGCGGGGACACTGCCACCTACCCACAAGCCAGGCTCCGGATCCTCCAGCCACAGAGATCCTGCACTGCTTTTGGGTACATAGTAGACTCTCGGGAGGTGTTGGTTGCTCCCCAGAAAAACAGGCCACCTGGAGGAAGACAAAGGGTGTCCACCATGAGCAGGCGTCCCAGGAGCGGAGGCCTCCCCGTCAGCACTGCTAGCAAGAGAAGCATGCGCCCGCCAGGTGACCCTGGGGACAAAGGGAACAGAGGGCCGGTCTTGGGACAGGACAGTGGCTCTGTGGTCCCCACGGGAGCGGTGATCTACGGGAGGGGAAAACCAAGCCCCAGCTCTGCCGACAGGCAGCTGAGGACACCACTGACCCACTTCGCTGACAGCAAAGGAGCAGGTGTAGCCGGCGTAGACCTGGGACGCCCCCCGCCCGGGGAAGTCGAACAGCTTCACCAGGCGAGGCACCATCTCGTCCTTCTGCTCCGCGTGGCCCAGCCGGCCGTAGCCGCCGAAGCCCCAGGAGAAGACCCGCTTCTGCGAGTCCAGGACCAGCTGGAGGGAGGAGACACGGGTTGGGACCAGCGGCCCTCCCAGGAGGCGACAGAGGTGGTCGTCCCCATCGGAGAGCCTGGCGCAGCAGTAATGGCCAGGCCGGGGACCCCCGCGCCTGCCTGGCGCACCGCGTGGACTCTTGTTTTTTGTTTTTCTTCTTTAAGTCACAGGTCTCCCCTCATCAGAGGCAAGAGGGTGATGTTTGCAAACAGCAGGGCAAAAGGCCCAGCGATACTGGACTGTCCCTCAACGCCCTGCAGCTGGGCCTTGGTGACAGGAGCAAGCGCCATCACGTACAAGCTCTTCTTTCCCGCCTGGCGATTCGCGCGTGAACCGTGTGAATATACGCCTCCTAGGACCCCAGCAGAGGGCTGGGCATGCTGGGGGGAGCGCCGGCCAGGTCCAATGCCAGCACCTCAGATACACGGGCAAATGACCAACAGATAAATTTGACCTAAACGAACTCTCACCTCGTTTCCCCAGAATACACTACACAAAACAGAATCTGTTTCTGGATCTGAAAGAACTGAAAACCGCCTAGTCAAATCCTAACCCCATCCACATACCACCATGGGGAAGATTCTGAGGGAAGGAAGTGGCCGGAACACTGCAAAACACGTCCCTGGGCTCAAGCCCAGCACACTCAACAAAGAGAACTTCCACCTGACCCATAACCGCCCTCAGGCAAAACCTCAGGAAGACACCCACGCGCCAACACACAGGCCGGGGCGCACCTGCAGCCCCAGTGATTCGGGAGGCTGAGGCAGGAGGACGGCAAGTTCCAGGCCAGCCTCAGCAATTTAGTGAGGCCAAGGCAACTTACTGAGACTAATTTCAGAAGGGGTGGGGCCTGTGGACTTAGCCCAGTGGTATCGTGCCCCTGGGCTCGATCCCCAGCAACGAAAGTCAACACTAAAACTCAAAAGGGGCCAGAGATGTAGCTCAGTGCTAGGGCACCTGTGGGCACAACCCCTAGTACCACCAAAAAGAGATATAAAACTGGCACTGCCGCTTGCCCGAAAGCGAACTTCAAGGAAGCGCCTGCCCCTCACATGGGAGCCTCTGTGAGGCTCTTAGACAACAGCTGAGAAGCACCTCCTCTGGGCCAGCCTGCGGGGCCATGTCCGTGTCCAGCTGCGCCAGGCCCCTGCAGGGCCGCCCACAGAGGCTAACGGAGGCAGTGACAGGTGCTGGGCCCCGGGCCCACAGGGAAGGTAGGATGTGAACCCTGGACCATTCCTGGCCGGAGCACGGACACACGCTCTGCACCCGTGTGGTGCTCACGTACCGTGTGGTTGGCGCCACAGGCCACATCGCGAACCACCACGTTTGGGACGGGCAGAATCTGCCCGTCCTTGGTCTTCTCGATGAAGATGGCCACCCGCCGGGGCACCAGCTCGCAGTCGTACTCTATCCGCTGTGCCCGCGCGATGAACTTCCCGTCCGAGTTGTGTCCTGCGGTGAGCAGAGCCTGCCGTCAGCAGCAGCACAGGGGGCAGGGGACGGGGGACAAGGTGCCGAGCTTGTTTCCTGCCGTGGCCCCAGCGCCTGCCCCACCTGCCCAGTCTAGGCCTCCCCGGGGTCTCCAAAGGAGGCACAGCCCCCGGGGGCTCATGAAACTGGCTCGGTAGGTGGAGACTGAAAGGCCGCCCTGCGCAGCACCGTCCTGGGGAAACGGCCCTGGGCATCCAGAGCCTTGGGCTTTTCAACTGATCCTGAGCCCACAGCCGGCTGTTGGCCTGTCAGCTGCAACGCCATCACGTCGGCCGGCCCCTGGCTGACACCTGTGTGACATGCTTGTCCGCACAGGGCGCCTTTGCTGCTTTCTGAAGCTGTGCTACTTAAACACTTTGACGTCACTGTAAAATAAGTGGTAGTGTCCAGGTTGGTGACAGGGCACTGTGCCAAGCCCAGCTTCTGGTGAGCAGGTCACGTGACCGGAGGGTTCCCTGACACGCTGCCCACCTCTTCCCACCGCAACGTGCCTGTCCTGTTAGAAGCCTGGGGGTCACACCAGGCGGCTGTTGTGGTAACCTCTGCGCTTCAGGATGTGCAGCTGTTTGTCGCCCCGAGACGGGATTCCAACACTAGCACCGGGTGTGGTGGTGCACACCTGTGATCCCGCGGTGCAGGAGAACCCAAGTTCAAGGCCAGCCTGGGCAACTCAGCAAGACCTTGTCTCAAAATAACATAAAAGGGCTGGGGCTGGGGCTCAGTGGCACAGCACTTGCCCAGCACAGGGAGGCCCTGGGTTTGAGCCTCAGCACCAGATGAAATTAAATAGAGGTATTTTGTCCATCTACACAACTAAAAAGTTTTTTTAAATAAAAACGTTTTAAAAAGCTAGGGATGGTGCTCAGTGGTGAAGCGGCCCTGGGTTCCACCCACAACCCTGTAAGCGAGCAGCCCCCATGCCGCTGGCACTCTGGTGACGAGGGCTGTCAAGGAGCAGGTCCATTCCACCTGCTGCCACAGAGCTGGACACCGAGACAGGCAGTCCCAGAGGGCGGGAAGCTGCCTGCAGCCGCCTTCTTCCACCTCCTTCGAGAACAGCGTTCTCCCCAGGCCCAGAAAGCAGCTTCTCCGGGACACACGGCTGGGACTGGCAAATGAAGCCAGACAGCGTGACACGGAGCGCCGGCTGTGACAGGCCTGGAGGCCACTGCGGCCCATCTCTGAAGGGCTCTCTCTGGATCAGCTGAGCTGGAGAGACACACAGCCAGCTGCTCGGCTGGGATGCAAACCAAGCAGCCTCCTGAACTCCCGGCAGGCGGGTACGAGCTGAGCAGGCGAGACAGCCGTCCTGGCAGCCGCTCTGCGCTCGCCACCTCACTGTTGCTGAGCCCCGTCCTGCAGGAAAAGCAAAGGCAGCAGGGGAGCGGCCCACGTAGCAGGAAGCACAGATGCGCACTTCCGTGTGGAGCCCGGGGCTGGGCGCAGCACGCGGGCGGTGGCCATGGAAACCGCTCCTGCCACAGTGCCGGCACTCCCCGGCAACTGCACACGTGTGCACAGGGGGCTGTCCTCCTTAGTCACTTCTGACTTGAGGTATATTTAGTTTCAGAGTCGCCGTCCCCTGAAGTCCAGGGCCAGCACAGTGCCCTCCTATTCATGCTTCTCCACCTGACCTCTGCGTCCCATGACGCCACACTGGTCACAGGCCACCAGGGGCCAGCAGGGGGCACCCGCGCCACACGGCCTGCTGCAGGACTTCCGGAGGGGCCGGAGCAGCACGAGGGCGACCCCTGACCTGCAGGCCTCTGAGACCTGCAGGCGAGTCTCCTGTCCACTGGGAGGCCAGAGCGGGGCAGTGATGCTTTCTGAACGAGCACATCCCGCCGAGGGGAAGCAGGGAGCGCCACCCCTCGGGCACACTGGCCCCAGCGCGACCCGGAGCACTGTCCGGCAGGGCTCAAGCCGTCTGGACGCTGCGGGAGCCCCTCGCAGGAAACACCAAGGAAGGTGGGGGCGCTCTCCTCCTCCTACTGCCACTTTGAAATCTTCTAGACATGGGTTTTCAAATCAGAAAACAGCATCTTCCACCAGACCCCACCCCCAACTTCGCCGAGGCAGATCACTAACCCGCTGGAACCCTGCAAGCAGGGGCTCCCCGCTCCGCCCAGGCCCACTTAGTGGGGAGAAGCTATGATCTGAGATCAATCACCACCTCACTAACGTGTGTGCAGCCCCCACGGACTCCGGGCTCTAAAGACGCAGTTAGATTACAGAGCTCTTAAAACACACTTCCATACCCAGCTGGCCATATTCAGGGCACCCAAAGGAATAGAGGTTTCCTTTGCAGTCCATTATCATACTGAATTCGGCCCCACAGGCCATTTTGGTAATTGGCTGGCCGTTGTACATTATCTGAAAAGAAAAGACAACAGACTTTCAGGCATTTTTTTAAAGACTGATAAAAAGTCTCCCCTCTCTGTGCGACGCTATGGCACACGATTACTAGGCTTCGAAGGAGATTTAATGGACTCCACCATCCTGAAGGCCAGAGCCCAGGTGCAAAAGGAAGACTGGAATTCAACACCCTCAGAAGTCAAAGAAGGGTAACCCAAGTCCTGGGACTCTGTACCCACAAAGTGCCCAGCTGCACGCCACACATCCTGGTGAGCGCCAGATTCCAAATTCAACAGGTGTGGGAACAAGGTCAGAGACACGACCTGACCTGTGACCTACAAGCCTCCCTTCAGTGGTACTCCAGCATCAGCCCCAATTTAAAAACATTTAAAAAGATTCTCATTTGCTCCTCCAGCTACCCACACTTCGTCACGGAAGGCATGAACCAGGGTGAGGCGACAGCCGCGAAGGCGGTCACTTAACCTGGGATTTGGAAACCAATGAGAAGGTCATCAAGAAACTTGCTGCAGGGTCCGCCTGTCAGGCTGGAAAGGCCCAGGGGGGCACCTAGAAACAGGAAGCAGCGGAGCAGCCAACGCTGTGCGGGAACTAGAGGCAGCGTGTGAGTCGGACCTCAGACCTGGTCATGACTGCCTGGCTCGCTCTACTGTGGAGCCCGTGGTTAGCCAAGCAGGAGCACTTCCCCAAGTCCCCAAACCCCAGGCAAGCGCAGCTACTGCCTCAGACCAAGTCCCTCCTTCACCACCTACGAATAGCATTCTGCTTCATTTCTCCGGTAGGAATCCTACCCCTTGAACTTGACCCTAGGCTTCTTAGGAAAGAGAGACTGCCTCTTCTTACTTAGGTTCCGAGCAGCTACATTTGCAGATGAAGACAAACTTACAGCCACAGACCTCTCACTTTTTTTTTAGAACAACACAGACTCAACTCAAGGTCTCTACATACATTTCCTTTGAAAGGAAAACCGCTTTCAGGATGCTTGTTGACCCGACCACAGCTAAACCCGTTTAAAAGCCCCCAGCACGTGAAATCTGCTTGCGTACCTGCGCAGGGCTGGGCACAGCATCCGTCTGGTTGCCAAGCCCCAGCTGCCCCATCTTGTTCTCTCCAAAAGCAAACACGGAGCCCGTTTCTGGAAAGAGAGGAAAACATCACAAAAGGGAAAGTAACGCTGAATGTTTTAAACTAGATTTGGAATCAGAGGCATCAAAACAATGCAAACGGCTCATTTCCAGGCAGAATGTGACACAGTGCCCAAGAGTGCTGGGCAGGAGCTGAGAGCAAACCCCACTTGGCATCCAAAGCTGGGGTGCAGCTTAGAGAGGCCACGGACACCCTGGCATTCACTGTCCCAAGGGGCTACCTGCCACCTGGGCTCCCACAGCACCTTCCTCTCCGTGGCCAAGTCACTCTGGCGACTCCACCCAGGCCCCGAGGTGGCCCACTGGGCATTGTGCCAAAGCGAGGACCAGCCAGCCCCTTACCAGTCAAGGCCAGGGTGTGGTTGCGCCCACACGCGGCTGACACGATGGCTTCGTGGCTCAGAGCCTCAATGGGTCTTGGGGCTTCGACTCTCTTGGTGTCCCCATGGCCTAGCTGCCCCTTCTCGTTTCGACCTGCAGATCACAGCGGGTTAGGCAGGAGCGAGGGTGGCGGGCAGCTCTGCAGGGGGCTCCCACACTCCCCCGGGCCACACCTGTGTACCCAGAAGGAGCCTCCAACCCAGCCGACAGCTGGGGGAGAGAAAGTGCCAGCTTCCAAGTCCAGGAGGAGGCCGGCTGCAGGTGCTACTGCACCTTCCCCAGCCCTTGGGCCCCCCTTTCTGCCACGGTGACGGGACCCACTCAATGCACACCCCCAAATCTCTGGTACCCTGGAAAATGCAAGAATGACTGCGCAGCCCCACAAGAAGGTGCGCCCCCAGCCACCTGAGCCCCCACTGGGGAGACACAGGGCCCTCCACCCGCTCTCTCTAGGGCAGAGTTCAACAGGGACCACACCTTGGCATCTGGGGACCGGCCTGGGTTGGACCCCTGGTTTCTAGCCCCCGAGCCATCCCTCGCAGGACCCCACCCCGTGAATGAACCCTGGTGACCACACACAAGGTCTTCCCTGCCAGAGAAGCCACACCCTCCCTCCCCCCGGCACCACCTCTGTGGACTCCCACAGGCCTGAGGGGACCTCAATTCAGCTCCGAGACAGACACTGGTGGGCCTTGAGGGGAGCGAGAAGCTACTGG
Source organism: Sciurus carolinensis (assembly GCF_902686445.1). Lineage (NCBI taxonomy): Eukaryota > Metazoa > Chordata > Mammalia > Rodentia > Sciuridae > Sciurus > Sciurus carolinensis. The sequence continues at coordinate 197,292,229 of NC_062213.1, read as the reverse complement.
GCCCTGCCTGGTGCCCAGTGAAAGGTCAACAGAGACACACACCTGGCCTTGCCTCTGGGGAGGTCAGTGACTATGGGGGCGGGGGGCGGGGATGGATTTGGGAAGGAGACCCTCCCGGATACGCCTCAGCTGAAGACAGGCGGCTTGAGGGCCAGACCAGCACCCTGGTGGGAGCGGCCCAACCTCACCACCAGGCGTGAACGAGCACCCGAGCACCCACCGAGCACCCGAGCACCCACCGGCGCTGCACGCCTGAGGCCCAGGGCGGTGGAGACGAGCCCTTCCCTGGGGTGCTAGTGCTTAGGGCTGCCGCACAGCAGCCCTCTGGGTCTGAGGGACCAGCAGTGAGTACACTCAGGACGTCCCCAGCATGTCCCCGGCACTACCGCCCGCCCACCAGGCCGCTCGCCTCTGCGCTGGGATCATCAGATGTGTGGACGCGCAGATTCCTGCCCACAGGTCAGCACAGAGACGTTTTTAGAACCACAGAGCAAGTGAAGCTCAGCAAGGAGACCAGGAAGGAGCTATTTTAGGTTGGGAACACGGACATAAAAGCCCGTGCCCAGTGTCGGAGCAAGAAGCAGGAGACGACGGAGGGGGACACACCCCCGTGCCAAAGGGGAAAAACAGAACCAGGGCAAATGTCGGCATGCCATCAAGAGCCTGGAAGGATAAATTTGGGCCAGACACACGTTAGTTTTTTCAACAGAATTACAAAATTAGCAGAGAGCAGAGAAGATGACAGATGTTAATATATTTGGACTTTGGTACAGCAGCTCATGAAATCACAAAAAAAAAAAAAAAAAAAAAAAAGAAAACCACCGGTTCAAACAGACCAAAATAAAATGCAGTCATATGGACTAAAGCTAGCCAAGGGGCAGAAACGAGGGTGGGGACAAATGTCACCATGGCCAGCTGCAAGCAGAGCCCAGGCGCTCCAAGGACTTGGGCAGAGGAAGCCTTGGCGACCACCTCACTAAGGATCTGGAAGAGGGCAGCGGCAGGGGAGACCGAGAGGACAGGGCACCCCAGGTGCCCAGGGCAGGAAACACAAGGGAAGGCCTCTCCGGACACGTCCTCAGAGACGGGCGGCCAGCACCAGGCCCAAGACCCATGCGAGCCAGAGCCACGTGGTCACCACGCAGGCCAGTGGTACTCCGTGCGTGGACTCAGGCCTCGTGCCACACGGCACTGCAGAAGGGACATGCCTGGCACGGCCGCGGCCGGCTCGGAGGAGCCTCAGCCCCACAAGGTCTGGCTTCGGTCCGGGGGTCCAGGGGCCACAAGATGACGACTGACCAGGGGCGGAGGGGACAGGTGAGGAAGGGTGGCTGCGCGGGCAGTGTGACCAGGAGCGAGCGCCGTGCCCGCCACGCAGGGTACTCACCCCAACTCCACAGCTTCCCCTCCGTGGTGATGAGCAGGCTGTGGGCGGCACACGACCCCGAGACCACTGTCCGCACCCGGACCCCCGACAGGCACCCATACCTGTGGGGTCCCCACAGGTTCTGCCCGAGATTGCGGTAAGCGGCTGCAACGAGAACGAGGCGCGAATCACACGCCGCCTGCAGCGGACATGGGAGCCACCAGGAGGCCATCCCCTGCCAACCAGGGCCAGGAGCTCCCACGGTGCTGTGCTGGCCTGGAGGGGCAGGGCCAGTGGGGAGCGAATGGGCACCTCGAATCTCCACCGAACCCGAGGGCCCGGGAAGCAGGCTGCGGGGAGCTGGTGCGGCCCTCCTGTCACCCCCGGCTCTGCCATTGGCACGGCTCAGACCCACAGGCTGCTGCTACTGAGCTCACTGTGGCACGCGCCCTGCCACCAGGGGCCGCCTCCCCGGCAAGGCAGTGTGGTCCTTGGGCTCCCCACTGTAGGCTCCTTCCCAGCTGTCACCCAGTGTCCCCACACTGCCACCCGAGCTTCGTCATTCCTCGGGCACCTCAGAGGTAAAGCAGCTCAGGACCCCTGCCTTGGACCTGTCCTCCCAACTCTCTGGGAAGCCCCGCAGCCCACAGCTCAGAAACCACCCCTCTAACCCCAGGCCCACCTGGGTGCTTCTACTGCACCACCAGCCTTGCCCTTCTGTCGTGGGCGCCCAAGGCACGCTGTGCCCCCTTCGGCCCAGGGCCTCTCGGTGCTGGGCAGGAGGGGGAGCGGGCAGCAGCTTCTCCCTCAAGATCCCACTTGGCCCACTAAGGACGGGGCGTGGCCAATGTTGCTTCATTCTTTTTCAGCCTGGGGCCCTTGAGAGAGGGCCAGCCCTGGACCGCCTCTGTAGGACCCAAGCCTCGCAGGGAGCACCCCACGCTCCCGTCCAGGGCCGGGCAGGTCCCCCTGTGAGCACTGAGGCGTCACAGGGCTTCGGATCCAGCCCCACCCAGCACCACACTGCTGCAGACCCTGCGCTGGCAGGCGGGGAGGGAAGAGCAAACCAGACGCCTTGCAGGCCGTCAGAACCTGAGGAGGAACTTCGGGTAGCACCTCCGGGCAGAAGGTGGCGACTGCACCGAAGAAGACTCTGCAAGAGCAGAAGCAGCTGCCCGTCACCCAGAGGCAGGCGGGGCCTTCGGACGGAGCCGCTGCAGGCCCAGCGCTAGGAGGCGCCGGGCACTCCTGGCCGGCTCAGCCCAGTGCAGCCCTGCCCCAGATGACCACGCTGCCACCCAGGGAGACAGGGTCCCCAGGGGCTGGAGTGGGCGAGCCCAGAACTCCTTCATCTCCCTTGCCTCCAGTGCTGACTGGGAAAGGTTAAGAGGGCTCAGAAATATGCGCACACCTATAATCCCAGCTATTCAAGAGGCTGAAGCAAGAGAACCCAAGTTCAAGGGCAAGTTCAAGGACAGTCGGGCAACTTTGCAAGACCCTGTCTCAAAATCAAAAGTAAAAGGGCTGGGATATGGCTCAGTGGAAGAATCCCCCGACCCAATCCCCAGGATGGGGCAGAGGAGGGGAGGGGAGGAGTCTTAAAAATCCATTTTAAACTTAAAAAAAAAAATTACATACACCTGCCTCTGGAGGGAGAAAATTCAGGGAAGTCAAAGTGGAAATGGGGGAACAGAAACGCATCCTCCAGATGAGCCCGATCAGGGCAAAATCGCTCAACAAGACCAAGTGCGCTCTGGTCCCACCAGGCTGCATCGCAGCACCCACGGGAGCCAGGCCAACCCCGGGCCGAGCAGGGCCAACCCTGAGCCTGCTCCATGCCTGCTCCATGCCTGCTCGGGAACACACGCAGCCCCTGACTTGTGAGGTCCTAACAGTGGGCCACCCAGCAAGACAGCAAGACTGGCAGAGGTGCCGCCAGTACCAAGGTAAGTGCCCCAGACGGGGGGGAGCTTCAGGGACACAGGCTGTGGTGCTGAGAGCCGGGCGCTGCCACGAGGTGAGCTGTGGGATTCCTGCCATCTTCACGGGACGGGACAGCCTCCAACGCCCCTGCTTTTCGGCACTAGGGTGTGTCGAAGTGCAAATACTTGTTTATGGGCAAAGCGCTGTTGGGAAGCACTGTGGGCACCTTTCCAGAGGAGATCAAGAAGCCACAAATCAGGGCACCCGTCAGACGGCTCCGGGGGGCCTGTCCTTCTGGAGAAGGGCACCGTCGTCCTCCCTTTCTCTGACCCTGCAAATTGAACCCAGAGCCAGAGCACTCTGCCGCGAGCGACATCCCAGCCCTTTTCATCTCCATTTTGAGACAGGGTCTTGCTAACTAGCCCAAGCTGGCCTCAAACTTGTGATCCTGCAGCCTCTGCCGCCAGGTCCCTGGGAGTTCAGGTGTGTATCGCTGTGCCCAGCTAGATGCCAATTTTCTAAAGTCAATTGGGGACCAAAAATCCACTTCTTGGGACTTTTCTGTCCCCTGTCTCCAGCAGCCGTCATTTCTGTCAACCCAGTTCTGGCCACAGGCTGGCAGCTGGCGAAGCAATGTGGACTAAGCGCCTGAGACCTCAGCACCTGACATTCTGGCACCATCTCACAGGACCAGCCCCGCAGGGACGTAGGACATCCACACACCCAGGAAGCACACGGCGATCTCAGAAACGGCTTCTCATACCTTGTTGTTTAGGCACTTCTTTCCGACCAATCAAGTCCCAGTTGGTTGCCCCAAAAATCAAAAGCTGCCCTTTGCACTTAGACCCTTCAAGTTTCTACAGAGACAGAAAGAGGGAAAAAATCAGCTGGTTAAGGATGCTTCTAGCTTTCCAAGGCTGTCCCCGCAGCAGGAAACAAAATACATTTCTTTGTTGGCACTTTCACACAGGGGCTCCTGGTCAGAAGACCCACCTGATCACCCCCATCTACACGCTCCAAAGAGGGCGACCCAGACCCACCAGGGCCGCTCACTGGCTCCGCCTGGCCTCATTTTTAAATAGCTTTTGCAAAGCACTCCCAGCCAGATGGCGTTCCCCACCCCCACTCTGCAAAATGGTGGAGAGGGATATTTGTGCCAAGTGGGCCAGGTCACACACGGGGAATCACAACTGGCTCCTCCTGCGGCCAGGTCTGCCATTCCCACAGAAGCGCTGTGGACCTTGGGCACCGTACCCACGCCACTTCTGCAGATCATCACACCGCTCTCCCTGTCTGCTGTCCTCCAGGCCAACAGCTTTTCCATAGGAAGCTGGGGACACTGGAGATGAGTCTTCAACTTCTCCAGGAGAGTAAGGCAAGGGAGGACGCAGCCTCAATAGTGGCAGCAGGGTCTGACACAGGTGGCCTTTAACAGGCTCGCTCTCTGCTGCCTGAGGCAGGGGACCAATGGTGGGTGAAACGGGCCCTCCTCAGGGGGGTCTTGGTGAGGCTGTGGCTTCCTACTAGCATACTTTGATCCTCACCCTTCATCAACAGTTACCGGGCCACAGACCCTTCCCACCATCCAGGCAAACCCCGGAACTTTTCAAAGGCCACTGGGGCTGGATGGAGCTCAGTGGTAGAGTGCCGGCCTAGCATGTGCAAAGTCCTGGATCCCATCCCAGCACCACCAAAAGAAAACAGAAAAGGTGCCAAAAGGTCACTGCCCAATTCTGGGCCACACCTGTAACATCCTCCGCACTTTGATCTCTTGAGTGTCAAAGCGCACCTTTAAAAGTGATTTGTGAGCTGGGCATGGTGGCACACACCTGTCATCCCAGAGACTCAGACGGCTGAGGCAGGAGGACCGCCAAGTTCAAAGTCAGCCTTAGCAACTTAGCAAGGCCCTAAGCAACTCAGTGAGACCCTGTCTCAAAATAAAAAATAAAAAGGGCTGAAGATGTGGTTCAGTGGTTAACCGCCCCTGGGTTCAACCCCTTGTGCAAAAATAAATAAAAATAAAAAAACCAACAACAAAACCAAAAAACAGCTTGTTTTTTTTGGGGGGGAGGAGTTAAAAAAAAGTGGGTCGAACTGGGGATGTAGCTCAGTGGGTAGAGTGCTTGCCTTGCATGCACAAGGACCCGGGTTCAATCCCCAGCACCACAAAAAAAAAAAAGAAAAGAAAAAGTGGGTTGTACGGGGCGAGGCGGCGCGCCCGGTGATACCACCAACTCAGCAGCTGAGGCAGGGGAGCCAAGTTCAAAGCCAGCCTCAGCAATGCAGCCGGGCCCTACTTGGTGAGACTTTCTCAACACAAAAATATAAAAAGGGGTAGGGATGTGGCTCAGTGTAAAGCCCCTGGCTTCAATCCCAGTGGCAGAGCACAGGGCCCTGGGTTCGAGTCCCAGAACAGGAAACGACAGAGTCGGTTCTGCATGATGTGCCCAGCGCACAGCCCTCGCCTCCCGCTCGCGGTCTGCACGCCAGCAGGCCGGCCAGCCTGAGCAGTCCCTCTGGTTTACACAACCGCCATCGGAAGGCCTGGAGCAGAGCAGGCAGCTCCCGATCCCAGTCGCTCCAGCCCGGAGACGGCCAGGCTGAAGGTGCGGGCAGCCCTCCACTCCCTTCCAAGGTTACGCTCTCCACGAGGAATGAATTTTACCTCTTAGGGAACCTGATGTCCCAGGTGTACCACATGATGGCCCCCTTGTGCTCAGTCACACTTGTGACAGAAGCAGCAGCCAATCCACAGGTCACAGCCCCCAGCCAACACCAGCAGGGAGGCAGAGCACAGGAATGGAGCAGCCTCGGCTGGCCTCTCAATTATTCAGAAACGGGCCTGGCAGAGGCTGGTGACCAGTCTCCAATTACTGAATGGGAGCTGGTTTCCCCTGGAGCCTCCCCTCCTTTGGGTAAAGTCAGGTGCGGCTGGAAAGTTCTTGGGGCCTGCGGTCCATGGTTCTGTCAAGGTCCCGTGGAAGGAGAGCCCTGGCTTCTCTGCCTGCTACTGAGTCCCCATACCTCCTTCAAGGCAGCACGGAGCGGGCAGAAGAGACACAGGGCGCGTGGGGAAGAGGGCGCCAGGGTGACCCTCACTCCAGGCAGACAGAGGTCAAGGGCACCGTGCTCAGCATTCACCAGAAGTCAAACCACCAAACACCGAGATGCAGTCACCCCTGCCAGACTCAGTGCTGTGGCCACCCAGGACACGCCCTCCGTCAGGCCAGAAGGCTGAGGTTGCGACAAGGTGGCCAGAGCCCGCTGCCATTGCTGGGGGCAGAAGGATACTTCCCAAGTGACCGGGACACTGGTCAAGGGCTTGTGAAGCCCTACAAGCCAGCCTAGCACGTATACAAAAGCCAACTGTCTGATCAAAGGTGTTTGTGGGAAACCAAGTCTACCCAGTGACAGTGGTGGCTTTCCGTGGAGGGCAGGGACTGCTGGCCAGACTCGAGTTTTAAAGTCATGGGCCCTGAGTCCTCAAGGCCCCAGGTGCAGGTGGCCACATTTTGCTACCATCTATGCCATTTATTACTTGCTTCGAGCCACTCACCATCTCTCTGTATAACAATATATCCTTCCCTTCATCTTGTATGGAATAAAAGATTTAAATAAGAAAGGTCACTCAAAACATCCATAAAAAAAAATACCCTTAAATCACAGTCCAGGTCACTCCTGGCCACAGACTCAAAACAGCCTATCACACGGGATAAAGGCCCTGGGAGCCAGGTGGCACCATCCGGGAGCCCACTGAGTGGGTGAGTGTCAAGTCAGAGGGAGAGCACGTGCTGAGCAGGCAGAAGCCTCACACAGGAAGGAAGGAAGAGCAGCCGGAGCGGGGAGGGCGGTCAGAGGGTGAGTGCCCCAGAGAGCGGCCCGGCGCCTTGAGGGGCCGGAGCTGGCGGTTCAGATGAAGCTGCTGTGTATGAGGCCGGGACCGACCAGCCTGAGGAAGAGGCCACCGCAGGACGAGCTACTTCTCACTCTGCTGCTTTGTGACGACTGGTCCTGAATGTGATTTGGGCCCCAATGAATGGCCGCGGCGAAAAATGCACACAGCTTCTTCCACCACCAAAGTGGAATTTCTGGTCCAGAGCAGTGTTTGAAATGCTGCCCAAGCGCAGGAGGCACGTCTGCACACCCACCCATTCAGGAGACTGGGCTCTTGGAGGGGAGGCCACTGAGAAATCCCGCCAACAACCAACCCCCAACAGGCTGTCCATTAAAACCCTTTAAGCTCGACGTTCAGGGGTACTTATTTCAACCTTTCCAATTGGACAGATGCCTCAGGGTCCACAAAAACTTATCAACCCCAAACAGGAAAAACTACCAAGACTCGGACACCTGCGCCATTCACCTGCCCCCAGGACTCAGCCAAGTCTGCGTGGTTCATAACAATCAGGGCTGACCCGACCCTCACAGGACAAAACGGTCACCTGACACAACTACCGTAAACCCCTGGCCCTCACAGAAGGCATTCTCCTGACCTGAAATCATGGGAATGTTTGTAAAACTATCCATCTTTCATGGACGGTAACTCTGCACCTGAACAATCTGAACATGGAACCCATTTTTCCAAGCCACCTTCTGCAACCTGGAGGTGGAGGCAGAGACAGCTGGCATGGACGGTCCTTGGGCAGCACTCTCATGAGCCCCTTCAAGCAGCAGGGCAGGGGAGGGCTTCTTCTGAACTGAGCTAGGGACTGCTGGTGATCATGGCAGCAGACAGGTCCCCAGAAATGCCTAACAGAAAGGCCAGCAATCTGGGGCCCGGGACACGAGGCAGAAAAAAGACCAGAAGCAGAATGCCACCCTAGGCCTGTGGGAATGGAACAGAGCCATGAGCCCAGCCCTGAGCCTGGACAGAATTCAGTGGATTCAGGAAATGAGACTGAAGGTGTGTGTTTTCAGTACGGTGTAAAAGAGCAGCCAGTCCAAGTCTCAGCCTTCCTGGATTCTCTGAGCCCAAACAGTGCTGACCAACCCAAAGAATATGCTCAACAATCCCCCTGGTTTCTCTTAAGGAATGGAATCAAGAGAAACCTTTCTTCTGAATTCCTGTTCTGTGCATACTTACACATGACAGATCCACCTACATAAACAGGAATCCAGACAGGAACGACTGCTGGGCCTTGCTTCTGAGTTTGTCCTAACACACTGTGATGGGGGGCAGTGTCTGCACTACCACGGTCAAAGGAAAGCAGTTCCTGGTCCCTTTCTCCATACACTGTACCACCCTGGTGTGAGGCAGGCCCAGGTGTCCCTAGGCAAGACCTTTTGACCCAGTCTAACTCTTCCACAGGGAGAGCAGTTATAAAGCACTTTCACACATTCATTTGCAGAGCCGTTAAATGGTGCTGTCCTGCCCTATCATCTCACCTGAGAAGGATGGAGAAAGTGCACTACCGCTAACCACTGGAAGTTGCCTGTGCTCCTGGGGAAGGCTTCCATTGTCTCCTTAACCCTCACCTGCCCTCTGGAAAAAGCACCTATGAGGAGTAAAGGTCCTCTCCAGAGTGGTAAGCCTCCCAGTCCAAAAGGGAAGTTCCTATTCTTTCCTGTGGTCATCCGAGAATGCGGAGAAACTGTCCATCTTCTCCCCAAAATGACATTCTGCACCAAACTTGCAAAAGTTCTACTGGGGAGAGTTGGGTTCGGCTCTGCAGCCCTGCAGAGACCTAAGCAGGGTAGGCCACGACTGACTGCCATTGGGGGAAATGAAGCCCACTCACCCCACGAGAAGTGCTTCTCAACTGGGGGCAACCACGGAGCCCGGGGGCCCGCACTGCAGCCGTGGGCCACCAGCCGCAAACAAAGCCCGAGCCCCTCTGCACCCGGATTGGGGAGTGGGGGGTGGGGGGTGGAGGGGGCGCGGACTGCCCGCGAGGACATCTGCGCATGCGCCCTCGCACCCGCCGGTGCCAGCCGCCCCGCCTTCCCCGCGCAAGTCTGCATTGGGCATGCGCGGCGGCCAGCAGGCCCCGCCCCCCCGGGGCGCCGGAGCCGAGGCGGCGGGAACCTCAAAGCCCCGGCGCGAACCACCGCTCCCCACAGGGCGCCGGCTGCCCTCCCCGCCGCGCCCGGGCCCACCGGCGGGCACGGGCGCGGGGGTCGGACGCTGGCGCACTGGGCTTCCTGCCGCCGTCCCGGTCCCAGCGAAGTTGCCCAAGTCCCGGCTCCGGGCGGGGGAGGGGCGGGAGGGAGAGCCCGCGCGGCGCCGGGGGCGGGGCGTGACCCCCGCGCGGGCGGCGGGCGCGGGCTCGGCCGCCCCTCCCCGCGGCCCGGGCGCGCGCCCCAACGGCCAACGGCCCGCGCGGCCGTGGGGTCCGTAGGCCGCGGCCCGCCCGCCTGCCCTTTTGTTGCGCGGCGGCGGCGATGATTCAGCCCACGGCCTGCGCCCGCCCGCGCCCCGCCAGCGCCGCGCCGCGCCGCGCCCCCGCCCGCCCGCGGGCCCACTCACGACGCGCTCCTTGGTGTGCTCGGGCTCGGTGATGACGACCGCCGCGCCGCCCGCCTTGCCCGCCGCCGGCCGCGCCGCGCGCTTGCCGCCGCCGGGGGCCCCGTCGAGCTCCAGGCCGTCCTCGTCGCCGCTGCTGCCGCCGCCGCTGCTGCTGCTGCAGCGCTCGGGCCGCTCGCGCTTCCTGCCCGCCGGGCCGCCGCGCTTCCTGGGCGCCGCGCGGGCCGTGCCGTTGCCCGAGCTCGGCTCCTCCCAGGCCGCCGCCGCCTTCTTCCTGGGCATGGTCGCGGCTGGAGGGAGACACGGGGCAGCGGCGCACAATGGACGGGTTATAAACTGCGCGGGGGGAGGGGAGGAGACGAGCCACCCGGCCTCCACTTCCTCCCCTGCCCTCCCCAAAGTGGCGGCCGCGGGGTGGGCGGAGGGGTGCGCCGGGAGAGGAAATCGCGCCCCTCCCGGCTCGGCCGGCTCCTCCGGGGAGTCCCGCATGTGGTGAGCTCCGGGGGACCTGGGCGACCCCGGCCCACCCCCGGGCGGGCTCGTCCACGAAGCATCGCAATTGCGCCCCGACCCAGAAAAGTACAGGGGAGGGAAAAGGGTCCCCGATCCGCTGGATTTTAATTGCGCAAGGCTTCGGGACACTTGAAGATGCCCTGGCACCCCGGGCGCCGGGAGACCCTCTTCCCCGACCACCCCACCTGCTGCTTTTGTCCCCGTGCCCCCTCCCCAGTCCCACTCTGTAATGCAAGGTTCTCCCCATTCCCGCCGGCCCGAGACCCCAAATCCGCCCCAGCACGGGCGTCCCGACTTCGGGTTCTCGATTAACCGCGTCCCTTGGGGGCCTGCCCCGCGAGGGGGGTAGTCCGAATAAACTGGCCCCCAGTCCCAAACACCTGCTCGCACAGACACGGAAAATAAAACTTTAATGGGGCCAACTTTGCCGGCCGCCGGCCTCCCGGGCCCGCTCGCCGCCGGCCCGGCGCCGCGCGCTCGCCCGGTCTGCTTTTGCTTTTTTTTTTTTTTTTTTTTTTTTTATTGATTTTGAACAATGGGATCTCTGTCTGTCTCCGATTAAACCACGTGGATCCGCCTTCCTTCCCCTTCTTATTCATTCAATCCCCCAACCCCCCTTCCCCAGTTTTTTTTTTTTTTTTTTACCTTTTCTCCATTTAAAAAAAAAATAATAAAATTAAAAAAAAAAAAAAAAAAAAAAACACCAAACTTTCCCAGACCCCGCAAACTGATCACTGTCGATTTTCAGCCCCTACCTGGTTGGAGTGATGTGAAACCGAAGAGAAAAAGGAAGAAGACCAACTAAAGGACGGACCGGAGGGCTTCCTTTTTTTTTTTTCCGGCCCAGACGAGGGCTCCAGCCCACTCACCAGATACACTTAAAATGTAAATACGAGCTTCCAGAACAAATGCTACAACACAAAACAGAAACACATGTGCGGCCGGGCGGCAAGCGAGCGCGCGCGGGGCGGGCGGCGCGGGCCTCGGGGCGCGCGCGCCCCCTGCGGGCCGGCGGACCTGCGCCCCCTCCGGCGCGTCCGCCCACCCGAGCCGGCGCCCGGCGCCACGCCGCAGACCTGGCCCTCCCCGCTCCTGCGCGGTTCGCAGGCCTGCGAGCGCGCCTGGGGCCTTCCACGCAACGCGTCCTGCGCATTAGAGACGTCTTTGGGGCTTAGGAGAGTGTTGGATTGTTTTTCCCCTGCACGTCTAGACAGGTCACCTGAGGACACTCGCTGTAAAATAGTCACTTTGCTCACGCAGCAGCCAACAAGGGACGTGCCCTAATTGAGTGATTGGAATGAAAGATGAATTCAATTTGAATAACTTTCCTATGTAGAGAGAGGCTGGATTTTTATTTTTGTACGGAAGTGTCCCCAGTATGTAACAAGAAGCTGTTACACTGTTACATGGTCAAGTTACATAAAGGTGTGATGTATTAGTGAATTAATTCGTAATTAATTTGAGGGCCATAGGTGCACTATAAACTAGTTTTGATGGAAAATTTTCAGTTTTTGACATTGAGTTCCTCGTACATGCAAGACACGCTACTGGATGCTGTGTACAGAGACCTGCGTTGCGAGATTTCTGCCCTAGTGGTATGCACTGCAAGGAAAACGTTAGTTGAGCAAGTCATCCTAACATGTCTAGGGGCATCACAGGGAGGGAATTTGCCCTATTCCAGGTGGGGAAAGGCATTCTTGCGGAAAATTAAGCTGAGCAACTTAAAGGAAGAATCAGACCCCAGAATAGGGATAAGGAGAGCATTTCCAGACAGGTGGACGAGAGGGCACACAGTCCAGGGATCTGGTAGGGGAAATGTCCCGTGGGCCTGAGGGAGTAAGGTGGCTAGGCTAGAGAAATGGGCAGGGCTGGCTCGGCCAGAGCCTAGTAAACCACTGAAGGTTGCTTATCCATGGAAGACCTGGCCTCATCCTGGGGGCCGGGGCTGGTCTCCCCCAGCCCACAACATGACCATCATTTCAGTTCTTTCCTGCCAGAGGTCTTCCCCAGCTTCTGTCTTCATTGGGCATACTACACCAGGAAGTTCCTTCTTTAAGCAACTTCCTGCAGATGAATAGAGTTCTGGGATTTTTGTAATTCTTTCATTAATCATTCTAACGAGAAACAGGATTGGGCATGGGGGGACAGCAAATGTCTAAAGGAAGACAGAATTCAAGAGGCTCTAATCTAAAGTATTTGATGAAAGTCAAAAGTCTGTAGGTCCAGGGAGCCAAGAGCACTTATGACTTACGTAAAAGAACTTTGGAAATGGGCAATCAACTGGTACCTTTCAGAGATTTTCAGAGAGGTCAAAGCGGAATAGAAGCACCCTTTGAAAGCCGCTTGGTAATAGACCTTGCATTAAAAAAGATTTGCGAGCTTAAACCTTGGTGCTTTGATATGAAACATAAGTAGAGCCAACCAGAAAAGAAGTTCGCCTAAATATGCCACCAGTGTTCCTTCAGGAAATGGCATGCTGATGCTTGTCAGGCCGAGGTGGTTGGTGGAGTGTTTATCCTCCAAACACCCTGTGTGGCCAATTAGGAACACTACTGCCAGGGCCTTTGGAGAGTCTTGTTCTTTTTTCCTCCTGCCCCATTATAATGCTTTTTTTTTTTTTTTTTTTTTCTTCCTCAGCATAAAAGCCCCGCGTGCGTCAGGAAGGCTGACGCTGATGCGATGAGACGCTAATATCGCGTTGCGTCATCTGACCCTAGGTGTGGTGCTCCCCAAACTGGTTTTTCTTGAGGTTGTGCTGGAGGAGTAAAGCACTTGGGTATCGCACCCGCGAACTGGCCCTACTCGTCAGATGACAAAAGTAATTTCCAGAGCACATGCCTCAGTTCCACGCCAGTGTGCGACTCCGGCTGACACGGGTGTGCTGCAATCATGGGCGAGGCGTGTCCTGCCGCCGCCGCTTATGTAACCAGTATTACAAAGCGAAGCGCACCTACCGGAGAAGCTGGGAGTGACATTTCCTCCTCCGAAATCTGCTTGGAATTTTACTTCACTTTAATTGAGCAACTTCTCCAGGGACAGAATGGTTTGGTGCAAAACCTGGAAAGAAGCTAAAGAAAAAGACTGAGATTTCAAGGCAACGAACTGAGTGTTTCATACAGAGCTGTGGACATGTGGGTTCGCAAGGGCCACCTGCTGCTCCATTTGGCTTCTCCTGGTCTTCAGGAAAGGCACGTTTCAGGTTAGACTCAGCTACATCCGAGGTCCCTCTGAGGAGTAATTTCCTTCATCTTGACCACAGAAGGCCACACTTGCATTCGGAAGATTATTTTCTACCCTGTGTGTATGTAAAGGGCCAGGGGTGGTGGCGCACACCTATAATCCCAGAGACACGGAGGCTGAGGCAGGAGGATGGGAAGTTCCAGAGCAGCCTGGTCAATTTAGTGACCAATTTATCTCAAAGGAAATAAAGGAGGCTAGGGGTGCAGCTCAGTGGAAGGGCACTTGCCGAGCATGCAGGAGGCCCTGGGTTCCATCCCCAGCACCCCAGTACTGTCAAAAATAAAAATAAAAATAAAAATGAAGCCCCTGGTCATAGGAATGCTCAGGATGAGTGGAAGCTTGATTCTCACAGTCTGTCTACAGTCGGGGTGGGGTAACACCCCTCAGACCCGTGTGGACCTTCCTGGTGGGCACAGCCACGTGTTGGGACCGAGCACTTGAATGGTGACTGAGTGCATCTGCTCCATTTAAAAAACTAAGCGGAACCCAAAAGGGTGCCAAAGATCTCCTTAGTGATTTCATTATATTGAGCCCAGCATGGTAACCCACAAGTGTAGTCCCAGCTGCTCCGGAAACTGAGGCAGAACAATCACTTAAGACCGGAAGTCCGAGGCAAGCCCGGGCTTGTATATACACTATATATGAAATAAATAAACCAAAGCCAGCTCCATGGTGCTTGCCTGTCATCTCAGCGATTCAGGGGGCTGAGGCGGAAGGATCCCAAGTTCGAAGCAAACCTCAGCAACTTAGCAAGACTCTGTCTCAAAATAAAATAAAAAGGCCTAGAGAGATAGCTTAGTGGTAGAGCACTCCTGGGTTCAATCCCCAACACTGCAGAAATTTTAAAAAAGAAAAGAAAAAGAAAAACACAGGATCCCAGACTGGGTTCCTGACCTCTGACTCAGTAGCTGCATTTTTTAAATTTATTTTTGTGCTGGGGATTGAACTCAGGGCCTCGTGCATGCTAAGCACAGGCTACCAGTGAGCCATATCCACAGCCCAGAAGATGCATTCTTAACAAGCGCTCCCGCAGACTTTTATGCGTTGGAAAGTAGGAGAAGAGCTCCTTGGACAGACCACTTTCCCTGAGGACAACCTCGTGTTGGCTCCCCGTCGGACTCCTTGGTGACGAGGAGTTGGGATGCAGGGTGCACCACTGAAGCTGGCCGACGGAGACTGAGATCTAAGGGAATTCTGCAAACATTCGCTGAGCCTCTGCCCCGTCCCTGCAGCCATGCACTGCTCTCCTGAGAGGCTTGAGAGTCTGCGAGTCTGCAGCCCTCGTCACCGGCTCCCAGGCGGCGAACAACTGAATGCATGATTTTGTCCTCAGCTTGTCGGGCCGCTCCTCCTTGCGCACGCACGAGAGGCCAGAAGAAATCTGAAATGGAAACGGGCAGCGGGGGTGCGTCTTGGGAGTTCAATGTAATTTTTCAGACCCAGGAAAAACAAGATCAAAATCAATCTCATCCACGTCTGTGTGTTCGTTTGTAACCACCCGTCACTTCCAATTCTGCATTGGAGTCGCATTCCTGACTTAGGACAGAACCTCGGCTTGTAGAATTGGCCTCTAATCAACAGCTCGCCAGTCATGTCCCGAGACTATCCTTCATCCAGTCTGCGAGGACAAGCCATGTTCTGCAGAAATTCCATTTTTCTCTGGAAGCCGGCAGGGCAGATGGGCAGTTTTCAGACTAGAGATGGAGACAGTGGAGGCACAGATGAATTGCAGGTGTGACCGATTTCACCCAGCATTGATTGGGAAACGAGTCCGGCTGGCAGGTGACTTTCTGGTGAGGCTGAGATCCAGGAGAATTTAAAAAGAAAAACACACAGCACAGGGGGCAGTGACTGTGGTGCACACCTGTAAGGAAGCGAGAGCAAGAGGACCACGAGTTCAAGGGCAGCCTCTGCAGCAAGGCCCCAAGCAACTTAGTGAGACCGAACTCAAGATAAAAAATAAAAAGGGCTGGGGGTGCGGCTCAGTGGTTAGGCACCCCTGGGTTCAATTCCTGGTACCAAACAAACAAACAACAACAACAACAAAACACACACACACGCACACATGGCTTTGGGTCTAGCCCAGAATTGTATCAGTTGCCTGGAAGTCTGGTGTCAAGGCAAGAAGGAGTGCAGGCTGTCTAACGTATGAGGTGACCCCGGTGACTGGGAACCACTGCATTTCAGGCTACATCATGCCACGCAAAACTGTTACCTTTAAAAAAGAAAAATCAATCCCAGGGTGACTCCCCTGGGAGTTACCTGGAAAGCCTGATTTTACATTCACTGAATGGACAGAGGCAGCCAGATGAATGGAGCAATGGAGTTTTCGTCTTTACAGTACTGGGGACTGAACCCAGGGCCTTAGCACGTGTCAGACAAGCGCCCTACCACAGAGCTATGCCCCCAGCCCTGGATTTCTTAGATAGAACTAAGGAGTGTCGACCTTTGCTGAACTCTTACCGTGTGCCAGAGAGAAGAAGCCCTCTCGGGTTGAGGGTACAACTCAGAACAACCCAGACTTAGCCTGCGCCAGGCCCGGCATCCATCCCCCCAGCACCATGCACACAAATGAAAGATGCTTAAAGAACCTTCGGCATCTTAATGTGGGGCTTAAAGAGCAGCACTGCATTTCCTCCCAGTTCTGGAGGTTGGAAGTCCAGAGTGGGCGGGGCTGGCTTCTCCAGAGGCCGCACTCCTTGGTTGTGGGTGGCTGCCTCCCTGGGTCCTCCCATGGCTTTCCCCCGCTGTACCTCTGTCCTAATCTCGTCTTATGGGGACACTGGATATACTGGATTAGGGCACGCACATATGACCTCATTTTAACTTAATGACCTCTTTAAGACTATTTCCAAATACAGATGTCTCTCAGTGTTTGGTTCCGGGACCCCTATGGGTACCAGAACCCACGGGTGCTCAAGTCCCTTCTATAAAATGGCAAAATGAGTTCACATAACCTGCCCATGTCCTCCATATGCTTTGAATCAGCCCTAGATATTCATGTACTTCATACAATGTCAACGCAATTGTTGCACTGTGTTGTTTAAGGAATAACGACCACCCCAAAAAAGTGTTCATTTGAATTAAAGAAAGATATTTGGGCGGTGCACACCTGCAATTCCAGCTACTCAGGAGGCTGAGGCAGGAGGATTGCAAGGCCAGCCTCAGCAGCTTAGGGAGACCCTATCTCAAAATAGAACAAACAGCCTCGGCTTGGGGGACAGGGATCCGATGGCGCCGTCTGAAACTTTTCCTAGCTCTGATGTTCTCCAGTCTACTGTAGACTGCGAGCGCAGACGATCTAGAAAAATCCATCTTGAAGGAAGGGAGGTAGGAAAGCAAGCCTGTTTGAGTGGACATGGGAACGGAGCAGCGGGTCTGGACCTGAACCGCAGAAGCCTCTCGGCCTTGGAGCGTGGCCTGCACGCCGGCCCCAGCCCCCTCCAGCACCACACAGGACCGGGAAGAAGGACACGGGCGGCCCGGAGGATGATCCTTGCCTGTGGGAGCTGACCGCCACCTGCAGCGCAGAGGCACCCACCGTCATGGCGGGTCCTTTCTGTGGCCACTAGGGTACTCTGGAACCCTGGAATCCAGTCCCCACTCTGAGGAGTAAGAAAGTCTAGACCTGGAGCTGTTTCCAGGCCTGAACTGAATGAAGGACCTTGCGGCAACTCCCTTGAGCCTGTGACTCGGTCCCACCACCCTGCGACGGTGGCGACACCCTGACAGCTAAGCCACTCATTACATTTATCTTCTGGGTCGTTTAAATAACTGTTATTACCTTTTTCAGAACAGCACGTTTATTACCAAACCTCATTAAACTGCTGGAGGCCGGGGCTCCTTCCTTTCCCTGCCTTTGGAGGGCAGGAAGGGATTGGGCTGGGCGCAGCCCCGTCCCCCTCCCACGCATCGCTACCCAGTGCTCTGTGTCCTGTACAGGGTGCTGGGACAGCCCAGCAACTGGCCCAACAGGCAGGCGTTTCCCGATGACGCCCAGGGCAGGAGTGAGCGCAGGTGCCCCTGAGACTATAGAGGGGCTGAAAGGGTGAATGGAGCAAGAGTCAGCGTGCTCGGGGTCCAGAGAGCACGGACTCAGACGGCCCGAGTTCAAAGCCCCGCTTGGCCTTTGCTGTGTGATCTCAGGCAAGTTAAATTGCCTCTCTGTGCCTCTCTTCCCTCCTCTGTAAGTGTGAATGATGCAGATGACAACTTCATGTATTTTGTGGTGATGGGGATTGAAACTAGCCAGGCACGTGCTCTACCACGGAGCTACACCCCAGCCCCAGTTCTATGCCATTTTAGATTACGCGTAAGGACCCGGATGTAGCTCAGTGGTAGGGTCCAGACTCAGCTTGTGCAAGGCCCTGGATTTGGTCCTCAGCACCGCCAAAGCAGAAAACAACTGAACAAAAGAATCACCTGTGGATTCATGTCACCACCACAGAGGTGCCTGGTCATCAGGGTCATCCTCCGTGCCTCCCTCCATGACCACACCAGCCATCCACCTGTCCTTCATCTCTACCATTTTATCATCTCAAGAATCTCTTATAAATAAGGCCGGGCAGGGCGCAGTGGCACAGAGCTGTAATATTAGCAGCTCAGGAGGCCGAGGCAGGAGGATCACTCGAGGCCGGGAGTTCCGAGCCAGCCTGAGCGACACAGCACGACTCCATCTCTAAAAAAGACAAAATAAAAAAAGAATCTTACGCAAAGGGAATCTTACAGCAGGTGACCTTTAAGGACTGGCTTCCTCCTTCAGCGCCATGCCTTTGAGCTGCGTGTATCAGTGTTTGTCTTTTGCTTCACTGATTGGCATTCCACGGCGTGGACGTACTGCGGCTTGTCTAACCCTTCACTCATCGATTTTTTTTCAGTACTGGGGCTGAATCCCAGAACCTCACACACGCAGGGCAGGCGCGCTACCGCTGAGCCATGTCCCCAGCCCTTCTTATTTGAAGTCTCCCAGGATGACCTAGGATGTGCGATCCTCCTGCCTCAGCTTCCAAGGTAGCCAGGATCATAGGCAAGCGCCACGGCGCCCTCTGACCGTGAGTGTTCTCAGGTGTACAGTTCACAGATACTTTCTCCCAGGATGGTGTTTCTCTTTACCTCATAGAACAAGTTTTAAATTTCGACGACATCCAAGCTCTTTTTTTTTCTGGTATGGATCATGCTTTCGAAATTGTGACTCAGGCCCCAGAGCTGAGCCCTCCTAGGCTTTGGTCTGACAGTGCCACACTTGTGTTGTGCCTTGAGTTCATTCTTACAGAGGGTTCCTCTCTCCAGCGGGCCACCTCTGTGCTGTCCTATCCTGCTCCCAGCGGGACTGCGTTTGAAGAAAACTTTAAACTTTAAGTTGGGAAGCTGGTGGACTCCTGGAAGGCGGCTTTCCTCAAGCTCCAGGGCCTTATTTCTAGGGCCTCCGGCAATGCACGAAGTTCAAGCACGCAGCCAACAGTGGGCCTGCGGCAGTGCCCAGCTTGCAGGCAGACGACCTGCGGAACAGGGACAGTTTCCAGCCCCGGCCGAGCCAGCCAGGCCCTCCAGACGCCTAGTCCTCGCCATCTGGAGACAGGGCCTCTGGCAGAGCGGGAGGGTCCTCTGAAGGGGCTACAAATAACATCCCTGGCCAAGGCCACGGGCTGCGGGCAGGCTGGAGGCCCCTGGTGAGGAGCGATTACAACCCGGCAGCTGGGGGGGGAGGGGCGGAGATCGAGGGGAAGGGGCGGGAGAAGGCCCTGGAGGGCTTGGAAGTGCGGCTCAAAGGGGGAATTTAAATAGAGGCCTCCGCCCACTGGGTTCCCCCGCTCTCTGACACCTAGACAGAGGTCACTCCCTGGAAGCCCCAGTTGATGCCGAAATCGCAGAGGACTGATGGAGCGCCCTGGTACACGTGCAGAGTGTGCCTGGGGCGGATCTGAGAAACCGCCCCAGCCAGGCACGTGCAAGCCTGTGATCCCAGTGGCTCTGGAGGCTGAAGTCAGAGGCTGAGGCTGGAGGATCGGGAGTTCAAAGGCAGCCTCAGCAATTTAGAGAGGCTAACCTCAACTCATTGAGACCCTGTCTCTAAATAAAATACAAAACAGGGCTGGGGATGTGGCTCAGGGGTCGTGATTTGCTCCCTAGAGTCCTCTGCCGTCCAGATGGTGGGTCTGGGGTTACCACCTCCTCTGAACCCATCAGATTTCCCCCTTTCTCCTACCTGGCTCACTGCAGGATGTCCACACAGCCGAGGTGCCACAAGCCATAGCTTGAGGGTGAAAGGGAGGCATTTGCAGATCCACCAAACTCTCACCCGCTGCATCTGGCAACCTCGGGAGCCCAAGAGGACCCTTGGGACAGCTTCCTAGGGCCCATCCAGGTGGCAGGTGACAGGTATGCACCAAGGTGTGTGGCTCTTGGTAGCTCTCAGGCAAGCCTCTCTGCTCAGAGAAGACTGGAAGCCCAGGTCCTGGGCACCATCTGAAAACACAAACCTCAACCTCAGGCACAGAGCCGGCCAGCCCAGCCACCATGGCCACCACCCCTGGGGAACATCCATGAATGTGCCCGAAACACGTCACGGCACTTCTCTGTTTAGGAACACTGTTTTCAGGCTTCATTGTCTCAAAAGTGGAAGTTCTGGGATGAAGGACATGACTGGTTTTGAGCCTTTATTTTTTTTCTCAATGCTGGGAATTGAACCCAGGGGTACTGAGCTACATTCCCAGCCCTTCTTATTTTGTTTGGGGACAGGGTCTTGTTAAATTGTCCGGGCTGGCCTTGTACCTGTGACCTTCCTGAGATCATAGGTGTGCGCCACTGTGCCTGGCTCTTTAAGCCTTGTTATCTCTTTTTAATTTTTCTTTTTTTGTACTAGGGATTGAACCCAGGGGCACTTACCAACTGAGCCACCTCCCCAGCCCCTTTTATTCATTATTTTGAGACGGGGTCTCACTAAGTTGCCCAGGGCCTCACAAAGTTGCTGAGCCTGGCCTGGAATTTGTGATCCTCCTGCCTCAGCCTCCCAAGTCTCTGGGATTACAGGCATGCGCCACCATGCCTGGCTCTTATAGGCTCTTGATGGGAATTGCACACCAAAAAACAGGGAGCCTTGTGCCCTGTCATAAATGATGCTTACCAGGTTGCTGGCATTGGTATTTAAAATCCCTAACGCCAAGCACCCGGTGCACCACTACGCTCATTGCATCTTTGCTGAACACACAAGGGGAGGTATGCGGCGTGATCCGTGTGAAGATTTCCACCCTCAGCATGGCTCATTCACACGCACCTCACAGCAATTCCAGGAAGCGGGTGCTCTTGAGACCCCACTTCACAGGTGAGGGCCCTACAGCACAGAGGTGGGAGGCTCGCCCAAGAGAGGGAGTCTCAGAGTGGGCTCCAGGGACCGGTGGCTAGATTCCCGTGAGGGCTCAGGCTGTGGGATGAGAGAAGGAACCTGTTATGGTTTGGATGTGAGGTGTCCCCAGAAGTTCACAGGGGAGACGGTGCAGGAAGTTTCAGGGGAGGAATGATGGGCTGTGAGAGTCCCAACCCCATCAGGGATTCAGGAAGCGGTGGGTGTGGCTGGAGGTGGTGGGAAAGGGGCGTGGCTTTGGGGTACATATTTTGTGTCTGGAGAATGGAGTCTCTCTCCCTCTCTCCCTCTCGCTCTCCCTCTCTCTCTCTCTGCTTCCTGATGATGTGGGCTACTTCCCTCTGCCACACTTTTCCACCTTGATGTTCAGCCTCACCTGAAGCCCCAAGGAATAGGGCCGGCCTTCTATGGACGAAGACCTCCGAAATCGTCCAACAAACCTCCAATAAACCTTTCCTCCTCTATAGTTGTGCTGGTCGGGTCGTTTAGTCACAGCAGCGAAATAGCTGACTGACACAGAACCCTCGTACCCATCTCAGAATCTTTGACTCGGACCCTGAAAACTAGACTAAGGCAAGACAGATCGAGCCCCGTTTCAGAGATGAGCAGCCCAAAGGGCTGGTGGCTGGAACTCAGGCAGAGTCGTGTTTTCAGAGAAATCAGCCTCACTTCCCTCTTCGGTCGAATGAGGCTTATATATTCCCGAGCTCGAAGGCTTCTTGTAAGTATCCGATGAGCTGATATCTCACGTCAGAAGCGAGATGCAGTCTGGAAAGCAGGTGTAACGCCTGCACCCTTGCGCTGTGACTTCTTGTGCATCTGGCTTCTTGGCCTCCGCAAGAAGTTTTTAGGTTTCAAAGGTGAAATTCCATGTGTCTGTAGTTCGTTTCTTTTTATTGCTGAGGAGTTTCTCACTGTGCCGAGTGTGGAGGAGGAAGCTAGGGCCTCCTGGAACAAGAGGCAGGTTAACGAGAGAAAATGAACAGCGGCCTACGACCCCACCTCTCTCTGTCTCACGTGTGTATGGGAGACACCCAGAGAAATGAGTGACTCCTTAGAGGCAGCTTCCAATTCTGGCTTCACCATCTTCAACCGGCATATAGACATGGTGGCACACACCGGTAATCCCAGCTACTCGGGAGGCTGAGGCAGGAGGATCTCAAGTTCAAGGCCAGCCTCTACAATTTAGGGAGACCTTGTTTCAAAATTAAAATAAAAAAAGCAAGCAAGTAAGCAGGGTGTGTGTCGGCAGGTAGAGCAGGAGACCAGGGAACAGTGACAAAGGCCAGGCGTGACATGTGATTTCAGTGGACCCCATCTCCCCTGAGAGGCCCCTAGTGATTTAGAGCCCCCTGCCTTCTCAGAAGTCGCCCTTATAAGTGGAGATTCCCTTTATTTTATTGTTCTCTGTCCTGAAGGGATTGAGCCAATGCTTCACCATTGAACCACCCTCCTAGTCCCCAGTACGCCTCTGTGGACGTGGATTTCTCTGCCAACACGGTCGGTTGCTTCTGCTCTGTTCCAGAACGTCTCTTACATCTGCAGTTTTTCCAAAATAGTCAGTTTATATGGGCCCTGGGGCACCTGTGATCCCAGCCGCTCCGAGGCTGAGCAGGAGGATCTTGAGTTCAAGCCTAGCCTGGCCAATTTAGCAAGACTCCATCTCAAAAACAAAAACAAACAAACAAAAAAGAGCATTCTGGGTTGTTGCTCAGTGATAGAGGTGAGGAAAGTTCTAGATTCAGGGCCCAGCACCCCCCCCAAAAAAAAGTCAGCTTGAAATAACCTTTATGCCAGTGACGTGTATTTTGGGGTGGCGTGTTCTACCCTCCTACAGCATCTTCCACTAGAGCAGAGACACCCCAGTTGGCTCACTGTGCCATTAACAGATCACCTTTCCCTGTGGGAATTGATCACGTAACAATAAATTCAGCACTACACCACCTTCAGCCGCTGCAACCCACCCAGTCCTCGAGGGTCACCTGATAGTCACAAGGTCTTCGCTCCAATCTTAACTACCGTATCGATCACACTCGAGTCCTACGTTGCGCCTCACGCATTGCGTGCATATGTGAGGGTGTGTATAAATGACAGGAAGGCGAAGAAAGGGTTAAGGCGAGCACAGCCCAGGAGACTGACCAAGCTAAGAGCAGACAGAATGCAGAGTAGCGACCAGGTGACGGGGTCAGGGTGCAGTGTCCAGTCTCTGGATGCTGCTCTTTTTTATGGGTCTCAGGTGGGGGTTCCTTCACTTGATGGACTGGTGTGTTCCATAAGCTCACGGCCTGGCTTTTCTGAATGGCTACTGCGTCCATGTGCTTCTAATTAATTCAGTAAGTTCATAGGTGTTCATTTTTGTTAGCACAACCGATCTATGGATTTGTGCGTTATGGCTGTGCTGGGCAGTTGGTTGTGGTTTTCTTGTGTAAACAAGGTGTAGCATCATCCAGCTCAGCACTTACAGCCACCATGGAGAGACCCTGCCAGGGGTGGTGGCACGGGCCTGTAATGCCAGCAATCTGGGAGGCTGAGGCAGGAGGATCACAAGTTTGAGGCTGACCTCAGTATTTTAGTGAGGTCCTAAACAACTTAGCAAGACCCTGTCTCAAAATAAATAAATACATAAAAAGGGCTGGGGTTGTGGCTTAGTGGTTAAGCACCCCTGAGTTTAATACCTAGTTCTAGGGGGAAACGGGGGGTACCTTGTGGCAAACTACTGCTTGATGAAATGGAGTCACTCAGAGTTAGGTACCACCTGAAAACTGCAGTCATGGAGGGCTAGGGCAGTGCAGAGTCTGTCTCAGCAGTTCATTCTCTCTCTCCCTCTCTCTCCCTCTCTGCCTCTCTGTCTCTCTTTAAATTTGGTGCCGAGGATTAAATCCAGGGTGCTCTACAACTGAGCCTCATCCCCAGCCCTTTCTGAGACCGGGCCTGGCTAGTTGGCTAGGCCAGCCTCCAATGTGAGACCCTCTTGCCTCAGCCTCCTGAGTAGCTGGGATACAGGCGAGCACGGCTCCAGGCCTTAAAGCCTCCAAACCTAACCACGTCCAGTTACCTCCTTCGCTTCTTTTGTCCTGGAGGTGACCTTGGGGAGTGGAGGCATTTGCTGACCCTCCCATTACCATAGCTCTGGGTCGGGGCCCTTGGAACGCAATTGAGATCCTGCCCACCAGGAGTCTCAACGCGCTGGACACAGGCTGATCTGGGGGTCAGAAGGAGAGCTTTCACAGAGGCCTGCTGTCTTGAGAAATCTCATAATTAAAGCTACCATTTTTCTAGGGACAGTTGGATACTTAGCACACATTAGTTGATTCCCTTTTGGGAAGGAGACCTTGCTACCTCCAGCAGACGGAAGATCAGAGAGGGGAATGAATTAGCTTTAGGTCACACAGTTGGTGTGTGCTAAAGTCTAGGTAGTAATAACAATGTTATCATAGGTCGTATATGTTGAATCCTCACTAAACTCTGGCAGAGCTTGAAGCACTATAAATATAAATATATATACAGTGGGGGCTGGAGATACAGCTCAATGGGAGAGCATTTGCCTAGCGTGTCGGAGGCCATGGGTTCAATGCCTAGCCCCACACAGAAAAGGTCATATACACATGTACACATATATAACTCATATTGATACATAATTTTGCCTAATGCGCCCGACGATGCTGTGAGATGGGTAATATTTTCGTCACCACGGTCCCTATTTCAGAGACAATGAGACAGAACCAGGGTGGATGAGTGTCTCCCTCAGCTGCCCAGCTGGCCCCTGGGGGAGCTGGGATTTGAACCCAGGTGCCCCTGGTCACCCAGGGCAGCTTTCGGCTCAGCCCGACACTTGTCCTCTGGCTGCTGACTGATTCTAAAGCTTTCCCTCTCCTAAGCCACTCAGCCACCGTCAACGGCAGCATTTCTATTACAGGTGAACTTGGGGTCTGAATTTTGGGAAGGACCCCGGGGCATAGGCAGGGACGGCCACCTTGGGGCTTTCTTCCAGCCTGCAGGCACCCCAGCTCTCGCGAGGACGGGACAGACCGAGGGAGCCCGGCGGGCTATCAGCCCAGGCAGCCTCGGATCTGCTGGGCCCGCGTCCCTCCCAGCAGCCATGCGTCAGCCGCAGCCAGCGCCTGGGGGGGTTTGCGCCTATGCGTCCTCTTCACAAGTCCTTGCAAGTTTGGACACAATCTCTCTAAGGACTGGTGAAAAAAGCAGCCCCCATCTGTGGATTTTCTGTCTGCGCTCTCATTAAGAGAAGTTTTAACTCCTTTTGGAAATAGTTTTTTCTTCCTTCTAGCTCCTTCAGGGTAACTGTGAAGTTAACTCTTGTTTGGTTTCCCAACTTTCTCTCTCTCTCTCTTTTTTTTTTCTTTCTTTTTCTCCTGCTCCTTCTCCATACAGGGGCTTCCTCCGCTGAGCCACATCCCCAACCATTTTTATTTTTTATTTTGACACAAGGTCTTGCTAAGTTGCTGAGGCTGGCCTCCAACTTTCGAACCTCCTGCCTCGGCCTCCCAAGCTGCTGGGATTACGGGCGTGCATCACTGTGCCCTGCTTTCTTTAATTTTTTTAAAGGGAGATTTTTGTTTGCTAAGTGGAAAAGGGGGCGAGGGAGGTAGCAGGAAGATCAAATTAGGAAACCAGTGTGAGAATCCATGAGCGCAGTTGGCCAGGACACCAGCGGGGAGGCGAGGGGGTGCTCAGGGGTCTTGAAGGCGGGGCCATTAGGATTTGCAGGTTGTGGGTGTTGGGCAAAAGCAAAGGGCAACGGACAGTTTTTAACCCAAGCAACTGGGAGCCTGGCGTCTTGGCCACCTGTGGGGACAGGAAATCCGACCAACCCCCAGAATAGGCGTGCATGGGTAGGTGGCGTGTGGGCACTCAGCCTGGGACGGCTGATCCGAGATGCCGGACATGCAGGTGGAGACGTCCAGCAGGCAGCTGGCTCTCCAAGGCAGGAGCGGTCTGGCCTGGAGCAGCACCTGTGTGCGTCACCTCCTCGTGAAGGGTGAAGAGAAACTGCTTGAAGAGTTGAAGCGGCGTAGGGTCTTCATGGGTGCAGAAGGACAGCAGCACTGGAAAGTCCCTGTGGCCCTGGGTCCACGGCTCTCACTTCACAGAAAAAAATAGAGACCCAGAACCGGAAACGGTGGCACACCCTGTGATCCCCGCTATTTGGGAGGCTGAGGCAGGAGGATCACAAGTTTGAGTCGGTCTCAGGAACTTAGCAAGACAGTCTCAAAATAAAAATAAAAAAGGCCGGGGATGTGGCTCAGTGGTCAAGTACTCCTGGGTTCAGTCCTCAGCACCACCAGAAAAGAAAAAAGAAAAGGGCCTCACCAGACATGGAATCTTCCAGTGCCTTAATCTTGGACTCCCCAGCCCCGGGGTGAGGGAGAGCCAGGGTTCTGGCGTGTGTGGTATTGGGTTGCAGCAGCCCTCACTGGCTGAGACGCCGGACCAGCCGATGGCCAAGTCAGGAATGAGACCTGATTCCGTGGTTTCCAGGATCAGCACACTTACCCTGCCTGTGGGGTTATGTCTGTCTTTATTTGTGCTGGGGAGGGAGCCGCGGCCTCACACCTGCTAGGCGAGTGCTCTTCCACTGAGCTACCCAGGCTTCGCATTTTTAATCTTGAAAAAGGCTCCTAGCCATTGGACCAGCGTGGCGAGTTCACGAGGTCACCAAACAGTGAGAGGACATCCCACAGCCACAGGGCTGGTGAGGGCTTTGGGCTCAGGAGTTCTGACTCTTGGTCCCGTGCTCTCTGCCCTCTGGGCCCCCATGTGTGCCGCCTCCTCCAAGAAGCCTGCCGGGGTTTCCTGCCTGGACCACCCCTGGGCCTCCATCTGTCCTCCGCACCATCTCAGTCAACACGGGCTCTGGGAAGCCAGGGCCTGGGTCTCTGCTGCTTTGCGTCCCTCCCAAGGAGCGGCCGTAGGAGGCTGTGGGTGTCTGTGACAGTCTCCTCCTGGAGTTACCTCCCCCTGGGGCAGGACCCTGGGGCTTGGCCAGGAATGCCAACTGCACCAGGTCTAGGCCAGAACCTGGGACGGCCAGCGAAGATTCGGAAGGGCAGGGCCCCTGGCTCTGCCCCCCGTCCCCTGTGCCTTTGAGACCACACAGCCACGGCCAGCAGGAAGAGGAGTCTGTGGCCTTAAGGCCAGTGTCTGGGCGAGGACCAGAGTCCTGCCTCACTGAGGATCAGGCCTTCTGTGCGGCTGTGCCGGCTTGGTGGAGTCTTCCTCCCGCCTCGCTCCTTCCTGCAAACAGCTTTTGCTGCTGTCTTGGGCTCACACGGGGCTTCTCAGCTGCCATGACCTGAGGACCCCCTTGTTCCTGGTGGTCGCTGCCCCGGGCATTGCTGGTGCTCCGCAGCACCTCGGCCTCTCCATACCAGACGGAGCAGCGCCCCTTTCTCCCAGCTGAGGCAGCCAAAAAAATCTCCTGACCTGACGGATGGTCCGGGGGCAAACTCATCCCCCCCTCCCTGTTGAGAACCATCAAGTTTCTGGAAAACATTGTTTCCGCCTGTGGCGGCAGGAGCTGGGATGCTGGGCCTCTGCGGCGGGAGGTGGCCAGAGCCAGATGACGAGCGAGGACCCCAGCAGTCCCGCAGACGGTGGCCACAGAGCTGCACGTCTCCAGGAGCCTCGGCTTCCGTTTTCCACATTGTGACCCCCCCGTGGGGGCGGGGAGGAGCCCGGGGAGGGAACGACCAGGCTCCCTCGGGTGCAGAGGGAGGTGACCGCTGGCCAGTGGTGTCTGAAGAAAGATCTAATTCTACGTAGGGAAGGCAAAGAAGGGTGACCCTGGGATTGGGTCCTGGTCACCTCAGGTGGCTGCCTGACACCCAGAGTTTCCAGACTGGAAATGGCCGGGGACGGGAAGGTGCCGGCCATGGGTCTTCCCTGTCAAGGCAAAGTCTCTATTTTTGCTCCGGATGAGGATGCTGGGCTTGATTGCTGCAAAGTTTCCTCAAAGCCTCATGACCTTGAACTTTCTGGAAAGACAAAGCCAAACGTGGGGACGGTCCCGGAGCGGGAGGTGCAGAGGCCAATTCGTGCCGGGTAATGGCGCTTCGTCCGCCCCATCGAGGGCCCCCAGCCGGGTGCCTGTTTCTAGAATCAGGTGTCAGAGGGGAGCCTGGGAGGTCACTGAATGGCCGTCTGCTTTGAACTGGTTCCAGTGTCCCTGGGAAGCCTGACGTCTCCTTAAGAACGTCTGGAGATTGAAGAATGTCCGCCTGGCGCACGCGGGGTGGCTCTCAACGGGGCTTCGCGGCTGTTACATAAAAACCACAGTCCACTGTTTTGGACTAAGTCCTGCACAGAGCCCCAGCGGACCGGGCTGGACACCAGAACGGAGTCACGTCACATCACCACGCTGAAACCACGCCATTTATCTGGTCTTTGGAGAGATCTGAATTTCCCAGATTGGCGATACCTTTCCTCCTCTCCCTCTCTTTATTTCTCTCTCTCTCTCTTTTTTACAGTACTGGGGGTGGAACCCGGGCGCTCTGCCCCTGAGCTACGTCCGCGGCCCCTTTCTCTTTTCTTTGAGGGGCTGGGGTGCAGCTCAAGGCCTCACACATGCCAGGCAACCCCTGCATCCCGGGCCCCTTCCCCTCCCGCCCTTTTCATTTCTGGTTTTGAGACAGGGCCTCACTGAATGGCGGAGGCTGGTCTGAGCCTGCGTCTTCCTGCCTCAGCCTCCCGAGTCGCCGGGAGGACAGGGGAGCGGCCTGGCGTCCGGACAAGCAAACCCCTTCTGTTACCGTGAGGGAGGCCCCGGCCCCGCGGCCTGGAATCAGGGTCTTCCATGCTGGGCTGTGAGGTGTTCTCGTCCCCGCTCGGACCTGAGGGTGGACCTTGGCCCTCTGCTCCTGGCTGGTCACCCCACGATGCCCGATTAGCACGCTGTCCTGTTGTCCCCATTGGTCATCTTAGAGTACGCGGGAGTTATCACGGGACCCGGAGTCTTCAGTGGCGGGAGTTGTCATGGTAACGGGACTCTGTGACTCACCTCCCTGTCTTGTCCTCCAGTGGCACTTTTCTTGTGCCCTGGCTCTGCCACCTAGGCGACCCTGAGCTCCTACCCGACACTTCCAATCTGATCTACGTGACAAGGTGGCACCAGGTACAGGGAGGGCCTGCCACCCCCAGACACGCAGATGGTGCAGCCGGACCTACAGCCTGAGACTTTCCACCTGGCCTGTAAATCTCCAGCGGGGCCCAAAGCGGGGTTGAAACCCTGGCATGTCTCCTTTGCTGAGTCACCTGGGACCCCAGCGTCTCACGGCTCCACTTTATGCCTGGAACACAGCCCTGGCCGCTCGGCCGCTGCGACTTGTTAGCATGGACGTGCTTCTTTCTCCTCCTCTCCCTGCACCTCCCTGACCTCACCCTCCCTAATCTCAGGGAACAGGGTCACCTTTCTCCCCCTCCTGGGCAGCTACCTGTCTTGAGCCCACCAGGAACCAGGTACCCAGCCTCTGGGGAGGCACCAGATCTCAGAAATGCCCGTCTCCCAGGTTGACAGGTGGACTGCAGCGCAACAGAGAGCACGTGGAACGCAGCCTCGAGTCGCCCCCAACAGCCCCGTTCCTGCTGGTGGGCAGAACCGCTGCCTCTGGGGCAGGAGGCCCCGGGCTCCTCCTCTGCTGGCAAAGCAATGAACCTGCTTTTTCCTTTTTCTCGAAGCTGTGTCCTTGTTACTGGATTGGCGTCGGGGACAAGGACCAAGCTTTCGGCAACACTAGGAATGGGAGTTCCCCTGGATAAATATCTTGGGATAAGTCTAAACAGCTCCCCTGGCAACCGGGAGCGGTGGCCCGGCCTGTAACCCCAGCCACTCAGGAGGCCAAGGCAGGAGGATCTCGAGTTCGAGGGCCAGCTGGACAACTTAGGGAGACCTTGTCACAAAGTTTAAAGAAAAGGTGGCAGGCCCTCTGGGAGGTCACTCAGGGACAGCCCACCTCCTAGAGTGTGGGAGGTCCTGTTCCCAGCGCTGGGCAAAGTATCAGAAAAACAACCAAGGAAAGACAGGAAGGAAGGGAGGGAGGGAGAGAGGGAGGGGAGAGAAAGGAGAGAAAGGAAGAAAGAAAAAGGAGGGAAGGAAGGAAGGAAAGAAAGAAGGAAGGAAGGAAGAAAAGAAGGAAGGAAGGAAGAAGGAAGGAAGGAAGAAAGGAAAGGAAGAAAGAAAAAAGAAAGAAGAAAGAAAGGAAAGAAAGACTAAAAGAATAATTTCCCCTCAGGCAACAGCAGCTTTCTCAGGGTGATGAGGCCCCACCTGACCAGTCCTGGGCTAATGCCGGACCAGACCACTGGCTGACCAAGGTCACCTGCTCTGGCAGCTGTGCGAAGCTTCCAGCCCTGCCGGTCCTCAGCCCCCGCCCTCCTCCCCTTTTCTATTAAACCTGAAAGTCCAGCAACTCCACGCACACACCTGGAGTCACCGTGACTCAGGAAGCCGAGGCAGGAGGATCGCAAGTTCAAGGCCAGTCAGACCCTGTCTCAAAATAAAACATGGAAAGGGTTGGGGTGTAGCTCAGTGGTAGAGTGCCCAGTTTCAACTCCCAGTTCCCAAACCAGAAAGAAATTAAAAAAAAATATATCCCAGAGTCATTGCCAGACCCTCAAAGAGAGGGCTGAGTACTGGACTTCACCTTGCCTTCCAAATACCCGTGGAGGCTCCTTTCCTGCTTTGTCGTCATTACATTTTCTGCTTGTTTTGCGAGGTGGGTTGGGTCACCTGGAGTCGGGCCTCTGGCCTGGAGCTCCTGAAGCACAGTGACCATGGGGTCAACTGGACAGTGGAAGTTGCTTTGAACTCTTACTAAAAGGAGGTTCAGGAGTTAGATTCTTCTTTCTCTAAGGCGCTGGGGTTGGAACCCAGGGTCTTATACCTTTGAGCGCTAATCCACTGACCCCAGATCTCCATGGAGAAAAGGAATAAGGAATAAGGATTTAGGGAATAAGTGGTCACTCAGGGCAGACTTTTTTTTGGGGGGTACGGGGGGTTGAACTCAGGGGCACGTGACCACTGAGTCACATGCCCAGTTCTGTTTTGTATTTTATTTAGAGACAGGGTCTCACTGAGTTGCTCAGCGCCTCGCTTTTGCTGAGGCTGACTTTGAACTTGAGATCCTCCTGCCTCAGCCTCCCGAGCAGCTGGGATTACAGGCATGTGCCATGGTGCCTGGCCAGGGCAGATTTATGTATGTATTTATTCATGTATTGCTGATGCTGGGGATTAAAACCTAGGACCTCCTGCATGCCAGGCAAGCCCTCTACCCCTGAACTAGGCCCCCCACCTCCTTTTTTCTCTCTTTTGGTTCCAGGGATTGAACCCGGGATGCTTAACCACTGAGCCACATCCCCCACCCTTTTTTATTTTGAGATAGGGATAGGGTCTCACTAAGCTGCTGAGGCTGGCTTTGAATTTGCAATCCTCCTGCCTCAGCCTCCCACGCTGCTGGGGTTACAGGCGCGACCACCACACCTGGCTCCGTGACTGACCTTTGGAGGCACCTTCTTCTTCAGGTTCTGATACAAAGGCTCCCTAATGTGGGTGGTTCTGGAAGCTGTGACTTCAAATGTCTGAATCAACTAGATCTTCCCTGCCTTTCCTCTTCCTCCCCTTCCTCCACACAGGTATTTTCAGGGCAAAACCCTGGCCCTGGTTAAATGTCCTCTTAACTGCAGTCGATCTCACTTACCATCTGTGCGCAGATGAACTTCTGTGTGCGGACCAACCTTCAAAGTTGCATTCCTGGGACACAATTTGCACTTTATGTAAGAATTACTTGCATTGCTATCAGAGTCTGCCTTTAACAGAGTTGCAACTCCCTCGAGGACTGAGAGAGGCAGGAGGGCTGGGGACGCGGCTCAGTGGCAGAGCACGGCCCCAGCGTGTGAGGGGCTCTGGGTTCCTTGATCCCCAGTGCACCCAGGCGCAGGCGCGCCACACACCCGCCTCCCTCCCCGACTCACTTCCTGTTATGTCACACTCCACGTTCCCTCGAGCCCTGGCAGTCCTGACCACCCCCATTGCACATGGCAGTTTGAGTGAGCTTAAAATCTTTTTTTTTTTTTTTTTTTTTTGCAGAGGGGGACTGGGGATTGAACTCAGGGGCACTCAACCACTGAGCCACACCCCCAGCCTATTTTGCATTTTATTTAGAGACAGGGTCTCACTGAGTTGCTTAGCACCTCACTTTTACTGAGGCTGGCCTTGAACTCGAGATCCTCCTGCCTCAGCCTCCAGAGCCACCGGGGTTACAGGCGTGCACCACCCAATTGGCTACCCAATTGTTTTAAGGACAAGGAAACCAAGGGCGGAGAAAGGAAGTGTCCTGGAACCCGCTACTAGCTGCGGCGCCTTAGAGGAAGTCTTTTCCTCTTCGGAGCCCCGGTCTCCCCATCCTAAGGACACAGCTGCTGCTTGTGTGAGGGCATGACACAGTGACACCTCTCAGCACATGTCCACCTGTTATTAGGAACCCAAGAGAGAAAAGCATGAAATAAAGCCACACGGACCTGAAACTGTCCAGCCGGCGTTTCTGCTGCTCTCTGGGTTTGGAAGGGGATTAGAGCCTCCAGCAGGGAATGGGCCTTTTGAAGCCTGCAGGAGAGACAGGACTGGACAATCGCTTAGAGCAGCAGTGACCCCACGTTAGCTTTGGTGGGGGTGCTTATCCATCACCCGCATTTCTCCCAGGTTCCCAGGTTCCCACTGGCCCCAGCCTGTTCTCCACTCTGCTTTGTCTCCCCCACCTGCTCAGCCCAGCCAGCTCCCTCCCTCCCTCTTCTCAAACAGAGCCCCTTTCAAATGAAAAGTAGCTGCTCTCCAGCATCCTAAGGTGCTCAGGCTGAGAAGGAAACTGAGGAATGCACACCCCTGTCCCCCGAGGGGGAGGACCGAGGGGGAGGACCGGTTCTCTGCCAGCAAGCCTCTCCTCTCTATGCACGTCTCCTGGCTTCTGTGTCTGCAAATCGCAGATGCTTCCGCAGGATCGCGGAGAAACGGTCCTTCTTCGCCCCAGTTTGATCCAACTGCGTAAAATCCCTGTTTCCGTTTCACTCTGCTTATTCCTTCTGGGGCGGCAACTGAGTCTGGCTAGCCAGGATCCAGGTGGGTATGGTGGTACCTTTATTTTTATTAGTATTGTTGTTGTTGTCATTGTTATTTGGTGGCGCGCGGGATCAAACCCAGCGCCTCTGCTGAATCGACCTGTCCACCTGTGCCTCTTCTTTCCCATCTGGTCCTCGTCCTTCAAGATACAGCTCAGACAACTTGCTTGGCTTTTCTTTCATTTTTTGACGGTGCTGGTGCTGGCGGTAAAATCCTCATGCACGCTGGACCAGTGCCCGGTGGCCTTTCTTAGCATCGTAGAAGGGTGACCTGGCCAGTTGCTCTGGTCAATTAAACCTAGGTCATTTTGACCTCAGAGAATTGAGCTCCGGAGTCAGCTGCCCATCACTTAATATAGATCAATGCCTCCAGGAAGCCTTCTGGGGCTAGTCATGGGACACTTTTATGAACCTCCAAGAGGAAGGTGATCCCTTCAGGAATGAATACCTGATGGATTTCAGCGTCCCCCTTGTCAGGTGAAGCTCTGAGGAGGTGCCCAGTCAAGGGTTCCATGCCAGAGGCTGGAAGCTAATGCAACCCTCTTGGTGTTCTTCTCGATCCTGCCAGCAGAGGGCGATGGAGCACCATGCTTCCCCCCTGGAGGTCAACCTGGTCCCCCAGGTGCCCTGGACAAGGGTGGCACATAGCCTTGCTCTTTGAGAACCAGGTCACCTGGTGGTTGAGTGCCCAGGACTTGAGCTCAGACATTCCTAGTTCTGCGATCCCGGATTTTGTCCCTTTCCACCTGACCCTGCATTTTCTCTTCTGTAAATGGGCTGTGACATTCCCTCTGGGGCACTTGAGGATTTAATAAAATGATCGTGTGAAGTGCCTAGTTCAGAGCCTGGCCAGGAGCAGCACGTCCACCACCACTAGCTGGGTGGCTGTGGACTAGTGATTTCACCTCTCTGGTCTCAGTTTCCTCATCTGTAAAGTGGGGATAATTTCTCCCACCTCATGGGCTGTAGTGAAAATGAGTAATTGGCTATGAAACACTCAGGACCGTACTGGGCACGTGGCCAGGGCTACTGCTATGGCCCTTTATCATTATTGTTACTAGTTGGTGATGATGCTAATGACCAAGCTCCAATTCCCACAGGTGGCAGAGCGCTAGCCTGGCATACCCAAGGGTGGGGGTTTGCTCCTGGCACTGGCCAGGGGACAGGGGACCTGAAGACCTGCTTTCTTTCCCTGTGGGCTGGTGAGCAATTGCTGCCTCCAGTAGAGTTTGATGCAGTCCATTTGGCTTTGAATCCTGACTCGACTTCCTACTAGCTAGGTGACGTGGAGCAAGTGACTTAAAAGCTTCTCTAAAGCGCAGTTTCCTCATGGGAACGCTGAGAGGACTGAAGATGTCATGCATAAGCTGGTCACCGTGGCACATGCCTGTAATCCCAGATGCTCGAGAGGCTGAGGCAGGAGGATCACAAGTTCGAGGCCAGCCTCAGCAACTTAGCAGAATAAAAAAAATCAAAAGGGCTGGGGTGCAGCTCGGTGGTAGAGCACTTGCCTACTTGGTGTGAAGCCCTGGTATTGGGAAGAAGCCACACCTGCAAGACCAGCTGGCCAGAAGCTGCTTCTGGGCACGGGAGGGGCACACAAGAACATGGCCAGAGCTGTTCACCACCCAGGGCCTGCAGCGGGGACAGTACTGCTCAGTGCCCAGCTCCAGGGGTACCCTGTGCACTGCAGAGCCCCCCAGGACTGTCCCTCTGAGCCATGATGCAGTAGCTGCAGCCAACTGGCTTCTGTGACGATAGTTCCGTGCCCGTAGCTTGGCCATCGGCTGGCAGTGATCTGGAAGTCTCATCTCTGGCCTCCTGGGGTGGCCCCCGCCAGGCCACTGGCCCCAGGGCCCCTCCCATGTGCTTTCTGTTTCTGCAGCGTCTGGTGGGCTCCAGCTCTCCGTGCTCTGACTTAATTCCCAGGGAGGCTCTGAGATTGACAGGCCCACGCGGTAGGATCTAACAAGCGCGGGTGGCGGAGTGGGCCGAGGCTCGCCGCCGCTCGGGTGCGGGATCGCGCTCGCTGGAGCAGGCTCGCCGGCCTGAGCCCAGCTGGACAGGGGAGCTGAGCTCCATGCCCAGCCCAGCGCCTGTTGGTGACTTCGATGGGACCAGAGACAGGATGGCACCAGAGTGAAGTGACAGATCTGTGCTGCCGTCCTGGCTGGGCCACTTCGTAAGCGTCCCAAGAGGTCGCCACGTTTCCTTTCTCCCGTCGCTGTGGAGGCTCCTTCTCTGCTCCTCGCCGTGGCCAGTAGAAAGTGTGAGACTGAGGACAGGTGGCTTTCCAGTTGTCAACTGACTTGTCAGCCAGTTGACAGCGGTGACATGCGCAACCCAGGTTCCCATGAGATCGAGCTGGTTCCACCGCAGCCAGGGGGGCCACAGGAGCTAACGTAGATGCCCAGCGTCTTACCAGCTGCAGGTCCGGATTGGTTCGTCACGCTGCAGAAGGTCACAGAGGGGCCACTTGGATCAGAGATCATTGTCCAATTGCCGACCCTCTCTGAACCTCCTTCTCTCTCTTTTTTTTTTTTTTCCTTCCCATACCAGGGATAGAACCCAGGCGTGCTTAACCCCTGAGCCACCTCCCCAGCCTGTTTTATTTTTCATTTTGAGACAGGGTCTCCCTAAGTTGCTTAGGGCCTTGCCAAGTTGCTGAGGCTGGCTTTGAACTTTCGATCCCTGGGCCCCAGTCTCCTGAGCCACTGGAATCCTGGGCCCCTGGGATTACAGGGTGCACCACCGCGGCTGGCTTAGCATCACACCAGCCTGATAATGGTCTGTGCCCCTGAGAACCCACTGAGGTGTAAGTGAAATACACAGGAAGCACCGAGCACGCTAAGTACTGAGCACTGTGCCTGACGGGGATGGTGTCAGCTAGGACGTGCCCCATGGCATTGCAACAGACACCCCCAGATCTCAAGGACTTTGTGACCGGGGTGTAGTCAGTGGTAGAGAGCATGCTCAGCATGTGAGAGGACCTGGGTTCAATACCCAGCATTGCATGAAGGAAAAAAATCTCAATGACTTATCGAAGCCACTAAGTTCTAATTCTCAATGGACTGATCGATTTTATCCCTGGCCCTTATTTCTTGCTCTTTCTGCTTGTCCCCAGCAGGTAGCCCAGGAGCTGTGGCCATGCAGCATCCTGGGCAGGAGAAGTACCCCACCTGGGCACTTTGCTTGGTCACTGTGCTTGGGAAGGGTCTTGCACTGGCAACTGAAAGCTCAGCTGGGAAGTTCCTACTTCTGGGTTCCATCCACACCCATTGGGAGGGCCAGGGAGTGCCACCTTCCCCCTAGGCAAAGCCTCTGGGAGACAGAGAAGGGGCTGGCTCCTGATGTCCCTTTCAATGGCGCCCTGGCAGCTGGGCACACCACCACGCCGTGGGAGCACAGCGGGGGTGGCCTGACTCAGCCCTACGTGGCTGGGGCCTCGGGCGGCTCCCCAGCTGGGGTGGAACTGGGTAGAAGCATCTTTCCTTGCCTGTCCAGCAGTTGATGCCGCCGTGCCTGGGACTCAGCGGGCCGTTCACCAAGCACCTCTGTAGGGTCTGTTCTGCAACCTGGGCTTCTTTGTGTCATGAGGCCTGAGGATAGTGGTCCTCACACGACAGCCCCGTGGTGTTCACCCCAGCCCACAGCATGGGGGTCGCGTGGCCTTCTCTGAGCCAGCCTCTGGAGGCAAAGACAGGCTCTCGAGGTCAGAGCTACCCAGGCCTCTGGACTCTGCCACGAGGGTTCCGCTCTCAGCAAAGCTGAGCACTTAGGGACACTTCTAGGCGCTTGTAGGAGCTGCCCTCACCCTGGGTGACGTGCTCCTGAGGACCAGTGGGGCCACAGATACTTGGCCCATACGTGGGAAGGACAAAGGAGCCTTTTTGTATATAATTGCCTTCCACTGCCCAGCAGGGGCCCTGAGGGGACCCCAGCTGCCTCCACACCGTTTCAACCCCCAACCCACAAACCCCACGGGCTGCTGATGGCCCTTCCTGCCTCTCCCAGCTGCCCCCTGGCGCCCCCTGGGGGAAGTCAGTGGCAGGGCGTCCAGCGCGGGCTTCGCTGTTAGCTGGTGATTCGGGGCAAAGTGCTTCCCTGGTCAGCATCTGGGATGTGCCAGAGGAAGCGGGAGGTTTGGACCACATGGTCCTCCAGCTGCCAGAATTCCAGTGAGCCCCAGATCCTCTGGGTCACTCAGGTTGACCCCACACTTTAGGGCAGACCAGGCCTCCTTGGCCCTGGGTAGAGCCCTGCCTGACTCGGGGCCTTGCTGTCCCGTCTGGAACACAGGAATGCTGAGGCTGTCCCCTGAGGGCCTCCGTAGGCGGAGAGGGACCTTCAAAAACACCCCGTGCTCAGTACGTGGTCAGCGACGATTTTGCCTTTGCTTTGCAGGGGGTGGGGACGCTCCCGGGAGCCCACGGAGGCAGGTCCGAGAGTGGCTGGACATGGCCTCGAGTGCCGTCCACCTGGCTCCTGGCCTCCCAGGGCTCCCCTGAGACCACAAAGGGCCCTGAGCGTGGTCTGTATAAAGAGCCTCCTGCTGTGCACCATGTCAGATGGCAGTGACCACCCGCCCAGGTGCACGGGGGCGCCGTGAGGCCAGGAGCAGGCCGGCCACTCAGCCCGGGAAGAAGAGCAGCAGCCCCTCTGGGACGGGGCCGGGGTGCCCACACCTCTGGGCCACGGGAGTCTTCCCAGTGACCCTGCCACCCCTGTCCTGGGTGAGCAAGCTGAGGTGGTGCCGCTCTCCTGAGCCCCCTGTCCTTCCCACTGCTGGGGGCACACCAGCTCTGAGACCCCCGCCTGGCTCCTCACTAGGCCCCGTGACTCCTGCCTCCTTCCCCTCCTCCGCCGGCCAGCTCCACGGCCTCCGGCCTCCACCTTGCCCTCAGACTCTCCCTCTGGCCCCACCTCCAGGGTAAGGGCTGCCTGGCCCCAGCCCCAGGGAGCACGACTTGTGCCTTTGGCTGGTGACGTTGTCTGGAGAGCGAAGGGCAGACTGTCAGGTGGCCCCACCTGACAACCCTTCCTTCTTCTTTTGGTACCAGGGATTGAACCCGAGGGCACTTGACCACCGAGCCACCTCCCCAGCCTGTTTTATTTCCTATTTTGACACAGGGTCTCGCTAAGCTGCTTAGGGCCTCAGTAAGTCACCGAGGCTGGCCTTGAAATTGCTGTCCTCCTGCCTCAGCCTCCCGAGTCACTGGGGTTACAGGCGTGGGCTGTGGTGCCTGGTTCGCCTGCTCGGCTTGAATTGACTTGGCGCAGCACGGGGTTTCGGTGGGTCTGTCCGAATGACAGAATGACAGAATCTTTCGCCATTAGTCTCGCCATCAAGGGTGTACCGGAGACTTCCTTGATGTTCACTTTCTCTTCCTTAAATTTATTATACTTTGTTCACTTGTTCAATAAATCTTCACTAACCTCCTACGGCGTGGGGGGCCCTGGGTCAGACGTGGGGATCCAGGTGAAGGAGGCCGGCAGCCGCTACCTGCGTGGAGTGTGTAGCAGGTGAGGACCCAGAGACACCTGAGCAAACAGGCAGATCTCCTGCTTCATGAGAAGTGGCAATAAATGCTTTGGAGGAAACGAATTAATTGCTGATTAAAACTTGACACCAAAGTAAGTCTGAGTCTATCCCAGGACATCTAAAGCTTTTTCTAGGATAATAGAACAATGAAAAATAAAAATAACATTAACAACCCCCCAGATCCCCGCCCCAGGGATGAGTGGCCCCAAAGCTGCATCCAAGTGCCTCCCAGCCCAAGTCCGTTTGCTCCTTGCGATGGCCTTCCCACAGTGGACGGCTTTGTCCCCATGTTACAGGTGAGGAGGTCAAGGGGTCAAGTGAGCTCACAGGGCTGCCTAAGGAAGCTGGATTCAAACTTGGCTTCGTTTGATGGTCCCCTAATTACAGACCTTGTTGGTGTGGGTTGTGAGGCCTCCGTCCTGGCCTGTCCCTCTCAAAGCGCGTGGCTGGGGAGAGCTGGAGCCCTGATGTGTGAGCAAGTCCCTCCCCCAGGACAGCGACCCATCTGAGCTGGAAGAGGGCGCGGAGGGCCGTCAGCACCGGGCTGGCGGGGTTGCCGGGGCGGGGTGCAGTCCCCAGTCCATGCAGCCCCCAGCGTCCAGCCTGCCTCATGGCCTCGACAGGTGGCGCAGAACGCTGGGTGCCAATCAGAGAAACCCAAACCCAGAATCCAGACTCCTCATCGGCAGCCCCAATCCTGTTCCCCAAGAGGAGACCCGGATCCGAAGACCCAGGTTCAGATACAGCTCTCCGTTTACGAGCTGTGCGGTTGTTGGCGAGTTACTTGAGCTTTCTGAGCCTCAGTTTCCTCATCTCTCAGACATAAACTCTGCATCAGGTTGTGAAGGATCATGGAAAATAATATTCCTACAAGACAGCTCTGCTCCCAAAAATGGAGGGACAGTGTGGCCCGGGAGGAAGGGGAATGGCCCAACATGAACCCTCCCCCAGGGCACCTGTTCCCAGTAAAGTGGGCCCTGAGGGGCAAAGCAAACCCCCATCCCTTCCGGGGTCCATTCCCAGCGTCTCCACCAGAAGCAAACATTCACCCCTTCCACCCCGGTGCATCTTGAAGGAAGGAGGCCAGGGCTGAAATGCCGGGCCCGGGGCCTTTGCCCTTCCTTCCCCGTCGCAGGGGAGTCTGGGAGGAGAAATGCCAAAATGAAGCTCTGGGTAAGGGCGGGTCCCAGGGGAGGAAGATGAGCAGGGAGCTTTTCCAGTGACAATGAGTTTCAGAGTTAAAATTTTAACCTGCACAACTAGGTCCCTGACTGTCCAGACTGCACGCCCACAGTCTCTAATGAAACTGTAAAACCCAGACTCCCGTAAGCCGGGCGCCATGGCCATACCCAGAAAACGGGCCCTCCCGTGCCTGCTGGACGGACCTCACTGCAGAATAAAGGACAGCTTGCTGATCCCAGCTTTGCTTTCCGTCTCCAGCCTTCGTCATTTGTGGGCCAGGAACTTACTCCCTTCTCTGGGAGTTTTTTGTGTTCTTGAGGTTCTGGGGACTGAACCCAGGGGCGCTCTACCATTGAGCTACATCCCCAGCCTTCTTTATTTTTGAGGCTGGATCTTATTAGGTTCTTGAGGCTGGTCTCCAACTTGTGATTCTCCCTCCTCGGCCTCCGAGGGGCTGGGCTCACGGGCTTACACCACGGGGCCCAGCTTGCCTGGGAGATTTACGTAAAACGATTGATAGGAGGTACTTGGCCCGGTTCCTGGACGGTCACACAGGCTCTGCCGGTGATTGTGAAGCCAGCCCCGCTCTTCCAGGAACTCGGAGTGCTGGCAGCAGCTCCCTACTGACGGGGACAGGCTCCGAATGGGGCGTGACCCGTAACTCTTCTTGTGACTCTGCCCTCACCACATGGCTGCTTATCCATGCGAGAGACTCTTGTCCCTTCAGAGAGTCCCCTCGGGAGGCTCTGCCGCACAGAGACACCCCGGACCATGACACTTCTGGAACTTTGCTCTTGGAAGTATCTCCAAAACCTGGAGGACATTCGTTTTCTGAGGGTGGGTCTGGGGTTTGGAATTGGACCCTGGACTGCGGATTCTGCCTTCAAGCTGGGAAATATTGACAAAGAAAACAGGGAATAAA
The DNA here is from genome assembly GCF_902686445.1 of Sciurus carolinensis. NCBI lineage: Eukaryota > Metazoa > Chordata > Mammalia > Rodentia > Sciuridae > Sciurus > Sciurus carolinensis. The sequence goes on along the minus strand of NC_062213.1, from coordinate 197,251,595 downwards.
ATGCAGGGTGAGGGTAGATAAGTATTTCCCACCATGAAAGGTCATGGATCTGCTTTAAGCATTTTTAAAGTAAATGTGTAGACGATGGTTCTACTGAGGGCCAGGAAGAGATGTTTGGGGTGTCAAAGTGCTTGGCCCTTTGGGGGGAGCTGACCTCAGGCAGAAGGTGATGTTTTCCCCAAAGCAAGTGTCCCCAGAGGTCACAGCAAGGGTTTTGTGTTTTGTTTTGTACTGGGAATTGAAGCCAGGAGTGTTTTGCCCGTGAGCTACACCTCTCAGCCCTTTAAAAATTTTATTTATCACAAACCTGTGATCCCAATGGCTAGGGAGGCTGAGGCAGGAGGATAGCCAGCCTCAGCAGTTTATGGAGGCCAAAGTAACTCAGCGAGACCCTCTCTCTAAATAAAATATAAAAAAAGGACTGGGATGTGACTCAATGGTTAATTGCCCCTGGGTTCAAGTCCCCGTATCAATTTTTTTAAATTTTGAGACCAGGTCTTGCTAAGATGCTCAGGCTGACTCCAAAGTTGCGATCCTCCTGCCTCGGCCTCCTAGCCTTTGGGATCACAGGCATGTGCCACATCCAGCCTCCATCTCTGATTTTGACTCTCTTGGTGCCTCATGTGGGTGGGATCCTGTACCATGTGATCCTCTGTGTCTGGCTTAGTTCACATATGTTTTCAAGGTTCACCCACGCTGTGACATGTGACACGTGGCTGGATGTCCTTCCTTCGGAGGCTGCAGGGCATTCTGTTAAACGTCCACAGACAGACGCTTGTGCTCTGTCGGCTTTGGGCTGCCATGGACGGCGCCCACAGCGTTATCTGACTGCTTCTGTCTTGGCACAGGGCGCGGGTTTCTCCGCCTCCCTGAGCCTGAGCAGAGGACGGCCACCTCACTGCTTCTGAGTGCACGTGCTCAGGTCCCACCAGCAGAGTCCCAGTTCCCGGTTTCTGGGGCAGGAAGGTGACTGTCACGTGTGTGGCACGGGTGGCCAGAAGCTATCAACATGGTACCTGGGATCCATCCTTGGCAGTGGGGGTGAAGTAGGACTTTATTTTGGGAAGGAAATAGGATTGGGCAACACCCCCACAATGAGAAGCTAAGTGGGGCCGGATGCGGTGGCCACACCTGTAATCCAGCAGCTGGGGAGGCTGAGGCTGGAGGATTGCAAGTTCAAGGCCAGCCTTAGTGACTTAGTGAGGCCCTAAGCAACTTGGCGAGACCCTGTCTCAAAAAGAAAAAGAAAGAAAGAAAGGACTGGGGATGAGGCTCAGTGGTTACACACCCTCTGTATTCTATCCCCAGTACGAAAAGAAAGTGGGGTGGGGGACGCCCCCATATGGAAACATTTCCACTTTGATGAACCTGCTTAACATTTTTCAGTCTGAAGATTCAGAATAATGCTATTTTAATGTTATGACTCTGGCATTTTTTTTTTTTTCTGGCATATGTTTGAGGTCATTATTAAGGGGCCTCTGGTCAGCCCCGCCTTATTTTTGCACAGGGGACGGAACCCAGGGGCACTTTAACACAGAGCTGCCTCCCCAGCCCTTTATATGTCATTTCCAGACATGGTCTCACGAAATTGCTGAGGCTGACCTTCAATTCTTAATCCTCCTTCCTCAGCCTCCTTGGTCACCTCTTGTCACAGCCTGGAGACCTGCTCGGCCTGGGGCTGGCCGGGTGGAGGAGGGTCTTGCCAGCTGCTCCTGCGCCTCTCCCGGGAGCAGTGGCCGGTCCGACCCACCTCCGCCCAGCACCCTCGCTCTGCAGAGCAACTTGAACTTCAGCACGAGCTCCCCACTGTCCAGCTCGGGGCCCGTCTCCTGATATTACCAGGCTGGGTTTTCTCACTCGCAAAACAGCTAAAAACCCTCTCTGTGCTTCTTAGGAAGTGGAGACGGAAGAAGGTGAGCAGGGGTCTCAGTGGGCGGCAGCTCGACCCCTGGGGGCACCAGCAGTGACTTGGGGGTCCTTCCGGCAGCTGGCGGGCCGGGCCAGGGGTGCTGCTGAGCGTCTCCCGGGCGCAGGACAAGTCTCCCGGCACAGAATTTCCTGGGGCAGCTCACCGAGGGGCCAGCTCGAGCAACTCCTGGGCCTCATCCACTCAGCTGCCGCTTACGAGCCCCTCTTGGAGCTGGGCGGGGGAGGCGGGGTCCAGAAGGGCCCAGCAGGAGGGACCCAGCCCTCCTCTGTACCGGGAGGCGCGGAGGGTCTGGCACACCGTGGGCACTTAGCACAATGGCTGTACATCAAGTGCAGCCTCAGCTGGTGGAGACCTGGCCCATCTCTGCTCTTGGTCCCTGTTCAGACAGCCAAGAAGACCAGGCTGGCGGAGGCTTGGGGGCGGGGCTCTGGGTGCTGTCTCAACGGACAAAGGAGTGGCCGTGGGTGCACCTGGCTTCTGTTGGTGAACGGCCACCTGAAAGCGTCCCCCAGCCACCTGGCCAGGTGGCGTGCTGCTTAGGAGACTCCACAGCTGGGAAAGCGAGTCTCCCCGCGGCTCTTGGAGTGACCCACAGTCAGGGGGAAAGGAGCGCAGGTGGGCCGGGCACCGGGGCACACACCTGTCATCCCAGCTACTTGGGAGGCTGAGGCAGGAGGATGGTGTTCGAGGCCGGCCTGGCCAATGAACTGAGACTCCCTTTCTCAAGGAGAGGAGGTGGGTGTGCTGATTCTGCTGTATTCAGCCCCTCCTGGCCACCTGGCCTTAGGGGTGTCCTCTGTCCCCAGAGGGCAGTAGAGGAGAGTCCAGAGGTCTCTCCAGTCCCCACAAGATGGGGTCTGGTCCAGGTTTCCAAAGGAAGACGCAAAGGACGACCCTGGCTACTGCCGACCTCTGCTGGGGTCCCCTGACCATGGGGGCTGCTGCTTCTGGGATGGAGGCCGCCCTGCAGGTTGGATGAGATGGAAGGGCAGAGGCCCCAGGGTGTGGCTGGAACAAGAGCAGCAGCCCCGGCCAGCTCCCCGCCCTGGGGTCAAGGGCAGAGCGGCAGCAGGGTGCGGGGCTCCCTCCGTGGAGGCCCAGAACCAGGGAGCCAGGGACCGGCCCTCCCCCACTGTCCAGGACCTCTCAAGGGGAGAGCCCCCTGTGGCTTCTGCAGGCGAGTGGCCACTCTCCTCCTTCCTGACCCTTGATCATTCTCCAGGTGTAATGACCAGGACAGCGATGGGACACTCTGGCCATGGCAGAGGGCTGGCCTGCCCGGTGCCATTCTGGACACTGTGCAGGGACCAACTCCTCTCACCCTCCTGCACCTCTGGTCCCCACCTCTCAGGTGGCGCCGGGCCCCAAAGCCAGGCGACGGGACTCTGTTCACAGGTCGCGGCCTCCGGGGAGGGCATCCGTCAGCCTGGCTGCTGCTTCCTCTTCCAGGCTGCAAACCTTTGCCACCCTGCAAGGACCTGCTCACTGGGTAACGAGTGGAACCAGCTGCTCTGGATTCCGGCTCGGTGACACACACCTGCCATCCGGCGACTGGCAGGCCAAGGCAGGAGGATCCCAAGTTCAAGACCAGCCTGAGCAACTCAGCGAGACCCTGTCTCACAATCAGAAATCAAAAGGGCTGGGATGTAGCTCGGTGGTAGAGCACCCCTGGGTTCAATCTGTAGAACCAAAAATATTAATAATAATCATAATGATAAAATAAGAAATAAATAAAAGCACCTGCTGCAGACTCTGTGCACTTGGGCAGCCGTTGCTCAGGAGCCTGGCTTCCCTGTCTGTTGTGAGGTCTCTGTGGAGAGGCTCAGGGAGGGTTCCCGGTGTGGAGAGAGCCTGTGGGGTCATCTAAGTCCAGAGGCAGCCCCCCGAGGGCCTGGCGGGGAGCATCTTGGGCTTTGTGGGCTCTGTGGTCCCCATGGCTGCTCAGCCTCGCTGTGCACCCCCAGAGCCGCTGTGGCAAGACACCATCAAAGGTGAACTTGACTCATGAAAACAGGGATGGACCCAATTTGACCCAAGGTTTGTTGTCCTCTGACCTTGACCTAAGCTCCTGAGGCTTTGATTGCTGTGTCCTAGCAGAGTGTGGCTCCCCACGCTGCTGGTCTACCTGCTTTTTAATTAAGGAATTGCTTTATTTATTTGTTTGTTTGTGGCCGTGCTGGGGATGGCGCCAGGGCCTCGTGCCTGCTAGGCAGGTGCTCGCCCCTTCAGCTATTCCCATCCCTTTTTATTTTATTCATTTTTAATTATATTATATTTTATTTTTAATTTTTTAAATTTTTTTGGTGCTGGGGATTGAACCCAGGGCCTTGCGCATGCAAGGCAAGCACTCTACCAACTGACCTCTCTCCCCAGCCCCTTTTATTCTATTTTGAGACAGGGTTTTTCTATTGCTGAGGCTGGCCTCAAACTTGCCTCTGTCCGTCCTCCTGCCTCGGCCTCCCCAATAGCTGGGATTACAGGTGCACTGCGAGAATCTCAAGGGCCTGGGATGATGGATCTTCTGTGTCCCCGATCTGGCTTTTCTGGGGTACCTTGGATGGGCAGTGTGTTTGTAATTTAATGACATTTTCCTGATGTCCGGACACTGTTGCTCTTAATCAACTCAGATGTTGGTGAAATTGGGGGTTGCTGGACACTGACCACAGAAGGTAGACCAGGCTGGGCTCCCGCAGGGCTCACCCTGCTGCCCTGAAGAGGTGCCTTGTCATCAGAGCCACCGTCACTGTCGTCCCAGGAGCCCCTTCCTTACACAGTCCCATTTCATTCCCATGACAACTCTCCAGCTAAGAACCGTCCTTACTATCCCAGTTTAACCAGGAGGGGACTGAGGCTCAGAGACAAGACCACTTAGAGGAAGTCACACAGCGGCCCTGGCAACAGCTGGGACTCAAGCCCGGGGTCTTTCCAGCTTCAGTGCCTGCGTGTCCCCGTCTGCGTTCCCTGGGTCCCAGAGTCCTGGCCCACGGCGAGGTGGAGGTCCCCCGAGCCTGGGTCCTGTGAAGTCCCCGCCGCTCAGCACCACCCCGCCCCAAGGATCCCCCTGCTGCATCCAAGCTCCGCCCTTCCTCACCCCACCGGCTTCCTGGGCCTCCAGTGTCGGCGGATGGACGGCCCAACCTGGCCCAGCCCAGTCGGGCTCGGCCTGGCTCTGCTGGGCCAGGGCCACATCCTGGCCTCCAGTCCTGCCTCCCTCTGCCGCCTGCACGCCGGCCCGTCTGGCAGGTCTGGCGGGTGAGTGACTCACACACCTGGTCTGCAGCCGCTCGGCCTGCGAGTGGCGTACCCACCCCTGGGCCTTTGCGCGCTCTGCCAGCTGCTGCGCGGCGGTCCTGCCTTCTCTGAGGCCCGCGACTGGACGGCTGGGATCCAGGTCAGCTGCCTTCCTTTGAAACCCACCCCCTCCGGCCCCTGCCGAGTGGGCAGAGGATCCCTTGGCCCTCTGGTGCTGGTGGTGGGGTCTCTGCGCCGGTGACATCCTTGGGCTCCCAGCCCAGTGACGCCCTGCTCCCTTCCTGGTGGCAGTGGGGTTTGGGGATGCCTTGTGGGGGGCTTGGTAAATCTGTGCTGGCGGCCTCCTCGGTGGCCATGACCCTGACCTCTGGCCAGCAGGCAGGTCGGGGCGACGTGGGGCGAGGAGAGCCCAGGGAGCCTGCAAGGGCGTGTCCTGGGAAATCCCAGCTCCCTGCGGAGGGTCATGGAGTCCGAGGGTGACAGCGCAGGATGGCCTCAGCTCACCCAGTTGGAGGCTCGGGTCACAGCGGGGACCCAGGCCGAGGACTGGGAGTAAGTCCAGCGCACCGGTGAGCTGGCGTGGAGGCTGGCCGTGCCTGCCCCGCTCCTCGCCCTTCCACGCCCGCTCCGGTTTCTCCCGGCCCTCCCACCCTGGCCGCGCCCTCCCACCTGGAGGACCCCTCCCACCCTGGAGGCCCCCTCCCACCCTGGCCGCCCCCTCCCACCCTGGAGGCCCCCTCCCACGCTGGAGGCCCCCTCCCACCCTGGTTTCCTCCTCCCATCCTGGAGGCCCCCTCCCACGCTGGAGGCCCCCTCCCACCCTGGTTTCCTCCTCCCATCCTGGAGGCCCCCTCCCACGCTGGAGGCTCCCTCCCACCCTGGAGGACCCCTCCCACCCTGGCCACCCCCCCCACGCTGGAGGCCCCCTCCCACGCTGGCCGCCCCCTCCCACCCTGGCCGCGCCCTCCCACGCTGGCGGCCCCCTCCCACGCTGGCCGCCCCCTCCCACCCTGGTCGCCTCCTCCCACGCTGGCGGCCCCCTCCCACCCTGGAGGCCCCCTCCCATGCTGGCCACCCCCTCCCACCCTGGAGGACCCTCCCACCCTGGCCGCCCCCCCCCCCATGCTGGAGGCCCCCTCCCACCCTGGCGGTCCCCTCCCACCTGGAGGCCCCCTCCCACCCAGGCCGCCCCCTCCCACGCTGGCGGCCCTTGCGATTTCACAGGAGGGGATTCCGGGCTCAGCGGGAAGGCGTTCTAAAGGTCGCCTGGGGGTCCTGGCCGGGTCCCTGGCAGGTGGTGGATGAGCCACAGCTTGACCATCTCCAGTGATGGAGAGCTCGCTACTTTGGAGGCAGCCTCTTGGCTTGTGTGGTTGAGGTCCAGGGACCCATAATCCAAAACTCGCCGGGCATTTGCTCTGTGCCAGGTATTTCGCTAACAAAGCGCGGTGCATATATTAACGCTTGTAACCCTCCGACACCCTCTTGAGATCAGTATTATTCTTATCACTCTTCTTTTATCATTGAGAAACCAGGCACAGAGAGGTTAAGTAGCTTACCCAAGGTCACACAGATTGGAAAGAGGGGAGCTGGGACTTGAACCCAGGCAACTCTGGTTCTAGAGTCCAACTGAACTGGCTGCTCCCTCCGCTACTGCAACGTAGGGATGGGGCTCACCAGGGACGGGGTCCTGTGGTCACGGTGGGGCTGAGACTGCAAGGTGGACATGTAGGTGAGTGTGTGCCTGTCTGTCCATTCACCTGCCCACCTCCTCGGCAGATCCAGTGGCCAACGACTCCCAGGTGTGTGTGTGGAGGTTACGAGCAGCTGGCCCAGGGTCTTGTCTGTTAAGGGGCATTCCATCACCAGCGAGGGCCGTGCCTCATCCCAAGTGCTTCACAGTTTACAAAGCAAGCTGGTGGCCCTTGTCCTGAGGGTGCTCACGACAGCCGGGGAGCTGGGCTGTCCCCATAATGACTGTTCCCACAGTCGAGTGGCAGAGGCTCAGAGAGGTCGGTGCCCTGTCTGAGGTCACACAGCAGAGAGACGGCGGAGTCAGACCTCCCCTCCTGGACTTCACAGAATGTGCTACACACCCAGGCTGGCTCCTCCTCTCTGCTCTTTTCTCCAGAGAATTCTGGAGCAGAGCTATTGGGGCGGGGGTGGGGGTATTCCTTGCCAGCATTCAACCCCTGAATCAGGGCTCTACAGGGGGCCACCACCTCTCTCTGTCCCCCTGGGGACTGAGTTCTGAGTTCCTCTGAGTGGGTTCCTTCCAGCTGAGCCCAACCAACCATGAACCAAAACCTCAAAACCGTGAGCCAAAATAAACTTCTCACTTTTTTATTTTGGTTATCTCAGGTAGTTTGTTATAGTAATGGAGAGCTGACTGAAGACAGGGTGTCTTGGGAGGGACAGGTCTGGCCCTGTCCTCACCCTACCTGCTGGGAGATAAGAGAAGGGTCCCCTACGTCTCCTGCCAGGACTTCCTCTCCACGACAGTCGTGTGGACAGGAGGTGGCTGAGGTGGCCCCGTTGTGCCCCTCTCCTAGGGACAATGCAGTATCCCAGTGATGTCAGCTGCCGGCACTGCGGCCACACTTCCCTCTCTTGGTCATCACCAAGTACCGAGCGTGGTGCCTGGCCTCCTGCAGACCACGGCTTGCCTAGTCTCCTGACAACCCCCGTCGCACAGGCGGGGAAGCTGAGACTCAGAGAGGTGAAGTCTCTGGTCCGGGGTTGCACAGCTGGTCAGTGGCACTGAAATCCACAGTAGGCCTGAAGCTGCTCTTACCCCAAGGCACTGCCCGAGGTGACACATTATGTTCTCAGGTGGCCACTGGCTTGGTTGGCCTCTGATTTTGTCCCTTCCCACTCAGCGCCTCTGGGCTGGATGGGGCCGCAGGGGTTTCTGGTCTTGTTGGGACCTCAGGAAGCCACGTAACCTCCTGGGCCCCCAGCGGGGTGAGGGGCCGATCATTTTGTCCCTATGTCCCACCAGGCCCGTGAAGTCGTGGCTGGGAACGTCCTTAAAACCTGGACATACAGGGAAGTAACGGCCCGACAGGGTCGCCAGGCCTTCGGGGACTGCAAGAGCTTTGCTTTAACCCTCAGGACCCCGACAGGCAGAAACAGCCGCGCCAGGGTGGGGAGCTGAGGCCGAACTCGCCCGTCACGGGCCCAGCAGGTGGGAGCGGGCATCCGAAGCCTGTCTGCACAGCCCCAGGAGCGAGCGCCCCCACCAGCACGAGCTCCTGGGAGAGGGGTGTCCAGGTGCCGAGAGGTGAGCAGGGTTTGAGACCCAGACCCCTCGGATTCCAGGAGGCCAGACTCCTGGGACAGTCCCAGGAGCAGAGCAGGTGGGTCCCTGGCAGGCGGCCGGTGCCTCCCAGGGTGAGTCCTCAGGTCCAGTCACGGGCCTCCTCCCGTTTCGCCCTCCGGGGGAGCCAGGGAGAACCCCTCCCTGACCCTTCTTGTCTGAGAACAGAGGCTGCCCTTGTTCCAAGGGACAGGAACACAGGGAGCCAGCTCTCTAGGCCACATGCAACCTGCTGTGCAGGGATCCCTGGTCGCTCCTCCTGGCCCTGCCAGGCCACAGCCACGCAGGGACACGTGACGCCCAGCAGAGGGAGGGGGCGGAGGGTTGGGGCTCCCTGCCCAGCTCCTTCTCTCTCCCCCTTTCTCTCCCACTGAGCACTTTTGATCTGATAAGCACTTTTTCCTTCTGATAAAAGAGGTTCCAATGTCAGGGCTCCTTGGAGTCCAGCCGCGGTGGGGGAGGGACCTGGGCCTGGAGTCCCCTCCCCGCCCCCATCGTGCCCTTTGCAACCTTGTGCACACCCTTGCCCTCTCTGGGCCTGCTTCCCCTCCTGGAAGGAGAGGCTGGCTCCTGTCATTCAGCTCTGAACATCTCTGACTGCTCCCGGGCACCCCCACCCCTGCCCTGTGGGCTTCCGGGCCGCTCTCCCTCCCTCTCCCCTCCCTGCATGGCCACAAAGCCCAGGAAGTGGGGGAATTCGGCTTCTGGTTGGGGCTGGCCTAGACTGGAGTGATCTCTACAGAAACACGCTTCTCCTCGAGGGGCCAAGCTTTGGAATAAACCCCGGATGTCGGCTCTGGGGGCCGGTCCATCTGTGGGGTGCGAGGCCCTCAGGTCTTTCCCACCTCTGGGCTCAGCTCCCAGCTCTGGGCCTTTGCTGTTATGGGCTTGGGTGTCACTGTCTTCATCTATGCACCTGCAAAGGAGGCCGGGCCTCCCGAGCTCGTAGAGGGTGGAGTAGTTCTGGAATGGTCACTAACCCTGGCACACAGTAAGTGCTCAATAAAGGGAAGAGCCGGCCATGGCACCAGAGCCTTCCTAGTGCCCTGTCTCTGGCAAATGGACAAGCTCCAGAATGCCTCCGGTGTGTCCTGGGTCACTGGGATGGGTCCCCTTCAGACAGGTGGCGGTCTCTAAGAGGGGCCGGGGTCACAGGGTTCTTCCGAGTCTTTTGTCTTTCTTCTCTCTCTCCCCATGATTTTTTTTTTTTTTTTTTTGGTATTGGGTGTTGAACCTCCTGAGCTACATCCCCAGCTCCCCTCCCCGCTTTTTGTTTCTAAAACAGAGTCTCACTAAACTGCCGAGGCTGGCCTCGAACTTGTGATCCTCCTGTCTCAGCCTCCAGAATTGCTGGGATTATCAGCGTGCACCATCGCACCCAGCTCTTTCTCTTTCTTAAAGTTGTTCTGTAAACTATGAAATCGGGCCACAGGCCTCGAGGCCTGCTCGCCTGGGACTGCTGGGGTGTTTCATCCCCGAGTCTGGCCTCCCCCACAGGAAACTGGGAAGCCCCAGCTCTGCCCAGGGAATAGTGGCGGGAGGACTCTTCCCATTGATGTCACCCCAGAATCTGGTGGCTGAAGCCACTGGTCAGAATTCACAAGGTAGGAGGACTCGTGGGTCAGCCCGAGGTCTCTGAAATAAACTATAGTCCAGATGACCGGGAGCCGGCAGGGAAAGGGTCGGGTGGACCAGCTCTGCTCCCAGGCCCCACCTGGAGCGACGAGACCAGAGCTTGCAGCACGGGCACCTTTTACGTGCCCCCTGCCCCTGCACCCCCGCCTCATCTGGAGACGTGGAACCCGGGGTCGAGCAGATGAAATTCCCTGGCAGGGTGGTAGCGGCTGGGAGAGGATTTGGCCGCGCAGACTCCACGCTCCGCCGCTTTCATTAAACTATCTCAGGGTTCACCACACTCATCGCTCCTTTCCCTGCCCCTAGACACCAACAGACTCCTCTCTGCTGGCCCTGGAATCCTTGCCGAAAACACATCCAGCTCCCTCCCCCCTTGCTGGGGAGTGGCCAGGCGTCCAAGAGTTGTGTCCCACTAGTTCTTATCCTCGTATTTTCCAGTTACAGTCATTCATTTATCATTCTTTCACCCCCCACCCAGCCATCCATCCACCCATCCACCCATCTGTCCATCCATCCACCCATCTGTCCATCCAGCCAGCCACCCACCCATCTCTCCATCTACCCATCCAGTCACCCACCCATCTCTCCATCTACCCATCCAGTCACCCATCCATCCACCCATTCACCCACCCATCCACCCATCTGTCCATCCATCTAGCCATCTACCCTTCTGTCCACCCATCTGTCCATCCATCTAGTCATCCACCCATCTGTCCACCCATCCACCCATCTGTCCACCCATCTGTCCACCCATTCACCCATCTGTCCACCCATCTGTTCATCCACCTACTCATCCATCTGTCCATCAACCCATCCATCCACCCATCCCTCCATCCACCTATCCACCCATGTGTCCATCCACCCATCTATCCATCCACCCATCTGTCCATTCACCACCCATCCATCCATCCACCCATCCATTCATCATCCACCATTTACTTTTCTATTCTCCTCCCTCCCTCCCTCCCTCCCTCCTCCCTTCCTTCCTTCTTTCCTGCCTCCCTACCTCCCTCCCTCCCTTCCTTCCTTCCTTCCTTCAACAAATCCATCAGGTCTGTCCATCCATCCATCCATCCAAAGACTGTTTATCAAGTGCCTTTCAGCACCAGGCACTGGATTCTGGGGATATAACTGTGCAAAGCAGACACAGTCCTGCCATCAGTGGTGACAGGCGACTGGACAGGCAGGTGATTAACAAGCACCAGCACCAGCGCTGTGGCCCCAGCACCTTTGCGAGCTCCTCGTCTGCAGCTGGGTGGCAGTAGCACCTGCCTCCCTGGATTACTGGGCTTTGATGAGATGATGCAAGTAAAGTTGGCCCAGCACCTGGCACCCGGCGAGTGCTTAATAAGTGTGAGCCAGGAGAACGGTCAGGAGGAGGAGGTGACCACCCATCAGGGGGCCTGGCTCTACGTAGCCATCGCACACATGAGCTACTCTGGGCAGGCTGTGTGTCCTTGTAGCAATAGAAGGTAACAGGGAGCTGGTGCAGTGGCGCACACCTGTAATCCCAGCAACCTGGGAGGCTGAGGCAGGAGGATAGCAAGTTTGAGGCCAGCCTGGGCAACTTAGCAAGACCCTGTCCCAAACTAAAATGTAAAAAGGCCTGGGGACCTAGCTCAGTGGTAGAGCACCCGGGTTCAATCCCCAGTACTGGGAGCCGGGGGACAAGGTGACAGGGATGGCGACATAGGGCAGGCCCCAAGCGCCAGCTTCTCCGGGTGGGGCAGCCTGTGAGCAAATCGCTTGCACAAGGGACCGTGGGAGCTGGCCATGCCAGTGGCACTGGCGTGGGTCTGAGGGCTTCTGCAGAGGAGCCTGGGTGGCTGCTGCGTCTGTCTGCTCTGCCCAGTCAGGAGCCGGAGCGTCTCAGGGTGGACGAGCTGCAGGATCCCTGCAGGCACAGGGGCAGGTGTCTGGCAAGTTGCCAGCAGCTCGGGAGGCTGGGCGGTGCAGGGGTCAGAGACGTGGCTCTGGACGGAGCTCCAGGGGAGGAAAGGAAACGTCCAGGCACGCCTGCTGCTGGGGAGGCTGAGGCAGGAGGATCCCAAGTTCAAAGACAGCCTCAGCAACTTAGTGAGGCCGTAAGCGACTTAGCAAGACCCTGTCTCAAATAAAAAAAGCTGGGGTTGTGGCTCAGGGTTAATTGCCCCTGGGTTCAAAAAGGGGGCCCTGGGTGGTCCCCTTGGGACCGAGGGGACAGGATATGCTAGTTTTGTCCCCAGGGCCCTTCCAGCTCCTGTGCACTTGGAGATCACCATTGAACGTGTGCCAGGTCTCTAGTGGGGTGTCTGATCCATGCTGACTCACTGCAGGGAGATTCTGGAACCAGACAGTGGCTCCAGCCCCTGGCACCTTTATGGGCTGCGTCCCTCCTGAAGTGACCACCCCACTGTGCCCCTGCTGGCCTGTGGGCAGGTCAACAGGCACGCCCGGTGGAGGCCTATTAGGGTCTCCGAGGGGGCTAATTTTCAGGAGCCCTAGGCAAGGAATTGGTTCATCCTAACCTAATGAGGCCACATGGTCTGGGGACAGGAGTACAGACTGATTTCAACCCCATCAGTCCCGCTGCGTGACCCTGAGAAAGTCACCTAACCTCTCTGGGCTACAGTTTGTTTATTCATAAAGCAGGACAAAGCCACCTTCCTGGAGGGCTGCCTGGGGGCGTGGTGCACAGTAGGCCTGTCAGTGGGAGGGCTGGGGTGCAGCCTCCCAGGAGGCCGAGGGAGTGGATGTTACTGAGCGCTGGGGCGGATCCAAAAAGCCAGTCTATAACACTCCTGCCTGCAGCTTCTGGTGCATCGCTAATGGGAGTTTATGTGAAGGACGTGGCCGGATAAGGGCCCATTGTTCCGAGTGGGGACGGTTTTATGACTCTTAGAAAGCAGCTTTCATCTGGGGAACCAGAGCCTAGGAGCCTCCCAGCCCAGGGCGGTGAAACCCGGCAAGGCGAAGGTTCCTGGGGCTGGTGCCAGGTCGCAGGCAGGACCGGCCCTCCTGACTCAGCCCTGCTCAGCCTCCGAGCCGGCGGCGCAGGGCCTCTCTCCCCAGGCCCGGCCCTGCCCGCTGTCCTGCCTGCCTGGTCTGCTTGGCAAGGCTGGAGGCTCACAGAGTCCCCGGGCCTCCCTACGCCCGCTCTGAGCAGCCAGTGCCACCTCCCCTTTCATCCATGTGGCAACTTCTAGAACAGGCCCTGGGTGCTGCCTGCAGTCAGCTGACCCGCCGCTCTAAGCCTGGGAGCTGGCCTGGCGCCCTGAGGCCTGGCTGGGCAGTAACCTGACCCCAGGAAGTGAAGCCCTTCTCTCCTGTCCTTTCGGGCTCCTTGGCGGGGACCCAGGCTGAGGAGTCCAAGCCCCATCGGCCCCCAGCGCCTTGCTGGCTCACCTCCAGGGGGCTGCAGAGACCCGGCTGTGGGCGAGGCTGCTGGCCTGCGGGGCTGGGCCTGCGGCTGCCTCTGGTGCCCCGGACCCCCAGGCACCCCTGCGGGGAGCCTTCCCCTTGATCCCCCTCCCCCTTTTCCCTTTCAGGAGGCACAGGAGGCTGAAGCAGGAGGCTGGGATTCCTGCGCCTCTGCGGTCCCGTCACCCTGTGCTGTGACCGCAGCCCCACCTGTACATTAACCGTCCTTTGTCCTGGGCTACTTTGCTTTCGAGGATCAAAAATACCCCCTGGGGGAGTCCAAGTGGAGGGGACCCTGGGGGCTCTCTCTGACGGACCCTGGAGGCTGGGACAGAGTGACCTTGTGTCTCCCTGTCCTCATCTGTAAAGTGGGGTGAAAGCACTCACTTTAGCAGGCTGTCAGCAGATGGAGGTGTCCACACGGAGGCGGAAGGGGAGGGTGCCGGGGAAGCGTTTGGATCTTCATTACTATTATTTTATTGTGAACGTTGACCGGGGACCTGCCAGGCTGTCGTGGTCTCTGCCTGTCTCCTCCCACTTTACTCCGCCCCCTTGGTCCATGGGTTCATCCGCTCCTCCGTGGCGGCTCTGACTCCCAGGGACCAGCCTGATAATGTGATCTGCTGTGGGGCAGAGGCCAGCCCTGCTCTGCCCGACCTCTGGTGGCCTTAGTGTCTGTGGTCATTTGCCAGCCCAGTTTCTCAGCTCTCCGATTCCTGGGAGAAACAGCTGAGGGGCCCAGGGTGGGCCAGCTGTCCACCCCTCAGCCGATCCGCTCTGCTGGGAGGAGGAGCCCCGTGGTATGTGGGGCCGGTCCGACAGGACTCATCAGAGGCTCTTTACGAGCAGCAGAAGAGCTGTGAACAGTGGTTTGGTGCTCTGACTGCCAAACCAAGGAACGTTCTTGTTTCTCCATCCATGTTCTGGGCAAGCTTTCAGGACCCCTGCAATCAGCCCATGTGGCCTATTGGCCTCACAGAGAAGTGAAATAGTTGTCAATATTAACGATCAAAAGATTTCAGTTAGAAACTAGATTTGGGGCTTCTCTCGGGAAAGACAGATATACGCATAATGAAAGGAAGCTTAAGACACCAGCTCAGAAGCAGTTACCAGGAAGGTGGGGCAGCCTTCCTCCCGGGACCTCTGCTGCCAGCTCTCTGGCCCCACAGTGCCATCTCTGCACACTGCCTCTCCTCCATCTGCAGCCCCAGCCGGCCCCCGGGCACTGGGTACCTGCCTCCATAGCCGGTGCTTTTCCAGGAAGTGGGAATCGAACAGAGAAAGAGGCAGGACACAGCCCTTCAGAATGTGGGGCTTTGCGTGTGAGCCCAGTGCTGGGCTGATTGTTCCAGAACACCGCGTCTGCTCCTCTGAACCCTCCTGCAGGCGGGGTATGTCATTTACGCCCCCGAGTGAACACAGGGTGAGACCCAGGCTCAGAGAGTGAAGCAAACTGAGCTGTGCACGCAGGTCAGGTGACTTGAGGAACGACCTCAGGCTGGTGGGCAGGTCAGGTGACTTGAGGAACGACCTCAGGCTGGTGGGGAAGTCTGTGTACGATGCAGCCGCTTCCTGCTGACCCCCACCGACCCCCGGTATCTGAGAGGAAAGAGCTGACGTCCTTCACCCTGGACGCTTAGCGTGTATTTCCCACACACAAGGACACGCTCCTGCAGAACGGCCATCGACCATCAGAATCAGGAAGTTCACAACACCTGGCTGTGTGGAAATCTCAGACCCGGCTCAAATTCCGCCAGGGGTCCCAACCGTGGCCTTTGTAGCAGACGGATTGCGTTCAGAACCTCAAGCTGTATGTAGTCTTCACATTTCCTTCCTCCTGGAAAATGTCCTCCGTCTTTCCTTGATGTTCATGACCTTGACCTCTGGAGGATATTGACAGGGATGCCCCTCGACCTGGGGTTATTTGGTATTTGCTCCTGATGGTGTGAGTTGTGTGCTGTTGTCAGGAGTATTTGAAGTGATGCTGTGTCCGCCCTGGGTCACCTCAGGTGATCGTGTTAGCTCGATTTGACACTTGGGTCTGGTGGTGTCCGCCAGGTTCTCTAGTGTAAAGTTGCTTTTCCCACCCCGTGTTTAATAGCTATTTTGTGGGAAAGTACCTGAGACTATGTAAATATCCCTTCCTAACCCAATTTATTTTGTATTTCTTTTAGTTTTTGAGGGACTTTTATTTCATTCATTTATTTCCATGCGATGCTGAGACTCCCAGCTCAGTGCCTCACACATGCTAGGCAAGCGCTCTATCTCTGAGCCACAACCCCAGCCCCTAACTTCCAATTTACTCGTTTATCTTATTGACTGCCATCAGTACGGACCTTTGGTTTCCTACCGTTGCGATGAGGATTTATCCTGGGGCTCAAATTGCCTTCCGTTTGGCTAAAGGGAGCCTCTCTGAGCTGATCTGTGTCCCTTTGCTACGTTCCAATCACTGTTTGAGCAGATTTAAATTTCTGGCACCGTAGTATGTTTTGGGCTCTACTTGATTCCCCTGTCAATCAGGCTTTCTCCCAGGAGCCCTGGCTCCTTTTAGTAGAGAATGGTCTTGAGAAACCATGATCTGGCTGTCAAGGGTGCTCACTGCTGTTGGTCGTCCCTGCTCCTGACACTCTCGGTGGCCAGAGCAGCGAGCCTGTACTGGTATTTCCAAAACTGCAATTTTCTCCCTTCGTGTTTGGAACTCCTGCCTTCAAAGCGGAAGGACCCCAGGGCGTGAACGCTTCACCCTCCTGCACGGGGTGGCTTTTTATAAATACTCACTGTGGTTGTTTGTCATACTGTAGGGCCAAACAGCACGTTTGTCTAATGTCAGCAGTGAGGAGTTGCACGCCCTGTTAGACCGTGTGGGACTGAGCCTCTCCTGTGAGATAGAGACGGAAGAGGATCCTTCTTCCCTCTGGGTGCAGCACAGAGCCCAGTGACATCAGCGCTGTGTCCCTGTGCCACCTGCTAGGCATGAGCAGCCCATCTCCCCTTGGAGTTTTGGAGAACTCTGACGCCATCCCCAGGAGGACAGCGGCTCTGTCTGGTCTCTTCCCACACCAAGTCTCTTGACGGGAAGTTCAGGGATGTCAAGCTTCTCATCCCCCCGCCCCCCCCCCCCCCCCCCCCGCCGCCCCCAGCCCCAGGCGTACTGTACCACTGAGCCACATCCCCAGCCCTTTTTTACTTTTTAAGTTTTGAGACAGGGTCTTGCTAAGTTACTTCAGGCCTCACCAAGTTGCTGAGGCTGGCCTCAAATCTCTGCTCCTCCTGCCTCAGCCTCCTGAGCTGCTGGGATTTCAGGCGGGCACCTCTGCACCCAGCCATCCACTTCCTTTTCCATCCACTATAGGGCTGGGTTGACGAAGAGAGGGAGGGTCTGTAGGAGGCAGACAGGAGCGCTGGGTTCCCATCTTGGCTTTGCCCCCAACTTGCTAAGCAAACTTGGGTAAGTCACTTAATCTCTCTGGCCAGTGGAAAATACCACCTCTGCCTTTCCCCCCTTCTCCTTCCCAGATCAGTGATAGAGATAAGGGAGAACAGATTCCTGAATCCCAGCCAGATGTAATGCATGGTTAATGGTTGTGTTTCTGTGATCAATCCTGCACTCCCCAGAATACTCCGTGAGTGGGTCATTCTGGTTAATTGAATGTTCTGGGACATGGAAACATTCCCAGAAATCCTTTTTGTTCCTTTTGTGGCTGTTGAAACCCATGCACTCATCTATTCAGCAGATAATTGTTCCAGCTGCACCGGGTCCTGGCCAGGTGCTGGGGTAAAGCTCTGACTGGGACAGCAGAGCCTGGCCTCTGTGAACCCTGGGTTTGTGGGAGGATATGGGGCGAACCCGGCCACACCCAGAGGTGGTGCGCACCGGGGAGGGACTGTCGGATGCTTGGGGAGCCCGGGGGCCCAGAAGGGGCGGGAGAGATCCTTGAGAAGGCGCCATCTACGTTGTGAGCCCTAAGGGCAGTTTAGATGGTGTCCGATGGGGAAGCCCGGGGCCTCCCGGGCAGCTTGAACAGAGACCCAAGAAACACCTGCCATGTTCATTTGTGCTGTGAGCTTCAAATGTGGAGCTGGGACTTGGGAGAGGGGCGGCCGTGACGTCAGGAGAGCAAGATGGCAGAGAGCTGGGACGCCGGAGGCACGTGATGCCCGCTCACTGGTTCCCAGAATGCACTCACACTGTGATCCTTCATGGTCAACACAGAGAGGGACAATGACATACAAACACTGAGTCACAGGTGAGGGGCCTCAGCGTCAGAGGGTCGCACAGGGCTGGGTGGGCTGTTGGGCCCACAGAACGCGATCGTGTGGGAATGTGGGGCCCCACGACCAGATCTTCAATGTTGTTCAGAGAAACCAGCAATCTGGCCTTTTATGGGTAATCTCCCAATTATCTAATGTTGGTAACTAATTAATAACAACAACAACAACAACACTGTGAGCCAAACACAATGCTTTTGTGGGCTCGGTCAGTTTGCTGAGCTGGAGGTTTGCAATCCTGATCCCAGAGGGTTCTGTGGGTGAGGGTTTGAGAGTGTCCGCTTGGAATCCTTTATGGTCCTCTAAAGTTGACTGGGCCTCCAGTCTGTGCTGGGTTCTGGGGACACAATGGGGGTCTGGAGCTTGGCCCCTGCCCTCAATCCTGGATCATAGCTGCCCTCGAGCTGGTTCCAATCAGCATGTGTCCAGAGCCACTTTTTACAAAAGCACTAAGTGCCGCGGTGTCCCGAGCAATGGAGGCCATGTTGGGAGGCTACCTGGGGCTTCCGGATCTTGTGATGGTTCCAGCAGGGAGGGGAAGACGTAATACTACTCAGAGAGGGCTTGGGCGTCCCAGGCAGGAGGACTCCGGAGAGATCAGGCCCAGGAGTGAAGTAAAATGAGCCAGGAGAGGCTTGGGGTAGCTTCTGATAGGCTGGGCACATAGGGCTGGGACGCAGGCTTAGCTCTATGAGAAGGACCCTGAAGTTCATCTTCTGATTTAAGATGACCCCCCTGGGGCCAGCAGACATCTGCAGATAGTTGTTTTGACCTTGCTGGCATCCCAGGGTTTCCTCTCTGCTTTCCTGCCATGCTTTATCTGCCCCTGGAATGGGAGTTCCCCCGGGGACTGTGCCTCACTGACATCTCTCAGGAGCCTAGGATGGTACTTGGAATGCAGTAGGTTCTCAGCACATATTTATTGCCTACGTACTATGAGCTAGTGTTCCCTCGGCCTCTGGCTTGGGACTCCTCTCTGGGTGAGCTCTATGGTGCTTATGTTCTCATGTGGAAGCAGACAATAAACAAGCAACCAAACCCATGAATAAGGCGATTTCAGAGAGCATGGTCCATGCACGGCTTGTCTTGCTACACTATGGTGGCCTGTCTGTGTCCCCTAGCCTGAGAGCCAAGAGGGCAGAGCCAGGGTCCCCCTGGTTCCTTGTTTCTTTGGGAGCCCCTGAGGCTGGTGCCTGACAAATAGGGAGTATTAAAACATTTCTGCTGTACTGAATGAAGAAACACAGGCTGACAATGATTTCAACCAAATGCACCTGAACCTTTCGGAGGTTGGAGGTTGCGGAACTCCTTATCATCAACCTAGGAGTAATTGCTGATAAGCCTGTGTGTGAATTGCCTTGCCCATAGAGAGGTGGTGGGGGAGTGTTTAACAACAACAGGGATAATCTTAATTAATGACCTGATAAGTGTAATTAATTGCATCATATCTGGAGGCCCTCTTTGGAATTCTGGGAGGGAGTAACGGGGTTTGGCAGCTTTGGGGCTGGAAGGGAGGGGAGTGCTTGCAGCTTGGTTACACCACTTCCTAGCTGGGTGAGGATTAAACACAGTTCAGAGCCTCAGTTTCATCTGAGTTTTGGCACTCGGGCCTTGGGGTCGCAAAGTCGGGTTGTTGCCAGTTTAGGGAGAGGACGTCAAATCCCTGGGCCCGGGGGGTCCCCAATGCCTGGGCTGACAAATAGGGAGTATTGATGCTTCTGTGGCTACTGCCTGGAGGCCAGGCTGCAAAGTACCCCCACACAGGTGGGGCACATCCCAAGTCGGGCGTTCCCCTGGGACGGGCCCCGGGGACCCTCCCCCTTGTGGGGGACCCCAGATCGAACTGCCGGGAAGGCGAAGAGGCCGCCGGCGAGCCCCGGGACCTTTCCGAGGAAGCGAGCGCGCGGCGCTGGGCGGTGGTCGGGGCGGGCGCGCCCCCTCCCCTCCCCTCCCCTCCCCCCCGCCCCGCCCGCGGAGACCCGGCGGTGGGCGTGGCCTCCGCGCCGCCGCCCGGCAGGGGTTAAGCGCTGACCTCAGCCGGGCGCCCCGGGCCGGCGGGCGGGGCGCGCGTCGCCGTGCGCGGGGCCGGCCCAGGGCTCGGCGGCGCGGGCCGGCGGGCGGCGCGGCCATTGGTCGGGGCGCCGTCCGGCCATGGGCGCCCGCGGCGGCCGGGGGAGCTGCGGGCGCGGCGCCCGGCGCCCGGCGCCTTTGTGAGCGGCGCGGAGGACGCAGCGGCCCGCGCGGCGGCCGGTGAGTGAGCGGCGCCGAGCGCGCGGCCTTTGTGTCGCCGGTGCGCGGTCGTGTCGCACCCGGCGTGTGTCTGTGTCTCCGGGCCGGCGTCCCCGCGGCCCGGCTCTGCCCCGGGTGCGGGTCCCGCTGCGTGGCGCCCCAGGGGCCGCCGCCAGTGTGGCTTCGGGCCCTTCCCGGGCCTGTGTCCCCTGCCGGGTCTCCGAGCCCCTCTGCAGGACCCGGAGCGGGCTTCGTGCCTCCGCCTCCGTGTGCGCGCGTGTGTGTGTGTGTGTGTGTGTGTGTGTGAGAGAGAGAGAGAGACCTCAAGCCAGTGGGAGTGGGGACAGTTAGGCCCCCACCCAACCCTGTACCTCACTTTCCCCGACCGGTCCCCGCGGTCCGTCCTGCCCCTTGCCGATCTCGGGTGGGGGCGCGGCGGGTCGCTGGGTACCGCAAGGCCAAAGAATGCTCCTGTCTCCTCTGTTTTGGGTCAGCCTCTCCCACCCTGGGTCTTTGCCCAGAGGCAGACAGGGACTGCTTCCAGCAGGAGGGGACTGTGGGAGGAGAGGATGCTGGGTCAGCTGCAGGCGGTGGCCGCAGACCCGGTCAGCCCTGGATACCCTCTGGGTCAGGGGCGGGTGTCCTCTCGTTGGGACCTTCAGAGGGTGAAAACCAGCCTCCTGCCTCCGGGTGGCCTCTGAGAGGGAGCCCAGTCTTGATGTGGAAGAAGGGAGGCCTCTCCCCTCTCCCTCTCCAAGGATGGGGTCCTGGAGCAGGGGTCAGGAATCTTCCTCTGGCCCCAGAGCCTGGGGGGTCCTGCCTCAGCCCCAAGCAGGTAGGAGGTGGTGGGGGCTTTGGAGCTCAGTCCTGCTAGAAGGCCTTGTCCTCTCTTAGAGACTCAACCGGGCAGCCCCACCCCCTGCCCAAGCCCCATCTGCTCTAGGAGGATGCTGGGGAGAGGGCAGGTTGGTGGGTTCATTAAATATGCAGAGCCCCTCCCACATGGCCACAGGCTACAGCATCCATCTGTCCACCTGTCTGTCCCTCCATCCACGCAGCTGTGTCCAGGCCCCAGATGCACAGAGGAGAAAGGACACAGTGGGACTATCTCCAGGCTCCCTGTGACAGTGGGGTGGGGGATGTCCTTACCCTCCCCCTCCAGCCCCCAGGTGAAGCTCTGGATCCGTCTTGTCATTTGTAACTCCTCACACTGTGTTTGGCTTTAATTATGCCTTCCTTAGGTCCCCTGTCCCTTCACTTCCTCCTGAAAACCTTTGCCCCCCGTCCATTCTCTCCAGAAAGTGGGCTCCATTCTTCACCCTGAATCAGTTCTCCCTTGGGTGTGTCCTCTCCTGCAAGCCGGGCAGGATCAGTGCTCTTAGGGACCTTGCTCTGGCCGGGTGACTCCTTTACACCTCCTAGTACGCTTGGAAGCCTTTGAGTACAGGGACCATCTCTGTCCTTGGTCACCAGCCTGGGACAGTGCCTGGCACATAGCAGGTGCTCCGTAAATAGTGACTGGAATTGGTTGGTTCCTAAATTCTGCTGTTTCAAGTTTTAATTTTGGAGGCGTCTGTGGATGGGAAAAGCTGGTGGGCAACTTGGGGGCCTGGGTCCCAGGTAGCATGAGAGGAAGGCCCACTGTTACTTTGAGAAGTAAGCCAGGCACGGTAGTGCGTGCATGTAATCCCAGTGGCTTGGGAGACTGAGGCAGGAGGATCTCAAGTTTGAGGCCAACCTCAGTGATTTAGCCAGGCCCTAAGCAACTTAGTGAGACCCTCTTTCAAAACAAAAAATAAAAAGGACTGGGATATAGCTCAGTGGTTAAGGGTCCTGGGTTCAATCTCCAGTACAAAAAGGTTCGTGAACAGAAGTGTATAGGATCGGCTGGTGCCAGGCGCTGGGCTGGCTGCTTCAGGCATGTGACCCTTGTGCAGTGAGAAGGTGCAGAAGGGAAGAACACGATCTTAGGTGAACCTCGCAGCAGTGAGGTGGGTGATGTACAGGAGATGATAACAACAACTTAGGTCTGTGGTGTCCTTCACCATCTCTGTTTTGACAGCGACCCTGATAATGAGGCAGGAAGATGGGCTTGTGCCCATTTTACAGATGAGGAAAAGGAGCACACAGCATTTCAGGGACTGCCCATGGTTACAGCCAGACAGTGAGGGAGCCAGGCGCAGGCCTGGGTCTCTCCAGCCGCAAGGTCCTTGCTGACTTCTGCCCGCTTGTCTTCAGCCTTGGGTGCTCCATCTGCCCAGCGCCTGGGCATGCTGCTGCCCTCTCCTCTGGGGTTAGAATCAGACTCAGGTCCACAGAGTGCGGCAGAGTTCTTTGACCCTACCGTGCCCTTCGCGGGTCCAGCTCAGCTCCTCCCCATGCCAGCATCCCGGGGAGTTCCTGGGGTCTCACTGCCTGGTGGAGGACATCAGCTCTGCTCTCTTCAGGGTCCTGGTCCTCTCAGTGCTGGGCTCTGGCAGTGGTGCGCTGGGGTCAGCTTGTGCTAAGGCAGGAGAACTGGTTGGTAAAATTAGAAAGTTTGCGAGCCACTTCTAAAATACTGCTATAAAAATTGTATGAGACTGTACATTTATTTTTATTATTTATTTTTGGCACTGGGGATTGAACCAGGGGCGCTGGATCCCTGAGCCTCATCCCCAGCCCTTTTTATTTTTATTTTGAGACAGGGCCTCACTAAGTTGCCCAGTCTGGCCTTGACCTTATGATGGAAGGATCATCCCAAGTCCCTGGGTTTACAGGTATGCGCCACTGTGCCTGGCTGAGACATAAGTTTATGGTTAACAAATCATTAAAAACAAAGGCAGCAGACACTCAAAATTACTTCAGGTTTTCTTATTATATGTGCACCCGTGGTTATTGGTGCCTCTGTGTGCAAGTGTACGTGTTGTGTGATGTGAATAATGGTCTGCTCCTGCACATCTCTCTACCTCCCTGTTCAGTGATGTCATGTTTTTGGCTTGAAAATCACCCTTAGTGGGAACTCTGACACCCTAGAGGTCGGTGCACACTGCAGATCAGGGTCTTCCCCTGGAGAACCAGCCACTGCTGGGCACCCAACAGAGAGCAGCCTGGGCCTGGCTCCTCCCCTGGGGCCTACTTTTCGTTTTAGGGTCGTTGCGGGTGCAGAGTGAGGGGGGCAGCTACTGGGCTGGGCCTGCCGTGGTGGGGGTGGGGTTGTATGCTGCCCTCAGATGATGTGGGCCCCATTGCAGTGAGTGAGCTGTCGCCGTATACCAAGAAGAGGGAGGGCTCAGCCTGCAATCCCAGCAACTCAGGAGGCTGAGGCAGGAGGACTGCAAGTTCAAGGCCAGCCTCAGCAGTTCAGTGAGGTCCTAGGCAACTTTGTGAAGACCTGTCTCAAAATAATAAACGAAAAGGGCTGGGCCGAGGCTCAGTGGTAGAGCGCCCCTGGGCCATTCCCAGCACCACGGAAGAGAGAGGAGGGGGCCGAGATGAGGAGGCCCAGCGTGTGGACGCGCCACCTCGCTTGGGGTGACCCAGGCATCTGGGAGGCCAGTGACAGTGGTGTCTGAGGACACACTGGGGAAAGTCAGGTGGCTCAGGTGTGGCGTCCAGGTGTGGCTGGAGCTGTCTGGGGGTGGCTTAGGCACTGGGCCTAACCCAACCAGACGGATTCAGGGACCATGTAGAGCAGGTCGGTCTGTCGCTCTGGCAGAATCTGGGATCTCTGGTTGGGACCAGGTGTGACCGGTGGTATCCTGTGCAGTGTGTGCTGGGGTCGGCGTGTGCCGACACCTGGCAGCTGACCGCTGAGGTTCAGGACGTTCCAGGCTGGTGGTCAGACATGGCTGACGTGGTCACGGCGTGGAACTGTGCAGTGACCTCCAGCGCAGAGTGTCCAGAGCATGGCACGGGGCGGGCAGGCTGGGGCCGGGCAGGAGCTGCAGCCCGTGCAGCCCGAGACCTGAGCCTCAGTCTGCTCCAGCGTCGGGACCAGGAGTCCGCGCGGCCTGTGGCAGGGCAGAGGGAGCGCTGGGCTTCCTGGAGGCGCGGCTGGGCGCTCCCGAAGCCTTCCTGCGGATCACCGAGGTTCCTGGTAGTCCCTGCTGCCCGGCGCTGGCTGCAGCTCCAGCCCCTGCAGCTGTGACTGTGGAGTCTCCCGACAGGCTTCCGCGTTCACTTCCCGCCCAGTGAAACTCAGCTGGCGGGAGGGCGTCTCCTTCCATCGGCACCTGCAGACGGAGGAGGGTTCTGCGCCTCTCTCCTCCCTGGGCAGGTCATCGGGAGCGGACGTGCTTACAGCTCTCCTGGGTACTTGGTGGCCTGTGCCTGGCCCTCTGCCCGTCTCTGACCCCCATCCTGAGCCCACAGGTGTGTCCTCCCACCCCATCCTGTAGGTGAGATGCTGGGCCGCAGGTGGCCTGTGTCCTTAGTGCCAGGTGCGTTGGGCTGCCGGGGTCTTGGCACAGCCCACCTCCCTCAAGACTCTGCCTGCCTCTTCCCTGTGAGGCAGGAGTGTTGGAGTCTGCGCCCTTGGCCGTCCTGATGTGAGGCGGAGGTGCGCTTTGCCCGGTGCAGTGAGGTCCAGTTGTCACCTGTGGCTCAGGATTAAGCCTGAGGACAGAACGCGGTGCCTGCGTGGGCCCCTAGGTCCGTGTCAGGAAAGAGCTAGTGATAAGGCTCGGCTGCGGAGGGGCAGCCCCGCGGCTCCTGCTGTGAGCACAGGCACTGGGGCACGCGGCCCGGGGTGGGCGCTGCAGCCGCTGTTTTGCCACCACGAGGCGGAGGCCCAGGCAGGTTGCGCGCCTGCTGTCCTGGTGCTGGGGTGGGAGCAGCTCGCCCTGCCCGCCTGTCCTGTAGGGGCCGGCCTCCAGGGCCAGCCGTGCCTCCGAACCCCCAGTGTGCCCTGTGCTGTGCTCTGGGGAGGAGCACTGCCTGGCCACCGTGCGGGCTGTGCCCGGCTCCTGCCCTGGGGCCGTCTTCCCTCCACCTGTCAGTGGAGGTGCCCAGACCTGCCCAGCCCCTCCTGGGAATGCAGTGCGGGGCCCGGGCAGAGTGTGGGCTTTGGGGGCACCTGAGCCAGGGGCCAGGCCGGCTCTGGTTCCCTCTTCTCGGGATCCTGTTTCCAGTGCCTTCCATCCTGAGAAGCCCCTCAGGCCGCGAGGGTCTGCGCCCATCAGCATCCAGGGCGGGAGCCCCCCTCTCTCCTGTGTTTGAAGTGGGCAGACTCGGAGGAGCTTTGGAAATGGGGGCTTTTTATTGAATTTCCCTAGAAAAACAGTGGTTAAATTAAGTAGGAAAACGAGGGTCCGGAAACTGAAGAAAAACATCCATGAACGGAGATGTTACCCAGAACCTTTCACTTTCTGTAAAACAAGGGCTTATTTTACTTTAAATCATGCACGCATCGCATGAGCCCTAAGAAAGCTTGGAAGGTACAGAGAGAAGAAACCGGGACGCCTCCCTGGACACGCGGGCCCTGGCTCAGGGGCCCTCTGCTCGCTTGGCTGCAGCCTGACAGGGAGGGCGCCCTGCTGGCTCTCTGTCTGCCCTGGTCTTGGGCCACTCACTCGACTCCTCTGTACCTCAGTTTTCCCGTCTGTAAAATCAGAGTAACGCTGGCCCCGGTGACTTGGGGCGCAGGGGTTTAGCAGGAGTGCGGGAGGCTGCTCAGGGTGGCCGGCCAGTGCAGGTGTGGAGTGGGCGGCCACTGCTCCATAGGGAGCGGGAGCCGCCCCTGCCGCCTGGCTTCTGCCTGGGCTCGGCACCCTCCCGGCAGAGGGCAGGTTAATGGGCGCGACGCAGGCAGGTCTCATTTGATGTACGTGTGTGTGTGTGCGCGAGGCGTTTCCGCAGACGTGTGGCACTGTGGCTTTGCAGAAAAGAAGTGAGAACCCAAGTAAGTGCTTAGACCAGGCGCTCAGGTGCCACTTCCGTAAAGGGTGATGGTCGTGAAGTGGCTGAGGAGGAGAAAGGCCGGCCTGGGGCCCTCGTTCTGGGAAGGCCTCCGGAAGGTGTGATAGAGGAAGTCGTTGTGCAGTTAGGAGCCAGTCTGTCTTCTTCCTGGTGGGGAAAGGGGCACCTTTATGTCTCCTCCAGGGAGGAAGATCTGTGCCCTGCTTTTAGGCGGAGAGGAAGAGGCACAGACTTCTTGCTGCTTCGGCTGCTGCAGGGCCACGTTAGGTCAAAGTACGCCTCCTGTCCGGGTGGGATATTCCCAGTGACATATTCTGTCCCTTTGGGTTACAACAGGCAACAGGCAGATGATAGCCTTGCCTTGCGGGTCTTACAGGATGGAGATGTATTAGGCAGTTTGCTGGTGCTGTAATGAAATGCCTGAGGCTGGACAATCCTATTATGAAGAGAGGTTTAGAGCTCACAGTTCTGGAAATTCAAAGGCCTAGTGCTGCATCAGCTTAGCTCTGTTGGGGCCTCATGGTGGATGGCACCACTGTGGTGGGAATTTGAGGTTACATGGCCAGAGAAGAAGCAGAAACTGGGGTCCCATAGTTCCTCCTGAGGGCATGCCCCCAACTGACCCCAGGCCCCGCCTCTTAAAGGTCCCACCACCTGCCAACACCACCACCCTGGGGACCATGCTTCTAATACCCGGTCATGTAAACCACAGCAGCAAAGATAAAAAACAAATTGATGAAGTAACTGTGTGTTTTGTATAAGTCCTGTGACAGGATAGGTGGGGGGTAGAATGAAGGTGGGGAGATGCGTGTGGGCGTGGGGAGCAGAGGGCCTGGGAGGCCTCTCCCAGAGGACGTTCAAATGCCTGAGGGACAAGGAGGAGCCTCCCTGCAGAGAACCCAGGGAAGGTGTTCCCTGCAGGGAGTTCAGCACGTGCAGAGGCCCTGGGACTAGATAAACCTGTCCAGTTTGAGCGACAGGAAGCAGAGAGCCAGAAGTGGGCAAGGGGTTGCTGGTGGAAGGGGCTGTGGAGGCACCTGGGCGGGAACGGAGGCCCTGGGGGTTCTTTCTCATTGTCTGCAAATCCCTTCACTAATCCAGTCAGCCCCTGCTCCAGCCGTTAATGATCTGCTGAGAGATTGATCCCTTTCCACATAATCATTCAAAAGTAATTTACTGTGTGGCCATGACGCCCTTGGCTCCACATGGTGGCCGGGGGACAGGCGCAGAGAGGAGAGGATGAGGCCTTACTCTTGGAGACCCCAGTTCAGTGGATGCTCACAGGTGACCAGCGTGAATTTAGGAGGCTGGCCCACCTAGTGCCATTGCGAGCGGTGCTGATGCTGAGTACCTGCTCTGGCGCGCCCCCCGTGCCTGCCTCAGTCCCCCAGCACTGCGGTCACCTGCTGGGGCAAGAACTGGCCGCAGCGGGTGGGGCTCCCTGGGAAGGAGGGCCCGGGCCCGTGGAGTGGCGGGCTGAGGGGAGGAATCAGTGTTCCTGCCGGTTCTTCCTTTGAGTGCCGGTGGGTGACAGCGTTGTGAAGGGGGAGTTCACGGGGAATGGGGAGCATGGGTTTTGGGGAGACCAAGGATTCCATCTGGGAGCCTCGAACTTAGGCAGCCCCAGCCTCCAGCTGGGACAGGTGGGGCCACCCGGGTGCAAGGACTCACCTCCCCGGTCTGTGGGTTCGGACTGCTGGGTCCTCACCGTGCAGGAACGCCGCCCAGGCCCCCTGCTCCCCGGGCCTTCCTGTTTGGCAGGGGAGCTACCGAAGCTGCGGGCTGATGACCTTGTTTTCGTATCTGTCCTCGCTCTCGTCTTCCTAGCACGCATTTATTGAGCACCTACTAGGTGCTGGGCAACAAGCTGGAGATTCAGAGCTGAGTAGGACGCTGTTAGCCTCAGTCCCTGGGGGAGGCAGCAGAGCCCCAGCAGAGTTAGGAAGAGGGAGGGAGCCCTGCGGGGGAGGGTGTGGGGGGTGCGGGAGCTCCCTGCAGCTCCCTAGGGGCTCCCGCTGTATCACAGGGGCCGAGGGCGTTCAGAACCGAGGAGTGACACAATCAGAACGGGCTGTCCTGCCTTGGGTAGAGCCTGCCTTGGGAGGGGCAGCAGACCCACGATCCTTCCAAGGCTGTTGACAGACATTCCTGGGGCATGTCCCACAGGGCTCCCTGCCTGCTTCCAACAAAGGTCTGGGACTCAGGATAAGCAAACCTGCCTGGGGCCACACAGCGTGAGGGCGTCCTGGCTGGGACGCTCTCTTAACTGACAAGGAGCCTCAGGGGTGGACACAGGCGGCAGGCAGCCCAGGGAGGGGCTCACGGGGCTCCAGTGAAGGTCACCGTCCACCACCTTCCGTGGCTTTGAACATTGCCCTTTGGTCCTAGGGAATGGCCAGTGCCTCTGCGGGAGGAGCTGGGAGTGGCCGGCCTGGAGCCTCGGGCTGGTTCGGGCAGCTTCCTGGGCATCTGTTTCCTCCCCGAGTCGGGAGAACCACAGGGGCAGGTCCAGGATTGGACTGGCCCAGATCCCAGGAGGTCAGTGAGGCCAGCGGCCCCTGGAGGACAGCTGTGTTTCACAGATGTCAGGCAGAGGCCTTGGGCAGTTCCCAGCGCCCGCCTCTGTGCTGAGCACTCTCACCTTGGGCAGGCGTCTCCAGGGCCTGGGCCACCTCCTCTGGCAGGAGGGGTAGTGTTAATCATGATCCATCCATGATTAACTGGGACCAGCTTGGGGGCCTCTCGTTCATTACCTTGTTTCAGTTCTTTGTGGTGATCTTCAGGTACGCGTGATAATCATCTTCATTTTCATGGATGAGGCAGCCAAGGAACAGAGAGGGGAAGTAATTTGCTCAAAGTCACACAGCTAGTAAAAAGCAAAACCTGAATGCGGATCTGTCTGACTGTGGGCTTACCTTGAAGTCCCTCTGGTCCCTGTCCCACTGCTCAGTTGAGCGCCCGTTCTTTCCTTGGTGAATCACTTGGTAGGGACTTGCGGGTTTTTTGCCCACCCACTTTGGACACCCCCGTTGAGTTTCATCCTGAAGCCTGTGCGCTCTGGGGGGCTCAACTGCGTGGGGCAGACCTGGGCCAGAATCCCAGCATCCCTGCCCGGGAGCCAGGCCCGGGGCTCAGATCCCACGTCTTCCTCAGCCAGCCAGGGCCGCGGGGCAGCACTGCACCCTCCGCAGCTTCACCCAGCCTCAGTCTCCTCTTCTGTGAAACGGGCAGGTTGCTGCTGGGGATCGAACCCAGGGGCCACGTCCCCAGCCCTTTTTTATTCTTTGTTTGGAGAGGGTCTCGCCGTATTGCTGAAACACGCCTTGAACTTGCGGTCCTCCTGCCTCAGCCTCCGGAGGTGCTGGAATTACCGGCGTGCACCACTGCGTTGGCAGAAATCCAGGGTCTCGGCTGCTGGGCGTGGCTCAGTGGTGGAGTGCTTGCCTAGCCCGTGTGAGGCACTGGGTTCCATCCTTCGCGCCACATAAAAATAAATAAAACAAAGGCATGCAGTCCATCTACAACTGCAAAAAAAATCAAGAACAGCTCTAGGGTCCCCGGCGTGAACACTGATGCTCCGACTTTTGAGGGGGCATGTTCCAAAAAAGCACCGTGACCTGGGAATACATTCTAAGCAAAAACTGCATTTGCTTTGCCCGGCGGAGGCCCGCCTCGGCCCGGCCCGGCCTGTCCTAGACGTGCCAGCACACATGCAGCCTCCCTGGGTGTGGGGACTTGTCCACGCCGGGCCGAGGTCGTGCGCGTCGCACCCATGGCGGTCGAGAAGTCGCCAGCGGAGCTGCCGCAGGTCGGGACCAGCTGTGTCGCAGAGCGCGGGTTTCTCACTTCCAGGGGTCCACAGAAACCAAGCCTTCGTTGTCCTGTGCTTCCTGTGCTCTGCCTGGGGGCGAGGGGAGGCTGAGCGACCGCAGGCAGCCTGCGCCAGTGGCTGCTGCTGGTCGAGCACCCCGACCCCCTGGCGTGCCGGGTGCTGAGCCGGGCACGCACTCTTAGGTCCAGGCTGGAGGTGGGCACCCGGCAGCAGGAGCTCAGCTGTCTATCCGAGGGCCACGCAGGCGGGCTGGGCTGGTGTTGCTTTTATTCTGCGGTGCTGGGGAGGGAGCCCAGGGCCCGAGCGTGCCCAGCGCTGAGGGCTGGACGTAAAGGCCGAGGCGGCAGAGGGTGCAGAGGACGCGTCTGCCCGCTGGCAGTTGCCCTTCCCACGCCCCCTCCTGCAGAGCTCTTGGCAAAGCCAGTTCTCCGGCGACCCAGGTGGGAGGCTGCCCAGTCGCCCTGGAGCGGTGGTGGTGGGAGTCAGGGCTGGAAGTGCTCACGGAGGGGTCCCAGGAGAGGGGAGGAGCGCAGCGAGGGCGCCGTCGCCATGGAGCCCTCCGGCTGCCAGAGCCCAGCCTGGGACTGCAGGCCTCAGCTGTTGGCAGAGGAGGGAGTGGGGACCAGGCGGAGGACCTGACTGGCAGGGAGGGAGGCCGAGGAGCTGAGGGCCGGATGATGGACGTATCCGCCCAGCTCCGTCTCCAGCCCCACCACACACTTCGAAAGGCCTCTCCCTGTGCTCTGGTGGCTCTGCAGCCAGCCGGTCAGGGCCAGCAGGAAAGCTCCAGGCTCCGCGCTGGAGGCGCTGGGGAGGAGGAGCCGAGCTGTCCGTCACAGCAGCTGCCGCGACTCAAAGTGCACCCCAGACCTGGCTGACGGCGAAGTGCAGGAGGCTTCTGAACAAAATCCGATTCTCTGGCCTCACTCCTGGAAATTCCCAAACCAGCAGACTGTCCAGGCCCAGGACTCTCCGTGTTTGAAAAGCTCCGGAGTCTTCCGTTAATTCCTTTGTCACTGGACAACAAGCACGCATCAAGGCCACTTGAGGGCCAGCCTGGGCCCAGGAGGCAGGGAGACCAGAATTGTCAGGCTGTCCCGTCACCTACTCCACCACCAGGTGGGGAGACAGGCAGGGGCTGCGTAGCGACTGCGCAGGGATGCTTAGCCGTGGGGAACCAGGTGTCTGCGGAGTGGCCAAGACTGAATACGTGGGGCAACACTGGGATTCCTGCAAAGCTGGTTCCGGTAAATTCCAGGTTGGAGGAGAGCCCTGGGAACATGCGGATGGGCTTGTGATTTGTTCATGCACTTGTTTACTCACCTCTCTGTCTACCCATCCAGCCTGGCACCCACCATCCATCTTTCCATCCACCTAGCCATCTGTCTGCCTGTCCATCTTCACATGCACCCCCCCATCCATCCATCAATCCATCCATCCATCCATCCATCCATCCGTCCATCTAGTCTCTCATCCTCCCACCCATCAATCCACCCATTGACCCAGTGATCAGTTTATTCACCCATCTATCCATCCATCCATCCATCCATCCATCCATCCTTCCATACAGTCACCCATCCGTCCATCCATCCATTCATCCATCTATCCGTCCCTCCGTCCCCCTGCCCACCCTCCCTCTGTCCTCTGCCCACCCTCCCCACGTCCAGCCTCGGGTCCTCAGTGTGCCGAGGGCTGCCCCGGAGGAACTCGGTCTAGAGGGCAGTCAGAGCAAGGCAAGGGGTCTCGGCCCAGTGCGTTAGTGCAGAGGGCCGAGAGGTCAGCGCCCCAGCGGTCATCCTGGAAGACTTCCCAGAGGGCCAGGCTCCAGGTGCAGCTGCGAGTGTTCCAGGCAGATGGGGTGGGGAGGGGCCGTGGACGCAGGAGGGCCTGGTCCTGGAGGCCCGGGGCAGCAGGTGCCTGGGAACAGGACAGTCCTGGGTGGGGACGGAGCAGTGAGAGAGGGTGCCCAGGGGCCCTGCTGGGCCTGCGGCTGTAGGGGCCACGGACGGGCAGTGGAGGGCTGGGGTTCCGAGGGGGCCTCTCAGGGCCCCCCTTCCCCCGACCCTCAGCCCTTTTCTGCAGCCGGAGCTGGGAGCCTGGACCCCTGGAAGCAGGCTGCCTGGCTTAGATCCCCACTGTGTCCTGCTTGACTGGTCTTCCTGTTTCCATTTCATTCCTCAATTTGGGGACAGTCACAGCAACTTAGAGTTGTTGGTGCTCAGAGAGTTGAGCTCGGAAGTCACAGGGGAAGAGGGGCTGGAGAGGACAGCTCTGGAGGCAGCCGGCCACGAGTCGGGGACAGAGCGGGCTGGATCCTCCTCTGCCCAGGCCGGCCCGGCACCCTGGGTGTGTGGGCTGGGGGCTACACCCCCGGGGGCTGCTGGCCGGAGTCCCTGAGTCAGGAGGGCAGACAGCTGGGGTCAGAACAGGTGAGTCTGGGACATGAACCCTCGAGGGAGGGCTCAGGCTCTGGCAGAGGGGCCTGCGTCTGCAGGGCCATGGGAAGGGGACTGTTGTCCCCCGGCCAGACTGGGACAGGATGCCTGGAGACCCTGGTGTCCTGCCCTGCCCTGGCCTCCGCACGCCGTCCCTCCCCTCAGGTTCCTGCTTGGCCTGAGTGACCCAGGCATGCCTGACGCCCTGCGTGACTTGGGTCACGGGCGGGTAAATTTGAGGCCCACAGCCTGTTTGGACTGGCTGCCAGTCGCTGGCTTCTGAGCCCGCTGTCCAGGTCAGCAGGTGCCCCCCAGCAGGGAAGGCCCAGCCCCTTGCTGGGGGTTGTGGTCGTTCCCACCCTGGTCCGCTGAGCCGGGCTGCTGATTTACAGCCTGGGAGGCAGGTGCAGCCTGAGAGAGGCCAGGGCAGCTCAAGGTCACGCAGCATGAGGGTGGCCTGTGGCTGGACCTGGCAGTCACCCTGCAAAGTCCCAGTGTTTCCCACTGGGGTCCTGGGGTCCCCTTGGGGTGCCATGGGGTCAGAGGTGCCTGGAGTTGGTTCTGGCTCCTCCTTGTCTGGCCTGCACGTCCCCTTCTGTGAGGTGGGGTGGGGTTGGGGGTCCCAGCAGGCAGGCCCCAGCTGGGCACCTAAGTGATGTGGTACGGAGGCTCTGCTGTGGTGGCATTTGGGATAATCACATGGCCATCCAAACTGGCACTTCGGGAAGACTGAGGGGTCCCGGGCTGAGCCATGTTCCCGTCCTGGGTTGTTGTGAGTGAGCAGCACTGAGCACGCGGTGGCCTGACCAAGGTCCAGGCCTGGGCCTTGCTCTCCGGGAGATCCTGGGCCAGTGCCTTTGCCTTGCTCAGCCCCAGGGGCTCCCCCGAGAGGCGGGGACAGCACGTCCACACTGCCGAGGGAGGGAGTGAGGTGAGGCCGGAGTTGGAGAGGGGCGGGCGCCGGCTCCGCGTGGGGAGGCCCGCCGAGTCCTGAAGGCTGCCTGTCCTGGAGCAGCTACGGACAGAATGTCCTGGGGCATGTGACTCACGAGCTGGCCCTGCTCTGCCCCGACACTTCTGTCATCTCTCAGTTATTTTCCCTAATACGGGCTCCTTCCTGGGCCTGGACGGCAGTGCTGGTGCCCGGGGGAGTCTGGCCTGGGAAAGGTCCTGTGAGAGGCTGCTGGACCCCAGGTGTCCCAGGGGGACAAGTTCCCAGGGTGGCCCAACAGCGGCAGCTGTACTGCCCACAACAGGCCTTGGCGTGGCTGGCCCACGCTCCAGCTGTGTGACCTTGGGCTTCACCTGTTAAAATTCAGTTCAGTGCAACCAACGTGTATGGCAGGACACCGGGTGGAGTGGGGCGTCGGGCGGGGGCCTGGTCTCCACGCCGAGGGTTGTGAGGGTCGCGTGGAGTTAACGCCTAAAGCACCCACAGTTCCTGGTTTTGGCATTATTATTTTTGTTACTGGGGACTGAACTCAGGGATGCTTGAGCCACATCCCCAGCCCTTTTTATTGTTCATTTTGATACCGGGTCTCATTGAGTTACTGAGGCTGGCCTTGAACTTGGGATCCTCCTGCCTCTGCCTCCCCAGTTGCTGGGATTGCGGGTGTGCACCCCCTCCCCTGGCAAGGAGCCACGTTCCGAGGAGCCCCAGAGGACGCAGTGAGGCCAGGGCTTGGAGAGGCAGATCGGACCCCCTCCAGGGGGACAGTGAGCCTTGTGCCAACATGAGCATGTGACCGGGTTGTTTGGCGTGCCCATGGTGCCAGGCCCAGGGCAGGCGCAGTGAGCGCCCTTGGGCTGCCGCCTCTCTCTCCTATCGCAGGTGTATCTCAGGCACCTGGAGCGAGACTTGGCTGTGGGGCCCCAGTGAACGTGGACTGAGTGAGGGGCTTACTCAGTGGCTCTCCAGAGTGTCCTTATGCCCAGTTTGCAGACGAGTAAACTGAGGCTTAGGGAAGAGGCTGCCCAGTGGCTAGGCAGTGACACAGGACTGCGAGTCCACACTGCCTGATCCCAGCCTGCGGGTCCACACTGCCTGATCCCAGCCTGCGAGTCCACACTGCCTGATCCCAGCCTGCGAGTCCACACTGCCTGATCCCAGCCTGTGAGTCCACACTGCCTGATCCCAGCCTGCGTGCCCGACCCGTGTTAGGACCCTGTAAAGGAGAAACTGACTCTGGCTGCCGGGTTGGACTTCAGTCTCTCTGGCACCCCTTCTTCTCCCAGGCGGATCTGCTGTGGGAAGATGCAAAGTGCTCGGCCCCCAAATGCTGCCCACTCTGCCTGGACACCGTTTCAGGGAGCCCGGGTAGAGGGGACGGATGCTGCCAGCCCTGAGGGGCTCCTCGCAGGCCGTGCCTGACGTTGTCAACAGCATCCATAGCCACAGCAGGGGCAGCTGCTGGCTCAGGCAGAGGTTGGCATCCGGCTCCCTCTGGTCGGCCCCATGGGGCCGAGTCTCAGATGTGCCTGTTTGGGTGCATCTCCAGGGTGGCGGCTGGATTGGCCTGGGCAAGTCCCAGGTGTTCCCAGAAGTGTGTCTGCTCTCAGCCCCCAGGTGGTTCCAGACCAGGATGCCCAGTGAGACCTCCCACGTTTGCATTCAGCTGTTCCAGGAGCCAGAGGCTGGGTCCCTACCAGTCAGCTCTCCCTTACTATGACAGACTGCCTGAGATAATCATATTTAAAAAAATGCAAGGTTTATTTTGGTTCATGATTTTGGAAGTTTTGGTCCATGGTTGGTTGGGTCCCTCCCTTTGGGCCTGTGTGAAGTTAGCACATCACCGCGTTCTGTGTGATGGGAGAAACTCCCATCTCACGGTGGTCCGGAAGCAAAGCCAGAAAAAGGAAGGGGCCAGGATCTCAGCATCCCGGTCAGGGTCATGCCCTCCATGACCTGAGCTCCTTCCCTCAGGCCCCACCTCTTAAAGGGGCCTCTGTCCCAGTAGCACCAATATGTGGGCCTTTCGGGGACAGTCCAGGTCCCAACTGTTGCAGACCCGGAAGTGAGGGTGCTGTGGAGGCCCTGCGGGCAGTGAAGTTGGCCTTCCCTGGGCACCGCCGGCCAGACCGCCTTGTCTGCTGGCCCCCAAGCTTCCCTCTTGCCATGACGCCTTCAGGGGTCCTGCCCCTCCAGCTCCTGGGGGTCCTCAAGGCCCCCGCGGGTTTCCAGGCAGCACAGAGCCAGCTGCAGCGGCTGAGGGCACAGGCCGCAGCCGTCGCCCGGCTGGAGCCCCAGCTCCCCCGATGGCCGTGGGCCTGGCAGTCTGGCCAGCCTGTGTTGCCTGATCTGTAAAGCGGGGCGACACCTGTCTCAGGGTTGACAGCTGGGAGTCGCGCTGGGCCCCTAGGGACAGTGACCGCGCAGGTGTGGGTGGAGGGGCGCTCCCTCCCCGGTGACCTGGGCCACCCAAGACTCTCACTTCGTCCTGTGCCCAGTCCCAGGACGTGGATCCCTCTGGGTGAGTGCTCGTCCCAGTGAGAGGACCTGGGTGAGGTTGCCCGGCACACAGGAGCAGGGGCAGGTGGGACGCTTGGCCCCGTCGAAAGCCCCGTGGTGGCCCTTCGGGGCTGCTGCAGCCACATCCACAGCCCGAGTGGAGCCTGCGGAGGGGCAGCAACGTCTGGCTGGAGGTGCCAGGTCAGGGCGCTGGCGGATTGGGGTGGCAGGCCCAGGGCGGTTCCCGCAGTGCCTTCTGGCCGGCCTCAGGGTGGAGGCTGGCCAGCTGGAGGCCTCTGCAAGGCACTCACCTCACTGAGAGGGCTCCACCTCCTGACTGTGACCCCAGGCCCCGCCTCCTGACCCCGTGGCTGGGCTCCAGCACGTGATTCTGGGGACCCAGATGGAGGAGCTGCGCTGCCGCCTCTGCCGCCCTCTGTCCTGGGCACTCTGCTCTCGCTGCGCGTCCCGGCCCTCTTCACTGTTTCAAGGAGCAGCAGCCCACAGGATGGAGTCCCCGGCATCCCCAGCTGGGCCCAGGCTGCCCTCCAGGGCTGCTCCCTGTCCCCCGCGGAGGCCCTGGCTGCGGCCATCGGTGCTGGTCCAGGTCTTCCCCTGCGGCACCTTGGGCTCAGGGGCAGGGCCACGCCTGTCTCTCTCACCCTGCAACAGGACAGCAGGCCCAGCGCTCGGAGGAGCTTCTGGGAACCGTGTTGTCCCTGTGCTGCGCCAGCCCTGGGGACGCAGGGGAGCTGGGCACAGGCCAGGCTGTTGATCCCTGAGCTGTGGCTCCTGGGTCCCGGGCATGCCGGTGCTGAGGCTGTGGAGGGCGTGACGTCCCGTGGAGAGAGGTGGCAGAGCCTCTCCCTGCCCTCCTCCCATTTCTGAACTCCGGATGCCGGGCCAGGCGGTGGGGACGCAGAGACGTAGGCCGTGGTCTCTGCCCACAGGCTGGTGGGGACAGGCACCAAAGCCACGCAGCGTGGGGCAGGGCCCTTCGACACCGTGTCTGGCGTCCGCCCGCCCGGGAGACAGCGGCAGTGGCTTGTCTCTATATCCCTGTGACTGACAGGTAAGGTGACCTGCATCAGGAGTCTGGGGCCTGCTCTGGCTCCCGGGGGTCTGGCCAGCTGCCCTCAGATCAGGTTCTCTCCGCCTGGGTGACATCTGGCCGGTGGCTCTGCTGGGGGCCTCGCTGTGTGTCACAGCGTGCGTGGCGCCTGCCTGCTCGATGCTCCGTCCCCTTCGCCCAGCCGTGGCAGCCCCCGTTGCCAGATGTCCCCTTGGGGACGCAGTGCCCCCGGCCGAGAATCACTGCTGCGTGGATCTGGCATCGTTGGGGTGGGATTGGAAATCCCAGTCTGCCCCCCAGGAAGAGTACAGGAGGAGGAAGGGCCCGCGGCCCCCACGGGCCTGGCGCAGTCGGGTTTGGCACAAAGTGCAGTGTTGGTTGGGAGGTGGGGCCTCACCCAGGCCCGCGGGGGCAGAGCCACCTGGGTCCTTGCCAGGCCTTCGTGTCCTCGGTAGGGCTGGTCGTCACATGGTGCCTGGAGAACCGGGGCCAGCGGCAGAGCTGGAGGGCTGGGCCTGAAGGTTGGACAGCCCCCAGTCTGGTGGAGCCCGGGACCACGGAGCCCAGCCGGGTGGCGTGGGGCTGGCGGGTTCCGAGCTTGCCTAGGGGTCAGGGCGGCTTGTGGGATGGCAGCAGGATCGGGGGTGACTGGCTCTCCTGTCACTGCCTGCATGTTGAGCTAAGCCGTCCCCAGGGTCGGGGCCTGGAGACCGCGGGTCTGGCGGATGGCGTGTGGGAGATGGGGCTGTAGCACTTCCGGTGTGCACACTCGTTGAGGAGCCGAGGGTCGCTGTCCTTGCCAGAGAAGCTGGCCGCCTGAACGGCCCTGGGTGGACCCAGGGAGGGCTCGGTCCTGGCAGGAGTGGCCAGGGGGCGCCCCAGGCAGCTGCCCTCCAGCACCTTTGAGCAAGGCTCTGTGGCTGGCACGCTGGGCGGAACCCCCGTCGCCTCCCAGGCCGCGGGTCTCTGTGAGGTTACTTGGGGAGCTCCTGTGCCCAGTGGCCGCCAGGGACGTGCTGTTGGCTGTCCCGTCTGCTGCCTGGGGGAGGTCGCCGTCCCTGTACTCAGCAGGTCTTTTTAAGGTTCCGCAAGGACCCAGCAGCCTCCTGGTGTCTGCAGCTCTCCCCGGGGCGGGGTTCTCTGGCCACCTGGCTTCTCTTGCAGCTCGGGGGCTGTTCCTGTGCCGCCGCAGGGATACAGGGCCGTGGAGTGCTGCTTCACACCAGCCGAGGGAGCCGGGTTCAGATCCTCCCTTACTCTAAAGTGGGCAGAGGCTGGGGAGGGTCTGGGGAGCTCAGAGGGCTGCGTGGGTTTGCTCAGGGTCAGGCCCAGCTGGCGACTGTCCCAGGGCACTTTAGTGGCCACCCCTTCTCCACCGTGGGGGCACTGCATGGTTGGACACTGCAGGAGAGGCTGCCCCGTACCTCGCTGCACCATCTCAGGAGGGCCCTGGAGGGGAGCGCGGCTGGTGGGAGTCCTCACTCTGGCCCGTAGCTCAGTGCTGCATCTGTTCAGGAAGAGCTGGTCGTGTATCCATTCAGCCAATCAGCAGCCGCCACGTTCCCTTTCTCAGAGAGCAGAGCACTCCATGTGGACTATTATCATTATTTTTTTGTACCAAGAGGCTTTTAACCACTTAGCCACATCCCCAGCCCTTTTTAAAATATTTTATTCAGAGAAAGAGTCTCACTAAATTGCTGAGGCTGACTTTGAACTCGCGATCCTCCTGCCTCAGCCTCCTGAGCCACCGGGATTACAGGTGTGCTTCACCTCGCCAGGCTCTTGTGAATGATTATCCAACTGAATAAAAATTCTTTTTCATGGTTCTGGGATTGAACCCAGGGCCACGTGTGTTCTACGCAGGCACCTCATTTAATCCTTGGAGCACCCTATGTGGTGGGGGTTCCTAGTGGAAGCGAAAGCGAGGAATCAGCAGTGAATTATCTCAGGGTCGGGCTGGGGACCCAACCAGGTTGGATTGCAGGCCTCACTCTTGTAAAAACCATAGCCGGCCCCCTGAGGGGCACTTGGCAGGACCAGAGGCCACTTCAGAGCAGCCCAAGTGCAGTGCCCGTTTCCCACTGTGAAGCAGAACTTGGGCAGAAACCCAACGCATGGTGCTGAGGGAGGAGGAAGACCGGAGGGCCTCAAGGGATGCTCCATGGGACCAGGGCGTGGGCAGCTCCTTGGAGCCCGGGCAGGGTCCATTGGCGCCTGCTCCCTTTGTTCAGCTGGTAACCACTGCAGGCCCGTGTTTGGGGACGGCTGCTGTGCGGGTCAGCATCATGGACTCGACTCACCCAGGACGGCAGGATTTGGGGCAAACCCCTGTCGAAGCCAAAGACCCCCCGACTCTCCCTCAAGGGCTGCAGCCAGTGCCCTGCCCCTTGCCACTCCCCGGACGCCAGGCCCTTCTCTTAAAGTCAAGTGCAAGGGTGTAGGGTCACCCCATTGGCCTCCTGGACCCACAGGCCCGATGTTGAGGGGTCTGTCTGGCTTTGGACTTGGAAGCAGACTGACCTCGAGGTGCTTCTGGACTTGGGGTGGGGTGGCTCTGCCTCTCGGGGCTCGGCTTCCTCCTCCGTGATGGGGCCCGAGGCACCTGGTGTGGCCCTGGCCTGGCGTAGCCCGAGTCCCCAGGTCTCCCCGTCTCTTCCAGGGCAGGACGGCTGGAAGGAGCTCACACGTCTCCGGGAAGGGCTGCACGCAGCGGCGTGGGTCTGGCCTCAAGTGCAGGCACTCTGCGCGTTCAGCCAGAGCTCTGCCCAGCTGCCCTGCCTTGGTTGTTGGGCTGAGCTGGTTCAGTCCACAGTTTTGTCTCACGCCCCTGTGGGACAGTGGACGGTCCCTTCCTGGACAGAGGCACAGCTGAGGCCTGTGGGTTTTGATGGACCTGCTCAGCTCTGTATGGCCGCCAACCCCGGACCCCACGCCTGGCCCGGCCCCTTCCCTGGAAAGCTGAATCCGCACTGGGGACCCACCTGCCCACGTGCGTACCTGCCCACCAGTGGCCGGCTGGCAGCTCGAGGCTCCTGGGTCCTGGGGCCCTCACCCGGCCACATGCTTCTGACTCACCAGGGGAAGAATGTGGTCTTTTTGGAGCAAGTTTTTAAAAATAGCCCAAGTCCTTCCCCACCCCCTCCTGATCACTCCCTGGCTGGGCCCCAGACCTCATCCCACGCTGGTTTTGGGGAACCGCCCCACTGCAGCACAGCGGGGTGGGTGTTTGTGAAGCCGCCCTGGAGGAGCTGCCCAGCTGCGGCCGCTCAGATGGGAGGAGCTCGTCCTAGGAGTGGGCGTCCCACACTGGCCATGGCCGCCTCTCCTCAGGGCGCCGACATGGACGCCCCCTTTGTTCATCCGGCAAGCACGTCTTGGGGTCTGTGGTGTGCCAGGCTCTGCTCCAGGGCTGTGGACAGTGGTCCTTCCTTTGTGGAGTCCACACACCAGTAAGAGGAAAGTGATAGAAACACATAACAGGTGTGCTGGTGGTGTCAGGAGGTGCTCAGTGCGATGATGCTGGACAGCAGAGTTGGGGTAGAGCACCAAGGCCATGAGTGTGGGCTGTCCCATGGGTGGCTTTGGAGCAGAGTCCTGAAGGAGAGGGAGCCAGCGGAATGGATATATGTGGGAAGAGCATCCCAGGCAGGGGAGTAGCAAGTGCAAAGGGCCTGGGGTAGGAGCATGCTGGGTGTTCAAGGAAGTGCCAGGCAGTCATGATGAGAGTGGAGTTGGTCCCAGGAGAGACATAGGAATGGAGTCACAGAGGTGGTGGGGCCCCCAGGTCAGGATGAGGGCCCTGGCCTCCCTTCGGATGGGGGAGGGGAAGCACACAGGGTCTGGGCAGGGGATCCCCATGGCTGCTTTGCTGAGAACAATGAGCGGGGTGGGGCGTCAAGGTGGGAGCGGAGACCAGCAGAGGCTGTTCCCACAACAGTCTAGGTGGTTTGGAGCAGCGGTGGCCGTGGAGGTGGGGAGACGGGAGACGGGGTGTTTTGAAGGCAGAGCCAGCGGGGTTCGCTGATGGCTCAGTCTGGGTGTGGGAGAAGGAGGTGGCCAGGACGACTCTGGGTTTTGGGCCAGAGTGGCCGCCGGGGCTCAGGGCTGGGTTTGGCGGTGCTAGGGTTCCGTGCTGCTGGAGCAGGGTGCAGGCGCCTCCCGGCAGAGTGCAGGTCACGTTCCGGGGGAGACCAGGCGAGCGTCCCTGCACAGCTGGGCGACGTTGCCCAGGAGCGGTGGGGCCCGTCTGGGGCAGAGACTGGGAGCACCCACAGTCTGAGGTCTGGAAGGGAGCAGCGGGCAGCAGGCTGGGCAGGAGGGAGCCGAGCGGGCTAGGGAGGGGGCTGCGGGCAGGGGAGCAAGATGGAGCCCTCGGGTCTGGCCTCGGGGCCTCAGGTGGCTGGTGGGCAGACGCCCGACTGCGGTAGCTGGCGTGGGGCCTAGTGGAAGGAGAACTGGAGGCCGCCCAGGCCTCACTTCTGGGGTGACGGGCGGGGTTCAGGTGGAGACACCGCGGCGTCTGTACGGTTGCTGGGAGGGCTCCGGGAGGGAGGCTCGGTCCTCCTGGCTTCTGCCGACATCTCCTCCCCGAGGCCCGAGGGGGCGGTGCTCCCGGGAACATGCAGGGACAGGACAGGCGGCTGTAACCGCCACCAGGAAGGCACCAGGTCGCCTGTGGGGCAGCTGCGAAATCCCACTGTGCAGTCATCCCCAGACCAGCCCAGGTGAAGCCAAGCCCACGTTCCACACGGTGGGCAGGAGGCCGAGGCCACGGGGAGGGGCGCCCACGGGGAGGGGTGCCTCCTCCCACCCTGCCAGTGCCACTCAGCGGGCCCTGGGGTGTGCAGGAAGGCGCCCCTGCAGCTCCGCCCAGGTGGGCGGGGGCACTGCTGAGCCCCCCGCCGGCTGGCTGGTGGGCGGTCCTGGTGCTGCCTTGGCTGGGTTTCTGCCAGGAGCAGGTCAAGTTCATTACCTTGCTCAGGCCTCAGTCCCAGAAGCTCAG
Source organism: Sciurus carolinensis (assembly GCF_902686445.1). Classification (NCBI taxonomy): domain Eukaryota; kingdom Metazoa; phylum Chordata; class Mammalia; order Rodentia; family Sciuridae; genus Sciurus; species Sciurus carolinensis. The sequence continues at coordinate 197,209,875 of NC_062213.1, read as the reverse complement.
CTCCCCTGCACACACACCTGCTTCACCTGCTGCTGAGCAAGTGCAGCCAGGACTCGCAGACACTCTGCCCTGGGGTCCCCACACTGGCTCTGGCCTGGAAATGGGATGCTGTGCCCACCTGCCCTGCCCGGGCGCTGCCCCACAGAGCCGCCGCTGCTGGCCTCTGACCGGCTGCTGCAGGACAGGAGCCTGCTGGGGCTCTCTTGGTTCTTTGCCCAGGGCCTGCGGTCGTAGGTGGCAGACAGGGTGAATGGCCTGGGCTGGGAGGGAGAGGGAAGGTCAGGGAGGAGAGCCCCCAGAAGTTGTGAGGGGGTCTCATGTGCCTGCGGCCTTCACCCTCGGGGGCCTGCAGTGGCCCTGGAGCTGGGGCTGGAGCAGTCGGCCTCTGCACTTGAGCGCCTGGAACGCCCGGGTGGTGGTGGCGCACGTGGTGCCCCTCCGACTCCAGACGTGCCCTGGATCGCAGGCTGCCACAGACCGCCGTTCTCCAGCCCAGCCTTCCGGTGACTTTGGGTCGGTCCTTGGGCTTCCTGGCTGTGAACACAGGATGGGCCCTCGGCCTTGGTTCCGGCGTGCGGGCTCTCTGCTGCGTGGGGTCCCCAGCCCGCTGGCCTGGGGTTACCTGGGCGGGAGGAGGCCCTGCTGCAGGCAGGGAACCGAGGCTTGGTTAGGGGAGGACGTCACCCCTGGGGTCCTGCCGCTGCCCCCTCCTTGCCTCAGCTGTGCTCTCTGGTGCCATATTTTGGGTTGCCCAGGATGTGACTGGGCAGAGAAGAGGGTGAGACCCTTCTGTGAATGGACAGCAGGCGGCTGTCCACATGGCAGCTGCTGACTCCTCCCCGGCTGGACCCTGGGGACAAATGGGTCAATCTGTTGGGGGCTGGGAGGGGGCGGGGAGGAGGGCTGGGCCTGAGCCTGGAGGCAGCCCCTCAGGAGCTGGGTCCTGCGGCCAGCTTGGGTTTCCCAGGCAACGGCCCCCAGGGGTCCCCTGTGGCTGGGCCTCTGGGGCAGCTCTTTCCCGTAGAGGCTTGGTTGGAGGGGGGCTGGGGCTGGGGCTGGGGCTCTGGCCGCTTCTCACTGTCCCCGCCTGCAGCTCATTGACCAGGCTGGCCCGGGAGGTCAGTGGTGGGGGTGACCACTAGGCTCTGGACAGAGCCTCCATTGTGTGAAGCCCCAGCCATTGACCCAGCCTTGCTGCCCTGCTGTGGCGGTGGGGGCTCCTCCTGGAGGCTCCCTCGGCCTTCCCAGCACAGAGGAAAGGGAGTTCTTGCTGCCCCCACCTCGGAAGCCCTGAGTGGCCTGGCACCCCAGGCGAGGGGAGGAGCCTGGCCCCGCGTCCCTTTGGCACAGCTGGCCAGCCACCTCCAGGGAACTCCTGGAAGGGTCCTCCCAGGCCGACCCTGTCACACCACTGCGGGGACTGGCTTAGTAGTAGCTGTGTGACCTCGGGGACTCCCTGGGCCTCTCCAGCCTCCTGTTCCTCGTCTGGAATGGGAGTCAGGTCAGATGAACATTGAATCCCGCGGCCAGGCCGGGTCTTGCTGGTACTTCCCAGCGTGCGATCCCAGGCTGGTCTGCTGCTGGCAGCCGACTGGACTCGGGTCAGCAGTCTGTACGGGGGGTCGGCCTCCCAAGGAGAGGAGCAGCAGGACCCTGGCCCCTCACCCTCCAGCCCCTCCCTGGATAAAGCTGTGGGCCTCTCTCCGGAGTCTCCACCCTGGCGCTTAGGGACTCAGGGACTGTGGTACCCCCGCCCTGCCCGCAACCAGGCTGTGGCCTCCTCACTTCCTGCTCCGCCCCAGCCCCACCTGCATTCCTCCTGGGTCCTGGGCTTCTGGGCCACGTGGAGGGCTGCAGTCTCCAGCCTGCCCCTCCGTCCATCTGTCCCCCTCCTCTGGGCTGAAACCCACACCTGCAGCCACCCCAACTCAAGCACCAAGCAGGGGAGGTTCCCGACCTCTTGGATCAGTGGCAGCTGTCCCCAAGTCTGTCCTCTGTGCCAGGCCCCGGGCCAGCCCTGCTGACCGAAATGTCAGACTCTGGGCCTCGAGGGACCCGTCTAGTGAGGGACACCGTCACAACAGGGGCTGTGTCTCCAGCCCTGTGCGCACATCAGTTTCACCTTTGGGTTTTGAGAATACTCTGCACCCCCACAACAAGCTGTACCCTGAATCAGAACTTGTAGCACCAAGCCTGGGGCCAGAAGTGGTTGTCAAAGCTCCACAACCCGGATTGGGACCCACTGTGTGAAATGAGTCAAGGGAGGGTTCACAGAGCATCGGGGCCTGGGTTTTGAAGGCCGAGTAGGAGTCTGCTAGTCGGGAGAGATTCTGGAGGGAACACACAGCCTCGGCAAAGGCCCAGAGACGGAACCATCTGCGGGGTCCTGGGGCTGCAGAAACCCAAGCCAGGTCGGGAGCTGCTGAGACCAGAGAGGTTGGGTGGCCCTGCCAGGGCCTGGGATCCGTTCTGAAGGCCACGAGGAGGGTTTGAAGCAAGGGCTGACGGTAGGTGTGGAACAGTCACTGTGGCAGCCGAGGGGGCGCACAGGTTGGCCAGGCACGTATCTAGAAGAGCTGAGGGCCGGTGGGACGCGGGCAGTGGGGGCTCTGGTCCTGACCAGCCCAGGCACCTGGTCTCACCCTGCCACCCTGTCCCCAGCTCCTGGCTTCCCGGAGACGGGCACCTCTGAGGCCTAACGTCAGGATGGGTGCCTGGGCCGGGGCCTGGCCCTGTTTCCTGGTGCGGGGGTGGTGCAGGGGTGGCTCCTGGTGGGGCACATGGACTCGAACCCTGGGGGGAGGCCCCAGAGCGGCTGATAAGCACTTTGGTTGAATTAGTGCAGCGGGACCCCACTGGTGGTGGGAGGCGCCGTGCTGGCTGCTCCCGCGCCCTGGCTCTCTGAGCTCAACCTGTGCGTCATGTGCTGCAGCCTGGAGCCAGGGGCTTCCTCCCTGGCCGCTTGGGCCTCCCTCTGTCTGAAGCCACCTCCTTCTCACATTCTGCACAGTGGAGGGGAGAGCCATCTGGGGTCGGCCTGCCCATTGGTCTTGGCCATCATTGTACAAAAGGTGACCCCAGAGAAGAACATCCGAACCCGGCCCCGAGCTGGGCATGGTCAGCCTTGAGTTGGTCACTTCGTCCTCACTGGCCAGCACAGCACGCCTGGTGTGGAAGCCAGGAGGCCCTTCCCTGTTGCCGTCGCGGGTGGCCGAGCCGGGACTTGAACTCAGATCCTCCGCCACAGCCCCTTCTTTTAGCCAGGGCCCTTGAGTCACCGCCCCACTGGAGCCACAGGTCTGGGCGGCCCCTTTCCCTTCGGACTCAGTCCACACGTTCAAAGCCTCCGCGCCGGCCTGGAGCTGCGTCTGGTTCCCACGTGCAGCCCCGAGGCGTTGGGAGGCATTGGCGTCAGGTCCCTCTGGAGAGCAGATGGTGGCTGGGCGTGGCTGGGCAGAGCTCGGCTGGCTGGCTCGAGGCCCGCTGCGTCCAGCGCTGCAGGAAGCAGAACAGTCCCGTGTTGTTTTCGTTTTCCCTCCTCCTGGCGCCCTCTGGGGGCATCTGGGAGATTCAGAGAGAGGAGGTCAGAGGGAGGCCTGCGCCATCGCGGGGCTTCCTTCGCGCCCTTTCCCTCTGCTTCTGAAACAGCCCGAACTGGGCGGCTGGACCTCCCTGCCGCTGATTCCTGGATGCTCCTTCACCAGAGCCTCTTCTGCTGGAGGACGCCTGCCAAGGGCCTGGGTCAGTTTTCCGAGAGAGGCTCTGCTCCAGGACTGCAGTGCCTCTGTGGGCTCCAGTTCTTCCTCGGAAGCTTCCAGACCACCTGCAGTCCAAGGGGCTTCTCCTCCTCCTCCATTCTTTATTTTTATTTATTTAATTTTTTTGGTACCAGGCACTTAACCAGTGAGCCACATCCACAGCCCCGTTTAATATTTTATTTTGAGACAGGGTCTCCGCAGTTGCTCAGGGCCTCACTGAGTTGCTGGGGCTGGCTTTGAATTGGTGTCCTCCTGCCTCAGCCTCCCGAGCTGCCGGGATCACGGGTGCGCACACCGGGCCTGACCTTTTATCTTTCCCTCTTTTGGTACTGGGATTAAACCCAGCGCACGTCTACCACTGAGCTATGTCCCCAGCCCTTTTTGTTTTGAGAGAGGGTCTTGCTAAGTTGCCCAGGCCAGCCTGGAACTTGAGAACCTCCTGCCTCAGCCTCCCGAGCTGCCGTGATCACAGGCTGTGCCTGGCTGGGAGGCTGCTTCCTGTGGCGTGTGAGACCATTACTGAGAGTTAGGTAAGAAAGTCAGCCGCAGCGCAGAGTCGGAGCCCTCCCTACCCTTGCCTGCAGGGAACGAGACCCCCAGTGGGTGCCTGAACCCCGGGTGGCGCCGGTCCCTACGCCAGCCACCCGTGCATGCCTGTGACGAGGTGTAATCGATACAGTAGCCACAGCGAGGGGTCAGCAGCGATAGCCCACGAGGACACTGAGGAGTCAGCAGCATACTGTGGTGGACCTGGGACTGGGGTCTCTGCCTCCCTCTGTCAAAAGATGGCACCCTGCTCACGTTCCTTCTTGGGTGGCAGGAGGTGACAGGCTGCCCGCTGCCTGCCTGAGGAGAGGAAGGGAGGCAGTGTTGGAGGTGGTGACATTCGTCGGCTGCTGTCACCTGAGGATGGCTCTTGGGGTGGAGGAGCCAGGCGGAGCCCGTGGACTGTGGGCAACTGAAACCGTGGAAGGTGACCACCGATAGGGGCCGACGGCTGGCAGATGTGCAAGCTGGCAGATCCCTGGGGTTGTTCTGGAGGGTTCTCGAGAGACGAATGGTTGCTTCTGGGGTCAGGGCCTGGGGTCGGGGGAGGCATCTTACTGCACGCTATTCGTCCTGCTTGAATTTCGAGAGGACTCAAACTGGCAGTTCCTTAGTGAGCAAGTATCCCGGAGCCCTGGTGGTTGCCTTGAACCTTGGCCCTTCCCAGCTGTGTGACCGAGGCGAGCTGCTTGCCTCCTCTGGGCCTCACTGTTCCCTTTATGGTCTGGACTCACACCATAACGCCGGTGATGTGCTCAGAATGACATCCGGGAGGCGGCAGCACCGCGCGGGTACGTCCCGCTGATGCCGCCGGTGCGCCCTCTTGTCACTTGGTCGGCCAGTTAAACCGAAGCCTTTAGGAACGGGAAGGAGACCAGGCTGGGGCCTGCAGGGCTGGCTGCTCTGCCCCAGCTCGGGGGGTGGTGGCAGGGGTAGGACGAGGGGGAGCCCACCTGGGCGGGCCTCCTGGGAGTGCCAGCCACCTAGGGTGGTGGTGCTGCCTCCACCTCTGCAGCCTTTCCCTCCCTACAGCCAGGTGCCACGGCCAGGCGGCCCCTGCCAGCTGGCCCGCCAGGGGCAGGACGAGGCAGAGTGGCCTTCGGCAGGCCGCAGGAGGGCGTGGCAGCCGCTGTGGCCTGTGGCGGTGCAGGCCAGCCCACCTGGGCCCTGGCCGGGGCACAAGGAGGGACCCTCTGCTGCAGAGGAAGGTCTGGGTGCGGTGGCTTCTGGGAAGGTGGGGCTCTGGCGGGGCAGCTGGTCTTCCCTGGGTTAATGATTTGCACTGGGCGAGGCCAGGCCTCTCGTAGGGCTGCCCAGGCCTGGGGGCTGCTGGGAAGTGGGGGAACCGCCCCTGGCATGTGCGGGTCCTGGCCAGGGACCTCGGGGACCTCGGGGGACCAGACTTTAGCCTTGAGCGCCATCTGATTGGCTTTCTGGCCTTTTTCCACAGGCAGGCGGTGGGGACGGCGCTGGTCTGAGCTGGACCTTGTCTGATGGCTTCCTCCGACCCTCCTCCACAGCCTGCCGCAGGTACGGTGCCCACTCCCTGCCCTGCTGCCCCCTCACTCGGGGCCTACGGGCCCAGCGGATGGCACCAGCCCATGCCATCGAGCTCTGGCCAGCTTCGGAGCAGACGGACCAGGCGAGAGCCCAGCCCTGCTGGCCGCCAGGCCTGCCTGGGGCTCCTCAGCCACGGAACTCGGCTCCCTCCTCTCGGAGCCGATGACGCGGGGCGGGGGCTGCTTCTTACCTGTTCCCCTGAGGCACCTGGAGGGCGGGCAGCGTGGGCTTGGGGCTGAAGCTTGTGCTGTGAGGGCGGAAGCCCGAGGCTGGGGCAGGGTCGGCCATGAGGTCAGGTCTCTGCAGGCCCGGCGTGGCGGACTCGGGGAAGAGGAGGAGGAGAGGTTTCTTATTCTCACGAAACTGTTCTCCGCTTATCTGAACTTCGTCCAGCGTCCTGTGTGTATTTGGAAACCGGCTTCAGGGCCTCAGCCCCTGCGGGTGGAGTCCAGGGGCCCTGGAGGAACCGGGCTGTTTGGCCCACAGGTGCCGCTTGCTGTCCTTTCGCCCTGCAGTGGGGAGGCAGGGGGCAGCGTCGCCAGCCAGGGCTTTGTGGCCAGCCCAGTCTGAGTTTGGATCCTGACCCTGCCACTGTCACCGTGAGCTCAGCAGTGACTGGGGTGGTCATCGGCTCCCAGGCGGCCACAGCGAGGCCCTGTCCTCTCGTTGCAAGGTCTAAGCCTGGGCAAGGCCCCAGTGAGGGTGAGCAGTGACCGGCTGAGTGGAAGACTGTCCCCTGGGGGCTGTGTGGCCCCCCAGGGCCCCGGGTCAGACGCTGCCTCTGATCCTTGCTGATCAGCCCTCTGTGGGGCCGGGGACCCTGGGCCACCTCCGCCTGGTGGGGTCCTGCCAGATGACCCGCCTTGGCCGTGGCTGTGGGTGGCTTGCCGGGTGGGCTGTCCCCAGGAGCGGGTGCGTCTGGGACACCAGAGGCGTGCGTGGCGCCTCCTGTCCTGCCACCTGTCTGGCCGGCTGGGAAGGGCTCTGTCCAGCTCCCAGGAACCGGGGCCCGGCCGTGGGGCTCCTCCTCCTGATGAGGAGCCACGTCTGCCCGCGTGGAGCCAGGGCGGCGGGCGCAGGGCGCAGCCTGGGGACAGGCACGTCTGCAGCCGTGCCGGGCCCCTCTGTCCCTGCTACCCGTTCCGCGCTCCAGAGGACCCGTGTGGTGGGGAGGACGCGACTGTGACAGAGTCCGCTCCGTCCTGCTGTTGCCTGCCGCCTGGCCCCGGGCCTTACCCTTCTCGGGTCCTGCGGGAGCTCCCTGTCATCTGAGCAAGTGCCACCCCGCTCCCGAGGGGCTTCCCCAGCCGCCGGGCGCCTCCCTTGCCCCCTCTTCACCCACCGGGCACTGGCTCCTGCCCAGCGGAGCACGCCCACGTGGGCACAGCAGGCCTCTCGTCCTCGGGGCTCCGCGTGGGCAGCCAGGGTCCCCTCGCACTGTCGGGGGGCCGCCGTGGTCGGTGTGCCCCTGCCGTGTCCGTCTTCCTGGTGGCAGCGAGCTCCTGGACACCCGGGCCAGGTCTTCCTTCCCCTCAGCCTCCTGGGCCGATGACGAGTGCGTGACATTGATGGGCAGCTGGGTCCTGTGCTTGTGACACTGCCTGGGGGCCCGGGCTTGGCTCCTGAGTTGGGGCACCCCCTCCCCCGCACAGGCCGTCAGGGCTGTGACGCCAGCGACCACTGGGGCAGGGCACCCCAGGGGAAGGTGCAGACAGTGACCGTGACGACCAGCGGGAGCCTCCTGGTGAGAATGGCGGCCGTGAGCGCCCCAGGCACCTGTGGGGCTGAGCGAAGCTTGGAGGGGTCAGGGACCCACACTCAGCAGCCAGCGCCGGGCACAGCCGGGTCCTAGCTGAGCCCTGGGGCCTGGCCTGCAAGCCCTGGTCACTGTGGGACACCGTCTCTCCCTGCAGGGAGGCCCCACCAGCCCATTCAAGGACCCCCAGGGTTGGCAGGCCCCGTGGCGTGCGCTGACTGAACCAGCCACGGCGGGCAGTGACCTTGTGGTCATTTATTCCAGAATTTGGAAAAACTTAAACCACAACCTTGTGGACATGATATCAGGAGTGTGTGTGGGGTCGGTTTCCACAGGTGCTCACCGTGTGCCCACCACGTGCTGGACCCTGCTCTAGGACCAGGGTGCAATAGGGACAGAACTGAGAAACCACCTGTGCAGAGCTCAGGTTCCCACAGGAGTGGTGGACAGGGGCGGAGGTGACATGCCTTGTTGTGTGCTGATAAAGGACAAAAGCAAGCAGGCCAGGCCAGCAGGGACTCAGGGTCTTGGGCAGCCTCACTGAGGGGGACGTAAAGAGCTGAGGGCGTCCAAGTGGGAGACGATACCAGGGGAGGATATCCCAGGCCCTGGGTTGGCAGTGCAAAGGTCCTGAGGCAGGCCTTGCCTGGCCCATTCATGCAGCAAGGGACCTGTGTAGCTGGGGAGGCGAGAGCAAGGGGCGAGCAGAAGAGTACATGCGTGCACACGTGAACGGACTGGGTTGAGTCCGCCCTGTGTGTCAGCTGTGTGACCGTGGGCACCGCCCCTGCCCTGTCCATCTTTGGGTTCCTTGTATAAGCGGGACTGGTGTGGAGGCTTCAGCTGCAGCACAGGGCTTCTCTTCAGGATCCCAGTGAGTTTCCACTCCTGGGGAAGGAGCTGGTGTCCCAGGCCACGTCACTGACCTGAGGGACCACCCAGCAGGAGGGACTGGCTTTGCCTCAGCGGCCTCTGGTCCTCACATCCCAGGGGAGGTTGGAGACTGTTCCTACAGACCAGCAGCTGAGGAAACTGTCTCGATTTGAGATATTTGCACCTAGAATGTTCTGCACTGGGAATCTCAGGGCCACTGGGGGCATGATTTGCAACGTGCTGGTCGGAATCAGAAGTGGCCCCTGTCCATCTGCTGGCCCATGCACACTTCTCCGCCGTAGTCCTCCCACCCAGTCACTCACTCACCTCGGCATGGGCCAGACAGTCCTGTCCTCCAGGGTCTCAGGCAGGGAGGGGACATCATCACAGGCCTCACTGTCCTGGACCCTGGCGTAACCTGCTGCTGTGTTGAGCGGTGCCTGCCCGGAGGTCCTCAGCCAGTGATTTCCACCCCTGGGGGGCTTGTGGTGATGCCGGAGACATCGGTGGTCACGATTGGAGGGGCCCCTGCCCTGTGGCGGTAGAGCCAGGTTGCTGCTGAGCACCCGCCTTGCGCAGGGCAGCCCACCGCAGGGCTGTCCCATCCGAGCATGGTGTCACGGCCGAGGTGGAGGTTGATGGGCAGGTCAGCCTACTGGGGTGTTGGGGAGGACACACAGCAGAGGAGCGCCTCACCCGACCACGCAGGCCCAGGCCCCAACTCGCTCGTGCTGAGCCGTGTGGCCGTGCCCCAGGGTCTGTGCAGGCTGCCCGGGAGGCTGGTCACTGTGCAGACCGTGAAGCAGACCCAGCTGCCTGCGGCCTTGGGGCTCAGGCCCCTGCTCTGCTCAGCCACTGGGCCCTGGTGCCTGGGCGCTGTCTGAACCTGGGGCGGACCCGGGCATCCCCAGGCAGCGCAGAGGAGAGCCAAGAGCAGGACACGCTTGCCCGCCCGCGTGCACCTGCACACGAGCTCGTGAACGCCAGGGCCCGCAGGCAGGCACGGACCTCCCAAAGACTTCAGCCCCCAAAACGGAACGGGAAGGGAGAGGAGGGAAGACTTGCCTCAGTGCTGTGCTTGGCCGGCCCTGGAGCCTGCTCTCTCCCCGCCTGCTGCCCACCTGCTCAGGGACCGGGCCAGCCCCCAGGAGCCCAGCAGGACCATCCGGCCTGTGGCCTGTGCGGTTCTACCCAGCTGGTTCCTGGTTCAGAGCGAGTGCTCCGCTGACCTCCCGCCCCCGGCCGAGCCTCCGAGGCCTGCAGCCTGCTTGCCTCCTCTCCTGCAGGAGACCCCGAGGTTCCCGGAGCCCCAGGCCCCTTCCCTGAGGCGGAGGACGACGCCGGAGAGGCCTTTGAGTTCGAGGACAGCGATGAAGAGGACATCGGCACAGGCCTGGCTGTTCCCTGCCCTGCCCCTGAGAGGGATGCCGAGCCCCCTCTGATCCACTTTGACTCTGCCCCCTGCACAGGTAAGGTGTTTCTGGGGACCGTAGAGCCTGAGTTCCAGGTGTCTGGACCTGCGGGGTGCAGAGAGCTAGCGGAGGAGACTCTCAGGAATGCCTGCTGGCCCCTCTGCTGTCCCCAGAAAGCAGGAAGGGGTTGCTGGGAAGAGCTGCATTCCGCGCTTCCCTTGGGAATGGAATTCCTAGCGTTCCTGCAACATCTGGCTCACTTTGGCACTTGGTAAATGGACCAGGCTGGCCCGTTTGCTGCTGCAGCTTGGGTCTCTGAGGCCCTCCCGGGAGCTCCTCTGGTCTGCCTGGGGGCCAGTGGCCTGGGGGCAGGGTGGGCGGTTCTGATAAGGGCGGCTGTAAGTGGCAGCTGCTGGGCTCTTAGATTCTGTCATCTGGGAGAGACTCTGGGAACCGGACCAGCCGGAACTTCCTGCAGGCTGGGGACAGCGGGCTCCGGGGGCTGGGGAGGCTGAGCAGGCGATGCTGGTTCTGGCTGGGGCTGGGCTCGGGTTGGGGGTGGCCTGCAGGTAGGACAGGTAGGGGCTGAATCACTGAGCAGTGACTGGGGGAAGGGAGGCAGGAGCCACCAGGCACCCTGGGCCAGGCCCTGTCCCCAGCGCCCTCAGAGAGGCGGGGACAGGGCGCATGGGCCAAGTCCTGGGCCCAGCCTCCCGCCTGACCAGCTCTCCCTCTGCTCCTCTCCTGCAGACCCGGCGCCGGCCGCCACTCCGTCCCAGACTGAGTAAGTAGACCTCACTCGGTTGGACAAAGGAGACTGGGCAGGGTGGGAGCAGGGTGGGCTGAGCGAGAGGTCACAGGCCTTGGCTGAGGAGGGCGTCGTGTCATTGAGACCCTTTGCCCAGGACCAGCTCAGCCCCTGGCCTTCCTTTTGTGCTGACTTCCTGTCTTTGGCCCTGAAGTCTGTGCTCGCTAGCCGTGTGGCCTTGGTGGGTTCCTACCTAAGACACCTGGGTAGCTTGGAGAGAAGGGGCGCCTGGGCCTCTAGTCGTTCCTGCCTCGGGTGTGTTGCTGGTCCCCCATTCCCCTCCTGTGGCTTGCTGGCCATGCTGCCCTCTTTCTGGGAGCCCGTGGGTTGAGCTGGGTGCCGGGTACTGCATGATGGCCCAGGCTCAGGCACTAACCTGGGGGCCTGGATTCTGTGAAGCAGGCCCGGTTTCTCCTAGCGCCTGGCCCTGCTGGGCCCGAGCCTGGCACCTGTTGGATTACAGCCCCTCCTGCTCCTGCCCGGGGCTGGGGTCCGAGGCCTTCCAGGTGGCTGGCGCTCAGAGTCTCCTTTTCTAAACAGTGAGGGGTCCAGTCCCCAGTGAGTGGCCAGGGGCATCAGGGCCTGAGTTTAAGTCCTGGCTGTCTTGGTGGGGAGGGGTCTTTCCGGAGTGACCTGGGGGCGTGCTCATTCTCACGCAGGCCACCGCAGCCTGGAGCTCTCTGAGATGCAGATCCGTCCAGGCCCCCTGGGGAGGGAGCCCTTGCCTGTGCTCCTTGCTGTCTGGAGGGGGTGGCCCTGGAAGGGTTCCGCTGGGCTTGGGACCTAACTAAGTGCAGAGTGAGGGGCCGGCCTGTCCTCCATGAGGAAGCCTGAGTCTAGGGACAGTGGCCCAGCCTCTCCGGAGCATCCTGTGCTGCCAGGGCTGGGATCTTCCAAAGGATCAGAGCCCCCCAGGTATGCGGGGGGTGTGGCTGCAGAGACTCAGCTGCTGGGGCTGCAGATGCGGGGTGGAGGGCTTGTCATCCAGTCTGAGCACGAGGGAGTGATTTCTCGGTGGGGAGAAGGAGGGCGGCAGAGGCCCCGAGCAGTTGGGCATGAGCGGGACCGCTCCCCGCCTGCGCTTGGTTCTCCACAGCTCCCCTCCAGGCCCCTTGAGCCTGGGGCAGGAGCGCTGCTTTCCCTCTGCCGCGTGGTCCTGCTGTGTCCTCGGACCTGGCTCCTAAGCTTGGCCTCAGCGACACTGCGGCCAGATCACGTTAGGCTGGTGCTGAGTGCCATGCTGAGGCCAAGTGACCAGCCCGCTAGAGCGCGCCTGCAGTGTGTTGGTCATTCTGTTGGTGGGGACCTTAGGGTCTTCAGTGAGCCGTGGTCCCGGCAGGGAGGGGCCTGCCTCCCCTGACCCTCTGCCTGCTGCTCTCAGTGGCTGTAGCGACCTGGCTCCTCTGAGCTCCGCTTGCTGGAGGCCCTGGCTCAGCCCTCGCTGGTGTTGTGGCTCCGGGATGCCTGGGGACCTCTCTGGGCCCATTCTCCCACGCATTGGGTGGAATCCACCTGGAAGTGCTGGACTGTAGTGAGGGCGCGTGCGTGATGGCTCTGCAGTCGGGCTGCTTTCTGCATCGCCTCGCACTCAGGCCGGGCCTGAATTACTGGGGCTGGTGTCTCCCGGTGACAACGCTGAATGAGCATCACTCCTGAGAGTGCTACACAGGCAACAGGGCTTTTACTGTCCCTTGCTGAGTGCCGTTCACGGGATGTGCTCCCCCTGCAGAGGAGCCCAGGAGGCCCTGGATATCCCACGCGAGGTCTGCAGGGTCCCCACGTCCAATGCCCTCTCGCTGCTCCCAGCTGCATCCCTCCTCCTGGGTCCTGTGGAGCCAGGTTGCTGCCGCCCTGTGACCTCTGGGAGGAGAATCAGTCCAGGTCATTTTCTCATCCAGGAGACAGGGAAACAAAAGTTTGATTTTCTTGTCTTTTTTTTTTTTTTTTTAAACTTCCCCAAAGGTGATCACCAGGCAAACATTGCTTTGAAAAAACAGGTCGCAGCTAGGTGGGGGGTGCACGCCTGTCATTCCAGCACCTCCGTGGCTGCGGCAGGAGGAGCACAAGTCCCAGGCCAGCCTGCACAACTTAGTGAGACCTTGTCTCCAAATGAAAAGGGGCCTGGAAATGATGCCGCTGGGTTCAAGCGGGTACCGCAGACAAACCCAGAAACGCCCCCCGGTCTCAGACACTTCCGCCCTCGTCTGTGTCTGCTCTGTGGCCCTGTGGGGGGCTTGGGATGCCGTCCTGCACGTGCTGGGCTGCCTACCTGGCCTCCACCTTCCGACTTCCAGAGCTCCTGACCAAGTGGTTAGAAACCTTCAGAGATCCGCAGAGCTTTGTCCCCGAGTGCCCGCTCCCCTTGGGGTCGCTCCAGCCGCGGCTTACCCTGCCTTGCCCCCTGCCCCTTCTCAGCCACAGTGGTGACCTGGCCAGGCAGGAGTGTGGGAGGGAGGGAGGAGAGCTCGCTGGGCCTCGTTTTCTTACTCAGCACAGCCGGGTGGCCAGCCTCCTCCCCAGGGCCTGCCCGGCCTGTGGGGCAGGAACAAGGAGAGGCAGGTGTGACGCTTATCACTTATCGGTTGGGCTTATCTGGCTGGGCTTATCTGGCAGGCTGTGCCCACGGCTCAGAGCCTCCTCTGCGTGCCTGGGCTCCAGGTGACTCCTGTGCTCACCCACTGGCCAGTCACACGGGCAGCCTCCGCCTCCACAGTGAAGGGGTCCCCCCGCCTGCCTCGTGGCTATGAGGGCTCAGGCCGATGGGCAGCCGGGACCTTGGCAGGTGGCTGTGCTGATAAGGGAGCCTGGAAGGCCACCTCTGGCTGTCCCAGGTCACTGAGGGGCTGGCCGTGGGTCAACAAAGCTGCGGGTGTTGCTGAGCGAGGCCCCGGGTGGTGTGGTTTTGCTGCAGGACAGTCCCGGGGGGACGGTGGCTGGAGCTGCCCGTCCTGCTGCTGGGGAGAAGCCAGCTTCAAGTGCCCTGCTACCTGGTGGTACCGTCCCTCCTGGGTGGGACGTCTGTTAGCAGGTGATAGTGACAAGAGCGTTGATGCAAACGTAACAGCAAGGATCTTGCCTCTGAACAGGGCGCCAAGCCGGGTGCCAGATGTGTGCGCCGCCCCCGGCTCTGGGAGTTGAGCAGTCATTCCTGGGAGGGAGGTGGTGTGCCCGGGGTCACGTCTAGGTAGTCCGTGTGGATTCGGACCCGAGACCAGAACCAGGGCCCTCTGACCAGGAGGCCAGGCCCCAGGCCCCAGGCGATCCTCCAGAACCCACGTGGGCCCGAGGGGCGGGGCGCCCGACTCCGCGTGGACGATCCCAGCGTGTTTAAGGCGAGAATCTGCCTGCTAAGAGGTGATCTCTGCGCTCTCGGGAGTGCTGGTTTCCCAGCTGTGGAACGTTCCGGGGACCCTCCTGGGGAGCCTCTGCAGTGCCTGCTGTGTTCTGGGTGGGGCCCCTTCCCTTGAAGTGGGAGCAGAGGGAAAGCACCCCATCCCTGCGAGGGCGCAGGGTGCGGCTGTCTCTCCCCACCTGCAAGCCAAGGAGGCAGGCCTCTTTGGGAGGGGGCGCTTTGCTGCCATGTCCTGTGCTTAGCACAGCCCTGGGCACAGGTGAGTGCCAAAGTACGCTGTTGAACGCTGGGTGGGTAGAAGGCCCGGGCGTCTGGAAGGGGCCCCCGGAGAAGACGAGCCATGTGGCCAGAGCACCCCAAAGCAGGGGCCAGGTCAGAGGCCATGGAAAGGGGACTGGGGACTTGGAGGGGCTCAGTGGCCAAGGCCACACAGCTGAGTGGCCAGACACTGCTGCTGCAGGTGCTGAGCCTGTACCGAGCGCTCTGTGCGCGCGGCCGTGTGCTCCCCCGAGGAGCCCTGGGAGGCGGGCACTCCCCTGGTAGCCGTCCTGCTGGACAGCAGCCCAGGCTTGGAGCGTGAGGCAGGTCACCTGATCTCCTTGAGTGGGTGAAGGGCAGGCCGGGTCAGGAGCCTCTGCCCCGAAGCTGTCCATTGAGGCCTGCGGGCTTTGCCTGTCCCGGTGGATTTTGGAGCCTGTGCCCTGGTGACCACTCTCCACCCCGAGGGAACCCTGGAGAGACTGGCCCTGAGCAGCAGTGCTGGCCGGGGTGTGGAAGCGCTGGTCCCAGCTTCCACGTTTCTGCTGGACTCGGGCCCAGGCCTGCTCCTCTCCCGCCCCAGCCCTGGGCTTGTTCGCCGTTCCTGCTGGTTTTGCCTCCCCAGCCCCCACCTCAGCATTGCCTAGTGGGTGAGGGTCCAGACTCCTGGCCCAGCCGTGGGGCCACACCGCTGCCCCTGGGATCCCGCTGCCCTCCCCTGCCCGCCCCACCTCCCATCCCTCCGTCACACATCTTTGCTGAGCATTCTCCCTGGCGGCTGGCATTCTGGCCCAGGTCTTGGTCTTGCTCTTTCTACGTGCCTGTGTGTGCGGGGCTCTACAGCCGGGGTAATGCTCGTAGGTATGCGGCCTTACTGTGCCAGGCCCTGTTCTAGGCGCGGCCTCCCTTTTCTCATGACTCCTCAAGGACACTTAGGGAGCAGGCGCTGTTATAAACCCTGATTTAGAGATATGGCAATAGGCACAGAGGGGACAAGACGCCAGCTCAAGGTCACAGAGCGACATGGGGCAGAACCAGGGTCAAACCCCAGCAGCTTCCAGGACCTGCATCCTGACTCCTCTGGCTCTACCTTCTCCCACGTGGCCCAGGACCTGCTCGCAGGCCCCTGCCGAAGCCTCGGTCTCCCCTCTGTGAAGAGGCGAGTGAGGTCCCGTCTGCTGGAGCTGTGGGAGGATGAACCGAGGTACAGCCTCCCAGGCCTGGTCATGGAGTGTCTCGATGTCACTGTCCCCAAAGCACACAGCTCTGTCCAGGCAGACTCTGGGCACAAGGGACCCCGACTGGCCAGTCCAGCCTTCTTCTTAATTCTAACTTTCATGGTGCCGGGGATTGAGCCCAGGGCCCGGGCAGGCCAACCCAGGTTCCTACGCTGAACCACGCCCAGTGCCGGCAAGTCCTTCCTCGCGTGACCGACCCCCTTCCCCTGCTCCTCTGCGGGGCTCTGTCTGACGCCTCTTTGTGCCTTTCCAGGGGACAGGGTTTTTTTTTTGTGGAACTGTGGTTTTATTGCACTTACTATTTCATGGCTCGCTCAGTTTTTTCCCCCCTAATTACATATGGTGAGTGTTTTCCCATGGGAACCTGTATTCTACAACACCCCACGTGATTCTCCATATGCTGTGCTGGGGCCTGTCTGCACAGCGTGACCACGGAGCCCAGGGACCCCGAGATCTCGGAGGGAGGCACATACCCAGGGACCGGAGGCTGGAGGCTGGGGGTGGGGTCTGCACCTGGGTGTGTGGGCCACGAGCAGAGATGGTTCCCCAGGTGGCCTTGATGCTGGCTGCCCACGGAGGGCTGTTTGGTGCCACACAAGGGGACCCTCCCCAGACCTCCCATGTGGCTCCTCACTGCCCCATTCATTGGTAAGTGGATTTGTGAGGAGAGGAGGTTCCGTGGCCCATTTCACAGATATGGAAACTGAGGCACAGGAAGTAATAAGTGCCTTACCGGCATCCTCTCACTTCACCCTCAGGACAGGAAGCAGAAGCAGTTATTCGCCTTGTTTCACATTTAACGACTTGTCTTCTATGCACTTGGCCAAGTGGCAGGCTCTTGGCTTTGGACTGGGTGTGTCTTCTCTCCAGCCTGGCCCCTCGCAGGGCCTGTGGGAGTTTTAGAAAGCACCTGTGCAGGGTCCTCCCGCAGAGCGGAGCTTGGAGTCATCGGGGCAGGGGCCTGGGGCGGGGCGGGCAGGAGCTCCGGGAGGCTCCGGGGCGGACTGTGGCGTTGAGTCCTTGGACCAGACGTCCTGAGGCTTCTGGGTGCTGCCGGCACTGCCAGCCGGAACGAGGCCGAGAGGAGAGCTGGCTGCAGCCGCTCGCTCGCCGCTGGCCCTTCTCTTCCCGTGGTGGTGGGATTGTTGGAGGGGCGAGCGTCCGGAGCAGCGGGCCATCCTGCTCCGGCAGACTTCTCCTGGCTCCTCCGGGCTCACTGCTGCGGGCTGGGCCCCGCTGCAGGCTTACGGCCCTCCTGCCCCGAGCTGGGAGAAGCCTTTCCTCCTGCCCGTGCGTGGGCTGGCGGGGCCGCTGCCATTCATGGTGGGGGAGTCTTCTCATCTCTAAAATAGGCCAGGGGTGCTGTGGTCATCGTGGGCTGCTCACTGTTGCCAGGGCTGAAGGGGGTGGCCAGGGGAGCAGGTCCCGGCTGTCAGAGGACTGCAGACCCTCCAGGGGGCGTGGGACACTGGTGGTCGGGTGCTGGGCAGGTCCCCCAGTGTCCCTTGCTTCCACACCCTCCTTTTCTGGTTGAGCTCCTCCCTCTGGTCTTTGGCCTTCAGTTTCTGCCCCTGCACTGGGCAGCAGAGGCCTCACCTGGGAAACCTGGGCAGTGTGGCCTCTGTCCCGTGCAAGCTGAGTGGCATCAAGGGCGCAGGAAGCTCTGGTAAGGCCCAGATCGCTGGCCTCTGATGGTGTTCCTGGCCCTCGCATCGTCTGGGGCCTTTGAGGAGGCCCCAGGGGTGTTTGCTCACAGGGAGAATGAGACTTTGCAGCCGGCAGGGGCAGGGGCAGGGCCTGGGTGGCTTCCCGGGACAGCAGCTGGGCAGGCTACCTCCTGTGTAGTGAGCTGGGTGAGTGGCTTGGCAGACGGTGAAGGGCTGGGAGGGAGGAGATCCCCCGCCCCATTCTGCCCTGTCCTCTGCGTCCTCTACCCTGCTCCCCTCCCCACCCAGGCTCTTGACTCCTCTACTCCTGCCTGGGAGGCCCTTTCCCGTGTCTGCCAAGGAGCACCTGCTCCAGGCGGGGGCTGCAGGGGGACCTGAGCGCAAGGCTTTGGAGGCCGATCAACTTGGTTCAGATCAGAGCTGTGCTTCTTGCTGGTCACGTGATGTGGGCAGTGGGCGTGGGCACGAAGTGACTTCTGTCTGTGGGCTGAACCTTCCGTGCCCAGCCCAGGACCCCAGGACCAGAGCCCGGGCTGGATACCCATTGCGCTTTATGACGTGTAGCCAGGGGGCCCAGGCACCAGCCTCCCCGTGGTGTCCCAGGTCCCTGCTGGTCATGGTTAAGTGTTAAAGTGAGCAGGGTCTGTGGACAGAGGTCGCCAGGCAGTGCCCCCTAAGCCCACGTGGTGCCCGCTGGAGCAGGCGGATCTGGGTGAGCTCTTCTGAGCGTCGGAACTCAGCACCTCCAGGGGCCCCTGCGTTGGGTTGGTGGCTCAGGGAAGCAGCTCCTGGAGATCGGGGCTCTGGCGACTCCCTAGGCCACCCCCTACTCCTGTTCCAGGACAGCCCTGCTCCCTGCTGACCCTCAGTCCCGGTCACACTCTCTCTGGTGTGCTGACATGGACTGCGATGTGCGGTCACCCTCCTGTAGGATAGCGCTGCCCGTGTCTGGTGTGAGCTGAGCTCACTTCTCCAGTCGTGCAGGAGACCCAGACCCGCAGGGCCCAGGTCGGGCAGCCAGCCACGGTGGCTGTCCAGAATAAATGGCCTAAAGCGAGAAAAATCAAGAACTGAATCCCGAGGTCACACTTGCTCCATTTCAAGTGCCCACTGGGCTGATGGCCACTGTGCTGCACAGTATACGGGAGCCTCTCTCTTCACAGACTACTGGGGAGGCGGGGTGGTGTGGCAAGTGCCTGGCTTGGAGCCAGGCAAGCTGGTGTCATGGCCTGGCTCTGCCACCCCCGGGCAGTGTGACCTGGGCCTCTCACCTGCAGTGGGGCTGCTGCAGGATCTGGAGGGGCACCCAGCAGCCTCAGTTCCCTCATCTTGAATGACTTTAGATAAAGAAAAGTTGCAAAGCCATCCCTGAGTGCCCCTCACCCAGGTCCTTCCATGATGCGGCCTTCCGTGACCGGGGCACCGTTGCCAAAACCGGAACCCAGGCTGGCCGGCTGCTATCCGCAAGCCCCAGACTTGCGAGGCTCCCGCGGGGTTTCCCCTTGTGTGCCAGGATCCAGCCGGGACCCACGTGCATTCGCGGGTCGCCTCTCCTCAGCACCGCTGGCCTGGGTGCTTCTGCTTGGTTTCTGCGAGGAGTGAGGGCCAGGTGTTTTGTGGGAAGCCTCTGGTCCTGGTTCACCTGGTGTCCTCACCACTAGACAGGGATGTGGTTTGGGCAAAGGCACCGTGGAAGAGAGGTGCCCACCTCAGGACGCACCTCAGGGACAGGAGGCCTGGCGATGCCGCCCTGATGGCTGGTTCGGGTGGTCTGGCCGGCCTCCTGACCCTTTCCATCTGCTCGTCTGTCCCGGGAAAGCCCGTCATTGGTCCTGCCTGTCCTCAGGGGTGGGTTTCAGCTCTCCCTCCACAGGGGGTCGCAGTGCTCTGGAGACCCGCGAGACATTTATTCCTGCGTGGGAGAATGGAGGGAGGGAGCTTCCCATTGGCTCTGTCCTGGAGGAAAGAGGCTCCTGGCACAGAGAGCCGTGCTTAGTACTTAACACTGAGAGCCGTGCTTAGTGCTTAACACAGAGAGCCAGAGCTTGGTGCTTAACACAGAGCCAGTGCTTGGTGCTTAACACAGAGCCAGTGCTTGGTGCTTAACACAGAGAGCCAGTGCTTGGTGCTTAACACAGAGCCAGTGCTTGGTGCTTAACACAGAGAGCCAGTGCTTGGTGCTTAACACAGAGCCAGTGCTTGGTGCTTAACACAGAGCCAGTGCTTGGTGCTTAACACAGAGCCAGTGCTTGGTGCTTAACACAGAGCCAGTGCTTGGTGCTTATTGCTGTGGACTCTTTCCGTCTTCATGCTCTTGTGAAGCAGCAGAAGGGTCCCATGTCCCTGCTGAAGATGAGGAAACTGAAAGGGGAGATGGCTCTGCAGGGCCAGCCCTGCCTCCCTGGTGGCCTGGCCTGAGGCACCTGCCCTGCCTGGTGGGGCCTCCAGGTGCGGCTCACGGGCCCTTCTCTCCCACAGGGTGCTGGCTGCGGTGCACAATGGGGACGCGGTGGAAGCAGCTTTCCCTGGGGTCCGGCGCTCCAGCTGGAGGCGGAAGAGCTCCCGTCGCAGTGAGTGTCCTGACGGCTGCCTGCCAGGGCCGTGCCGGGTGGACCCTGTAGTCCCCAGGCTGAGCTGGAGGCCGGCGCGGCGGGTGGCGGCTGTGTCCGTGAGGGCGGGCCAGGAGTAGACGCTCCACAGTTCCCTGTTCGTCTCCCTAAGCGCCTTCGCTGGGGCCTGGTGGGGTGGTGGGGCCCCCTGGTGCCAGGGACCAGCTTCCTCTGGGAGCAAAGCCACGGGCAGTGCGGGCACTCCCCTGCCTCAGGGAGGCCGTGGCAGGGCTCTGGGCGCTGCAGGACCGGGCCTCTCCCAGGAGGGCCTGGGCCAGGCGGGCTCCCTGGGCGGGGCTGATGTTCACTCTCCGCTCTGCTGTGGGGAGGGTCTCCTGGCAGGGACGGGCATCCTCGCCGCGAATGTGGTCGGTACCAGGGAGGCAGGTGGTCCCTGGGGGGGTGCCTTGTGGGGCTGGGGGCAGGGAGAGGCGGGGACCGCAGCCCAGGGAGCAGCTGTGGCTCCGGGCAGGGCTGAGTGGCGAGGTGGCCGGCTGCCCTCACGGCCTCTGCTCTTCACTCCCAGTCGATCGGTTCACTTTCCCTGCCCTGGACGAAGATGTGATTTACGACGACGTCCCCTGTGAGAGTCCGGATGCTCCTCCGCCTGGTATGGTCTCTTCCACACCTCCCTGCCTCCCTGCCTCCCTGCCTCCCTGCCTCCCTGCCTCCCTGTGGGGTGGAGGCGGTGGGGCTGGGGAGGGGCTTCTCCTTGTGCTCCTTCCATCCCCCAGCCCGCTGCCCCTTCTTGCCTGTCACACCCTGCTGGTGGCCAGGCAGTCTGGGTGTGGCCTTAGGCGTGGCCAGCCTGGGCTGGCAGGCTGTCCTGGGCGGGAGGATGCTCTGGCTGTGGGTCCCCGGCAGGCCATCTTGCCTCTCTGGGCCTCGATGCCCCCTCAGGAAAGGGGGTGACAGCTCAGGCTTCCCAGGGAGCTGGGGAAGGTGACAGCTCGTTACCCTGAAGGGGGTGCTGCTGAAGCTTGCCAGAGCCCTGCTCCCTGTGCTGGGAGGGACAGTGTGGCACGATCCAGGGAGACGGGCGACGGGGGCTCGACCCAGGGTCTGGCCCAGGTAGTGCTCCACACACAGGGCTGCTGGGAGCTGGGGGAGCTGTCAGCTGAGGTGCCAGCCGAACCTGCAGTGGAGACACACAGGCCTGGGTTCAAATCCCGGCTTGGCCATGGATATGGACACAGAACCCAGGGCCTTCAGGCCTCGCCTTATATAAAGTGTATCTCAAACTCCGGCCTTTGCGGAGGGTCATCCAGAAACTGCTTTTCCTAGGCCTCAGTTGACCCAGCTGTGGAAATGGGCTAATAATGTCCCTGTCCTCTGGAAATGATTTGGAGGTAGAGTCCGTGAGTGAGGTGACATAGGGCACTGTGTAGTTGGTGGCAAGCACTTTGGAACGGCCTGCCATCTTCAGTGTTGGTGAAGGCGGAGGCCGAGGAGGCTGGGGCCCCTGTGAGCTCCTGATGGCTGAGTGGTAGGCTCAGGGGTCCTGCGGCTCTGTCTCTGCTCGAGAGGGCATTTCTAAGTGAGCTCCAGGGTCGTCTGGGGACGGTGGGGTCCTGGCAGAAGGCAGGCTGAGGGGATGGAGCCCTGGCGACCTTCACCCTGCTGACCACGGGCTCCATAGGCTGGGGAGAGCTGTGGGCAGAGGTGGCTGGTCAGCCCTTGGAGTGCAGACCTGGAGACCCACTGCTGCTCCTCAGACCCAGGCCCTGACTCTTCAGTTACTAGTCAGGGGACCCCCAGTGCAGTACTCGGACCATCAGCCAGGTGCTCGATGGAACCGGGGCCTGTGTACCGGAGACCACTCTACCTCCGAGCCACCCCTCGCCCTTTTTATTTTATTTGAGACGGGGTCTCACTAAGTTGCCACCAGAGGCCTTGAACTTGTACTCCTCCTGTCTTAGCCTCCTGCGTGGCTGGGGTGGCAGGCGTGCCACTGCGGCGGCCAGCTCGGCCTTCGGAAGGCCACAGCCTGGGCGCTGGCTGCTCCGTCTCTGGAGACATCGGCCACTGTCACCTGTACCTAAATACGGCCTCCTGCTTCTCCAGGTCCTGAGACCAAGTCTCCCACTGGGTCCACGCACCCATGTTCTTCCTCGCCAACCCTCTCCCCGCTTTCCTATGGGACTGAACTGGGGGCTGTGGGTCAGCGTGCTGCACCCAGCCCTCCCAGAGCCCCCACGTGCGATCAGCAGCTCCCACTGGGTCCTTGCCACGGGCCTGGCTCTTTGCCAGTGTTGTATCTGCCCAGTCCCTTCAGTCCATGGCGGGAGGTCTCTGACCGCAGTGTGCCCTGGCCTTCCGCATGGTCTCAGATGTCTCTTCTGTGTCTGCAGAAGCATTTCAACTGCAGGTACCTTTTGGAGTCCAGCCTCAGTTTTGTGAGGTCTGTGGTTCTTCAGGTCCCAGGAGGAAAGGGAGCTCAGGGTGCTGAGGAGCCCGCCGAGACCTCCCCGTGGAGCGCAGGGGCTGGAGCCGGGCCTCCGGCTCAGCATGGCGGCTTTCCCACCGCAGCCTTAAATCCGCACCTCATACCTGACTTAACTCTGGACCTCGTGGGTCCGTCCCGCCAGCGAAGGACTCGCAGTTCTTTGTCCTCAAGTTTTCAGACTTAGGATTTCCTGTGGGACTTTGGAAGGAAAGGGAACACTCCTGGACTCTGGGCCAGGCCGCCCCCTACTGGGCCATGCTGGGAATGCTCCTGGACTCTGGGCCAGGCCGCCCCCTACTGGGCCATGCTGGGAATGCTCCTGGACTCTGGGCCAGGCCGCCCCCTACTGGGCCATGCTGGGAATGCTCCTGGACTCTGGGCCCAGTGTGTTCCCTACTGGGCCATTTTGGGCCCACATGGGAACTCTGGTTTGGGGTGAGGGATGCTGTGGGAGGGCAGGACAGGATGTTTGTGGAGGGCCAGCCCTTCCTGAACCCTCTCATTTAATGCCCCCCCAATTCTCCATCGTGTCCCCGGGATGCAGAGGGCTGGGTCAGGGCAGGACCCTGGGGTCTTCTCTTCTGCTGGAAAATGCTCAGGAGTCTCAGAATGAGTACCGGGAGCACAGAGTTGTGGGATGTGAGGAGGATTCCTGAGCCTGTTGTGTGTCTGGCCTGTTTCATGGGTTCACCCCGTTTTCTCAGGACCACGTGGATGGTATTGGCATCACCTCCTTGATGGCGGAGGAAGGAGAGCAAGGCTGGGCCAGGGCCCACTCACCCGAGGCAGCCTCCCCTCCCCTCTCCGCATCCCCCCTGCCACCCACCTGGGCCTGAGGCTGAGTCTAGTGTGCCCGTCCTCCTGGCTGCCGGCTCACCAGCCCTGTCCTTGCCCCCAGGGGCGGAGAAGAGCCTGCTCTATGAGGACGTGCACAGAGGCGGGGCTCCCCGGGAGGCCGAGGACCTAGGCTGGAGCTCCAGCGAATTCGAGAGCTACAGCGAGGACTCCGGGGAGGAGGCCAAGCCGGAGGTGGAGCCTTCTAAGCACCGAGTGTCCTTCCAGCCCAAGGTGAGGGCACCCAGACCCCTCAGCGAGGGGGAAAGTGGGTGGGTGGTGGGGCCAGGCCCAAGGTCTGCATCAGCAGTCCCAGGAATGAACGGGGCGAAGACCAGAGGCCGGGTCGTCCCGAAGCAGGCAATGCCTAGGCCTTGCTGGTTGCTCTTTGGCTGTGGAGAGCACAGAGCTGGGATGGACGTGGCCAGACCTGCCCAGGGCCTAGCCCTCCATCCCTGTGCAAACCCAGCCAGCTGGTGTCTCAGGGCCCAGGATGGACTTCAGAATCCTTCTCAACACAGGGCTTGGGCAGCTCAGCTGACGGACTAGAGTTGGCCCTTGGACCCATCAACTTGATCTCCCTGCCCTACTGGGCGCATTCTCAGGTCTGTCCTTAGATCCACGTGGTCCCCTGTGCCCTGGGGAGTAGGCAGGGGCAGCTGCTGTGGCGACATCAGAGCCTTTCAGACTGGCTTCGGGTGCTTGGCTGTTCTGGTGCTCCTGCCCCCGAAGCCCAGAGAGGAAGAGCTGCTTCTTCCTCCCACGTGGTCCTGTGGAAGCCACCAGGAGGCTGCCACCTGCCTGAGCTGAGGCATGCGACCCAGTGCAGCAGCTTCTCGCGACCTGCCTGACAGCTGGCAGAGCCCCTCCAGGCTCCTCTGAAGCGACAGACGGCAGGAGCAGCCCCCTCGAGGGCAGGGCTGTGGAGGCAGGCAGGACGGGGCAGGGCCAGGCTGGGCGAGGCTTCTGGTGTGCCACCTGCCTGTGCCTGGGTTGGCGGGTCCCCTTGGATGCCCAACAGGCTCCAGGCAGCCTATCCTTAGCCTAGGACATGCTCCCCAAGGCCTAAGCCAGCCTGGGGGCTGAGGGGTCTGGGCCACAGAAAATGCCCTGGTGTCTCAAGATGATGAAGTGACGTGTTTGACCGCACTGTGTGCCAAGTCCCTACTTCAGGTGGTGGCTGGGGGACATGGGGACAGGCAGACCTGACCCAGACTCAGTGAACCCTTATAGTTCAGGAGAAGATGCCACATTGTGAAACACCTCGTCAACAATGAAGACAAAACTCCTTCCTGTTAACATGTGCTGGCCACAGCCTGGCCACGCGCCTGGCGTGGGTGGGAGCCCGTGGGACTGACCCCAGCAGGCTTCACACAGGCGCCGGGGCGGCCCAGGCGGACAACTGGAGGGCCCGAGTCTGCGCTGTGTTCTTAAGAAGGGGCAGCACTCTGCCTCGGGGGGGACTCTTGGATAACGAAGTCCCCAGCCCCTGGGCCATCTCTGTGCAGGAGGGCAGAACCCGTGGGTCTCCGTCCTGCTCTGAATGGTGACCTGTGGACTCTAGAGCCGTGGTCCCTCCTCTTCTCCCAGGATCACCTCGCCAAGCCCTCTCCTTGCATCAGTCAGAGGGACAGAGGCATGGAGAGGCCGAATTCAGGCTCTCGAGTGCTGGCCTCAGGCTCAGGGACGTAGAATCGTCCTGGGTTGAGACGCCGTGCTGGCCTCCCTCCCTGGGGCCTGGCAGCCTGCCTTGTAATCTGCTCTCTGCCCCAGGGGTGCAAGAGGGAGCCCACAGTGCACTTTGAGAGTTGCTGGGCTGGACCTCACTGAGGCCTGGCCCTGGGGTGGGATCTGCACGCCCCTCGCACCCTCCCTGGGGGCTTTGGACTCTTCCTCAGGTGGACGGGGACACAGCTCCTGGGAACCTAACACGAGGGCTTTTCTCTGGCTCTGGGCCAAGGTCTGCCTGCTCCCTGACCAGCGGAGACCTTGGGAGACGGGAGGGTGTGAAGGGGCTTTTGCTCTGGTGTCCACTTCTGCCCGGCCGCGTGCTGCGGAGCTGCTCGGCACACCTGCTCTGGGCTGGCCTGGCCGCGCGTGCGTCTGCCCTGCTGCTAGCTGTGCTGAGCATCTGCGGGCGCCAGGCAGCAGGTCCCGGGGGTCTCAGCGTGGCCCTGCACCCAGCTGGCAGCAAGAGAGCTGATCCAGCCCCTCCTGCAGGTGTCCTGAGGGGCCAGCCCTAGACAGGGGGACTTTGCCAAAGAAAGTGACCCAGGGGTCTGCAGACAGCCTCCTTGGAGGGACCTGACCCAAGTGTGAGCAGCCACTTGTTCTGTGAGTCCCCGGGGCACGCTGCTGGCTACGCCATGGTCGGGGAGAGCTTTTCCAGTGGTGGACTCCTCCACCTTCTGCCTGTGACCTCCTCAGCGTCAGGTCACCGTGACCCAGCTGGGTGGGCCCTGCAGAACGGGCCTCAGCTCCTCCAGGCCCTGCTCTGCTGTGGGCAACCCAGCAAGTGACCTGTCGCTAACTTTTCCTAGCATCTCAGGTCCCAAGAGAGGTAAGGGGCACCAGAGGGCCTAGGGGCTTTGTGGTTTTATAATGTTGAGCCTACTTGTAGGTGAATTCAGGATTCTGGGTCACTATCCAGGATCCCTGCTCTAATATTTGTATAACAACATAGACGGATTATCCAGTGCAGCACTCTTAAGCAGTTACACTGGATTTTTCTACTACCCTAGGGTGGGCACTATTATTGAGATTCTCATTTTGTTGATCAGAAAACCTATGTGACTTAGGCTCAGAGAGGTTAAGTGATGTGATTAGGGTCACACAGCCAGTAAATGGTAGAGCCAGAACTCAGCATCACATGTGGATAAAAACACCTCAGCCATCTCTCTGTCCATCTCTCCATCCATCCACCCATCTGTCCATCCATGCTCTGTCCATCTCTCCTCCCATCTACTCAACTATCCATTCAGCAAATAGTGAGCACTCATAATTTAAAAAGTAAAATATGTTGGCATCCATTTTTTGATTACTTACTAAATTTTGGGCTTCACATTCAGTTTTCTCTGGGAGCTTTTACCTCACTGACCCCATGACCCAGTAACCCCTGACCCCGTGGCCGGTTAGCATGCGTTTTACCAGCGCACAGGCTGCAACTCGCAGAGGTAAAGAGACTTTTCCAGCCAGCGAGTGGGAGCCACTGTTTGCCCGACAGCCTCCCCCCCACCCGAGCTCACATCTGGAACCTTCTGCCTGTGGTTTTCTCTGCAAGCCGTCCTCTGTGCTGGCCTTCTGTCTGCTCCGCTGGGGTCCCTCTTGCTGATGCAGCTCGCGCCTTTGAATGTGCGTCTCTTCCTCTGTCGTCATCCTCCTGGTCCCCCCCATCGGGTGCTGCCAGCCTCCTCCAGGCCGGGCCGGCGGCTTCTGTGGCTCACGGGGACTCCAGCACCCCTGCACCTGCTCACTACCCGCCCGCTGGTGTCGCCGTCCGCCATCCTCACCCGACTCACCTCATCTGTCTCCGTCCACCTGCGCAGCTGTCTGTCTGTTGTCCACTTACCTGTCCAGCTACCTCCCGCCCACTTGTCCATCTTCCTGTCTTCACCCACAATCCTCCGCTCCTCCCGCCCTGCCCATGGGTCCATCTCACCAGGGCATCGAGAGCCTCTGGGTACAAGCCCGACGCTGGCCCCGGCTGGGGGAGGTGCCCTTCCTCAGAACATGGTTCCCTTCCCGGGAAGGGGGACCTGGGCTCGTCCCCGCCCTGCTCCCCAGCAGCCGGATCCCCTGCGCAGAGACCCCAGCTCGTCGGCCTGGATGCTGCTGGGCAGCCCCGCGGGAGCCGACCTGCCTGCCGACCGGGACGCCAGTCCCGCCTGCCCGTTGTCCGTCCGCCACTTGACCTGTCTCCTCTCTCCTGTGTCGTTTTGTCTCCTCCTGTCCCGCCTGCTCCTCCCACCTGCTCTCTGCCTGCGCTTGGGGCGCCAGCTTTCTCCAGACCTGACTAGGCTAAAGGA
Source organism: Sciurus carolinensis (assembly GCF_902686445.1). Classification (NCBI taxonomy): domain Eukaryota; kingdom Metazoa; phylum Chordata; class Mammalia; order Rodentia; family Sciuridae; genus Sciurus; species Sciurus carolinensis. The sequence goes on along the minus strand of NC_062213.1, from coordinate 197,182,733 downwards.
GAGATACGCCAGGACTAAGAGGGACATCTTGGCTCTGAGAGTTGGGGGGAGAGACGTGCAGGAGCTGAAGCACAAGTGTGACTGTAAGGTACTGTCCTCCGGCCGCCCGCCCCGCCCTCCTGCCGCGCTGGACCACGCTGGCCGCAGGAGCCTGCTGTCTTCACCTGTGCTGCCGGGGTGACGCCTCAGGCCAGCGTCCCCCCGCGTCCGCCTCACCTGGACCTCCCTACTGCAGCGAGATGCTGAGGGTCCAGGAGATGCCGGTGGGTCTGCAGACTCAGAATCTCCCCGAGGCCTTGCCCGCGAGGTGCAGCTGCCGAGCTCGCGGGCGCTGCTGTGCAGGCGGGAGGCCCGGCCAGGCATCTGCGCGTGTGCGCTTGATAACCTCGGTGGGCGGGCATAGTTCTGCTGCCCCCGGCTGCCCAGAGACCCCGGGCGGCAAGTCTGTGGGAGACTCCCACGCACCCCTCAGATGGGCCCCGGGCTCCGGAGGACGCTCAACTGAGCGCTCGCTGAGTGTCCTGGCGGACTGCGTGCCTTTCAAGGCCTGCGGACCTGGGTTCGAATCCCATTCCCACCACTTCCTCTCCGTGTGAGCCTGGCAGGCCCTTGACCCCTCTTGACCTTGGGGTTCTTGCCTGTAAAATAGGCGTTGGGAGGAGTGGCCCTGGGCTGGACGTGAGGACCGGTGATCAGGTCTGCAGGGTGCTCGGCGCTGTGCTTGGTTCCAGGTGCTCAGTAACCACTGCTGTTACCTCCTGCTGTCCACCCCGTTCCCCTGCACCCTGGGGCAACTGTCTCTCTGCCATCATGGCGCCTGAGGCGAGTCACACTGGCTGCTGGTCAAGCTGGCAGTTGGTGGCAGAGCTGGACCTCCCGCCAGGCCTGCCGGACTCAGAGCTGGCGCCCTCCTGCCTCTGGCCCCCTTCTTCAGAGCCTGGCCCCAGGAGGGGCTGCCTCCCCTGCCCTCCCCCAGCGAGACCCAGGGTCGGGCAGGCTCAGCCGGAAGCAGAGGCCCAGGGGAGCCAGAGCCAGTGGAGGGCGGACCCAGGGACAGGGTGCATTTCCCGGCACTGCCCCCTCAGGTAGCCGGCATGTGGCAGGGTGGCTCAGGGAACCTTCTTGGGGGTTGCCTGTTGCTCCTCCTTGTCCAGGAAATTGCCAAGCAAAGGGCCTCAGATGAGCCCCCAAAGACCCCCTCGAGGGTTCCTAGAACAGTCCCTTGATGGCCGTCCACCAGGACAGGCACTGGGCTCAATCTGGGCGTGTGTGGCCCCCAGGGAGGACAAACCCCAGGAGACCGTGACCCGAATGCCGTTCCTGGGGTCACTCACTGGCCTCTCAAGGGCGCCGGGACCACTCCCGCCAAGGGACCAGGCGTCGTGCCCCGTTGCTGGGGCGGGCTGGGCTACTTCCCTTTTCCCGTGGTAGTTTCCAGAAGGCCAGCCTTGCTCCTGGGGACCAGCCCCTGCCTCTCCAGCACTGCCCCGGCTCCTCAGCCAGCCCTCCTCGCCCAGGCCCCTGTGGAGCCGTGGCCCTCCTGCAGGAGGCCAGGGAGGCCAGGGGGAGCGCGGCCCCCACGGCAGCAGAGTGAGGAGGGGGTCTCCCTGCACAGGGCTGGCCACCTGGATGGCCCCGGGCTGGCACGCGGCGCTGGTTACGTGAGACCCAGGTCCCGTGGCCTGAGCTGGACAGTGCGGCAGAGCACTTCCCTCCTGGCAGAAGGCCCTGGCGGCCGGTGCTGGTCGTGTGCCGCAGAAGGAACGGGCCGGGCTGGGTGAGGTGAGGGGTGGAGAACGGCTGGGGACGGCCACTTCCCGTCCTGGCATGTGCTTCCTGTGCCTCATGCCCAGCTCAGCTCGCCAGCCCAGCTGGGGAGCTGCGTTCTGCTCTCTGGCAACTTCCGCTTTCCCTAGGCAGCGGCTCAGAGGGGAACCTGGCTGGGGGGCAAGGTTCCTCACCTGTGCGCACCTCTTCCCAGCGGCCCCGCAGCGACCCCCTCGCCCGGGGACCCCGAGGCTCACGTGTTGGGATTTGAGACCAGACCAGGACGCAGCCTGGCTCCGTCCTTCCATCTCCTTAATCTTTCTTTTTTTGTAGCACTGGTTTAAACGCAGGGCCTTGCACATGCCAGGCAGTCGCTGTGCCACTGAGCTCCATGCCCAGACCTCTTAAAAATGTTTTTACTTTGAGATAGTCTTGCTAAATTTCTGAGGCTGGCCTCGACCCTGTGATCCTCCTGCCTCAGCCTCACAAGTAGCTGGAATTAACAGGCGTGCACCGTCGTGCCTGGCACCATCTCCTTGATTCGACACCTGTTTGTGTAGTTGGCTTTGAAGGAAGTGGGTGGGTGAGGACCTCCCCATGCCCACAGGGAAACCCTTGGCAACTTGAGTGTACCTGTTTGCCCTCCACTCTCTCCTGGCCTCTGCTGCACTCACCTGGGAGGGGTGGTCGGGTGGCTCTGATGTCTGCAGCCAGGCCAAGGTCCCGTGGGACTGGCAGTTCTTGGTGGCTGGTGTCCGGGTGCTGCCTCAGCTTCGCTGATGAGCTGCTCTGCCTTTGCTCAGATGACCCAGCTCATGAAGGCCGCCAAGAGCGGGACCAAGGACGGGCTGGAGAAGACCCGGATGGCCGTCATGCGCAAAGTCTCCTTTCTGCACAGGAAAGATGTCCTCGGTGAGGCCCGTGCAGCCGGGGTCAAGTGCTCAGCTGTGTGCTGGGGGCGGGGAGGGCAGGCTGGGTGCCCCTGGGTGTCTGGCCCCTTGGCAGGGGGCTGAGACTGGGTTCCCAAGGTCCCTGTCGTGGCGACTGGCTGCCACTCTTCCTGGAGAGGTCCCCACCCTTCAGCGTCCTGACCTGGGCTCTTTGTGAGGGCGTCTTGGTCTCCTGCCCCCGGCTCACCTGGCCTCATCCGTCCCTGTCCCTGCTCTTGCCTGTATCTGTCTGCCGTCTCCAACCAGCCGGCGTTTATTGAACTCCCACTAACTGCCGAGCCCCATGCTCCCGGGGTCCCTGGGTGAACCAGGGAACTTGGTTTTCCCCGTCATCCCCATTCACCCAGGACTCAGTGGGTGCCAGGTGCCGATCTGAGAGCTTGCAGTGCCTCACTTACCCCTATAAACACCAAAGGACGTGCGGGTCCCCGGATGCTCAGGGACTGGCTGCGGGTTCCCCGGGCACAGAAGAGCTGGCATGGGTGGGGCGAGTGGCCAGGGCCAGGCCAGCAGGGCTCCATGGGCAGTTGGGCACTTGATGGCTTGTTCATCCAGTGAGTTTTCGAAGTTGCTCTGTGGGCTGGGAGCTGTCCTCAGGTCGTGGGACAGTGTGGACAAGGCAGGCGGGTCCTACCCTGGCAGAGCGGCCGTTCTAGTCGGGGCCACAGAAAGTAAGAGTGGGAACCAATCGGCAGGTGACGGACATCACTCGAGGCAGCAGCTGGGGCTCTGGGAGAAGGTCACAGCCAAGGAACGGGGTTGTCCCGGGAGGCGGGGGACGTGCCCAGGGGGAAGGCTGCTCAGTGGCTTTTTAGCCACCTGGGCAGAAGTGGGGAGGCAGAGGCAGGCGAGGAGGGGTCCCGCAGTCTCTCCTGGGCCTGGCCGGCACTGGGTCCTCCGCAGTTGCTGAGGAGGGTGCAGGTCCCACCCCTGCCCCAGGGCTGCTCCCGGGACTTGCTACAGGGTGGAGGCTGAGCCTTTTCTGCCAGTTTGGTGCCCCCTGCCCCATATCCACCTGCCCGCCTACCGTCTCGGCCGCCCTGCCCTGGCCACACCTGCCCTGAAGCCCCCTCAGGTGCCCACCCTTGCTCCTGGACCCCCAGGGCACGGGTCCTTCCCCCAGGGTTCCCGCCTTGCTGGGCCCCGGGGACAGGGCAGCTGGACCAGCTCCTGCCTCTTGCAGCTCTCAAGGGGGCGACAGACAGGAAATGCGAGGACGGTGGGCCGGGGGCCAAGGGTCTGCACAGAGTTCTGGGGGGCCGTTCTTGGGGTGGAGGCCTCCCTGGGGAGGCGGGGGCGCAGCTGCAGGCGTCGGGGGCCTTGGTGAGCTCAAGCCTCTGCGGATGCTGCCTTTGACTCTCCCTCCGCCTCGGTTTCCTCATCTCTGCCGGGGCTATGGCCAGGATGGCCGAGGTGGTGTGGAAACAGCCCTGCGTGGCAGCCAGGCCTTGGTGGAGGCGTGTGGTGCCGGGATGGCGTCACACTGACCTGGGTCACATCCCGGCTCTGTGGCCTCCTCGCCGTGACCTTGCCAGTTCCTCCCCTGAGCGCCAGGTTCCTCATCCACAGCGGGGCTCCAGCCCGGTGGGCCTGCCGTGGGCTGAGGGCGGGCGTGGACACGTTGGTGCTCCATCCTTGGGAAGCACTGGCCACCAGGAGGGAGGGACGGGTCGGGGACGGGGGCTGTTTCTGGGACATGCTCCCTGCCCTGGGCCCTCCCACCAGAGGCGTTATTAATAGCCGGGCAGGGCTCCATCCCAGGCCAAGAATGTTACCCAGCAGCGCGTGGGGGAAGAGGAAGCCGCGGGGCCAGCGGCCGGGGTGGGTGCGGAGTGGTGCCCGGGGCGTCATGTGGGCCGGGCAGCAGGGCCTCTGCCACCCCCACCCCCATGCCGTTGTCCGCTGTCCCTCCTCCTCCTCCTCTTCCGTCTCCTGCTCAGGTAAGACCCACCGGGGGGTCCCTGCCCACCCAGCCTCTGGGGTGACTGCCACTTCTTTTTTCTTCCCTGCCTTCCGACCGACCGTGCCCGCTGTCTGCTGCCCCCGGTGTTGGAAGCTCTGAGCAGCTGGTGTCCCGTCTGCTAGTGCCCCGGGCCCCCTTGGAGGTCTGGGTCACCGTCCTCCCCACTGTGCCCAGGATCCCGTCAGGCCCTGGCTGAGATTTTCCTTTTTGGGTTTCTACGTGATTTTTTTAAATGAACGTGCACAGCCGAGCTGCCCGTCTCTCCTCAGGGTGTTCTCTTCCCCTGAGGCTCCAGAAGATGCTATTTTTAGTGCCGACTGATGGGGACATGGGCAGCTTGGCCTTTGCCAGACCAGAGCAGCCGGGTCTGGGCGGGGACAGTAACGGGCAGGGCTGATCTGAGAGCCGGGCCCCGTGGGACCCGACTTCGCGAGGCACCTCGTGGCTTGCTCCCTCTGGCCCTCCCTTACCCTCGCTCACCGAGTCGGCCCCGGGTCCTGGGCGCAGTAGTGACCACGGCCCCGGAGCCAGGAGCCTGCTCTAAGCCCGTGCGGCCCCAGGGCTGCTGCTCCCCACCTGAACCTGGGGCTGGTCTGGGTGGCTCTCAGCCCCTGGGGCCTGAGCAGGGCATGTGGGCTCCACCTTAACTGTGTCATTGACCCACCTGACTTTCCAGGTGACTCAGAAGAAGAGGACATGGGACTTCTGGAGGTCAGCGTGACGGACATCAAGCCCCCAGCCCCAGAACTGGGTCCCATGCCGGACGGCCTGAGCCCTCAGCAGGTCAGTGGGAAGGGCAGGAGCGGTACCAGCCTGCTCTCTGGGGCCACCGCTGATCTGGGTCTTGAATGGGAGGTGACACCCGGGGTTCCTGGCACAGCCCCAGCTGGGTGGGGACTCCTGGGTTCTCAGCCGGTGGCTTTCCAGATTGGACCCTGCAGGTTGCATGCCGTGGGTTTGGGGACGGTAGACTCAGCCTTTGGAAGGTGCCCCCTCGCCGGGCCCTGTGGCCCCCGGAGAGGTCCTTGAACGGTTTCTAGCCGAGTCTTGTTTAAAGAAGGGACCTGAGTACAACCGCCCGCAGAGCCGAGCTGTCTGTCTCGGCTAGCGTTGTGCGGGGCTCTGGGGTCGGCTCAGGGGCCATGCCTCCGCCCCAGCGCCACACCGCAGGGGCAGCTGTGCCGGGGACCTGTGCCGGGTCAGTCTCCTCCCCTCTCATCTGGCTTCACAGCCGCGAAATCGGGTGCGGGACCCCTACTTTCCTCTGGCTGTGACTTTCTGGGCAGCAGCTCAGTGCAAGGAATTTGCTGGTTGGTTGGCAGAAAGTGCTTGGCCCGGCTTGAGAATCAGGAAGATAGAGCCCCTGGGCCACTTTTGCGCTGGCAGCCGCAGGCGGGAGTGCAGGGGAGCGTCCTCCTTGGGACGCTCGCTGGCCGTCCCTGGGCTGTTCATGGCAGTACACGAGGTTCCTGCTCTGGTGCTACCTGCCGGGTTTTGGAACCGTTCGCCATGGCCTCTGTCTCCAGCATGACCCGACCTCCTGTGGCAGCCTCCCCTCCTCTTGGCGTGGCCCACCTCCCTGTAGCCTCCTGGACCTGGCGTTTTCAGTTCCTGGAGGCCACAGGCTCTGGGAGTGATTTCTGCCTCTTTGGGGACGTTTGACAACCTCTGACACATTTTTGGTTGTCAGGGCTTAGGGTCACTGCTGGCCTCTGGTGGGTAAAGCCGGGGAGCCGCTGAATGAGCTTAGAATGCATGGTGGTCCCAGTGGCCACTCAGCCCAGTGTCTGGATGCCAAAGTTCAGAACTGTGTCCTGGGAGCCCCTGGGACTCGGATTGTCGACCGACATGCAGCAGAGGGCAGCTCACAGGACAGCGGCCATGCCCATCTGCTGGGGCTGTGCGGGCCGTGCTTGACCTGGACTGCAGGGGGCAGGGGCAGAGCTGAGGGGGTGTGCTGGGGGAGTGGGAGCGGGGAGGAGGCTGGGTGGATGCTCTTGGGCCAGCTGTGGGGGCGAGTGAGGGTCGCCCTTCTGGCCCTGGATTTGTGGGGACGGGCTCTCCCCGTGAGCACCTCACATCTGACCCCAGCTTTGCTGCAGAACAGTCACCGGGCAGCTGTTTTCCCTGGCACTGAGGATTGATCCCAGGGTACTCTGCCACGGAGCTACACCCCCAGACCTTTGCTATTTTGAGACAGGTCTGAGGCTGACTTTGAACTTGAGATGCTTCTGCCTCAGCCTCCCGAGGTGCTGGGTTACAGGTGTACCTGTGTCCTGGGCAGGTTTTAAGGTGCTGCCCAGGTGGTACTTATGCCAAAGGAATCACAACGTCTGGGTGGGAACCAGGCAGCAGTATGTTTTAAGGGTCCCCATGCCATCCCACCAACCCCAAAGCCAGGGGAGTGGGATGCAAGTCACACCAGGCCTGGCAGGTGCTGGTCAGCTGCAGGGGAGGGCAGCTCTGCCCTCTGTGGGCCGTGCTTCCGGGGCTGCTGCTGAGGCTGAGGATAAGTGCCGGTGGGAGGGCAAGGGGGACTGGGGACGTTCAGCCGGGAAAGGGCACCTCGAAGACAGTCCTCTGCAAAGAGGCTCCATCCGCAACCAGGGCGGAAGGTGAAATCGCATTTCAATCCAGAATTCCCGGGCAGGGTTTTCCAAAATGGAGGGGTCGCTCCTCACCCTGGAGCAGAGGCGTGAGCCCCGCGCCCCCGGGTGTCTGCACGTGGGGGCCGGGAGGGTGCTGGGCGGGTGCTCACCCTGGGGACCTGCCCGTCTTCCTAGTCCTGCAGCCTGGGCAGCACAGGTGTCTTGCGGGGGGTGGTCAAGCACAGCCCCACAGACCCCGGTGGTCCCAGGCATGGCTGTGGGAGGGCTGGAGCCCCGTCCTGTGGCTGCTCCCTCTCCTGCCCCCGGGGCCCTGCGTGTGGCAGTGCTGGCTCTGTAGCAGTGTCCCACACACTGACGGTGCTTTGGCTGAGCAGGTGATCCGGCGGCACATCCTGGGCTCCATTGTGCAGAGCGAAGGCAGCTACGTGGAGTCCCTGAAGCGGATACTCCAGGTGTGACCAGGGGCTCAGGGCCTCGGGCCAGTGCAGGGGGTCCAAAGGGATACTTCATGAGGAGCAGTTGGGGACCATGGCAGTCTTGAGGGGAAGGGGCCAAGAGCCAGTGCTGTATGAATCGTGGGGACAGCAGGACTCCAGATGGGGACACCAAGGTTTCCCGAGTCTTTAGCGTTCACAGACACGAGTTGGGGTTCTCTGGACGACTCTGGAGGACTAAGGGCATCTGGTCTCTTTCATGTCCCTCCCTCTTGGGGAGCCTGTGGGGCCCAGACCGTGTCTCCCTGTCATCCTGGGGCTCCCCAAGGCTGGTGGAGTAGGACACCCCCTCTTTCTCACACCTGGATGCCCAGGATCTCTAGCAAGGTGCTCGGGACACGCCTCTAAGGTGTGACCTGGTCAGCGATTTGAACCCAAGACTCTGAATCTTCTGGGGTGTTGGAGGGAGGCCACCGGGGGAGGGTCAGTCAGGTGGAGGGTGCCACTGACGCCCTTCCATGGCGCGGGAGCCAGGCCTCCGCGGGGAGGCTGTAGGCAGCTGCTCCGACGGAGCTGGCTGGAGAGTGGCACCAGGTCAGGGACCTAGGAGCTGCAGGGACCTGGCCACTGCCTGGGACAGAGGGGTCAGGGCCTCCCCAGTGCCACCAGCCTCGGCTTCGAGCTCCTCACTGGCGGGTGGTTCACGGGAGATCCTTCTCCCAGCCCAGCTCAGCGTAGGAGTCACAGGGGGCCCGGCCGTGGCTCACCCCGCCCGCCCCGCAGGACTACCGCAAGCCCCTGGTGGAGGTGGAACCCAGGGTGCTGAGTGCCCGCAAGTGCCAGGCCGTGTTCTTCCGCGTGAAGGAGATCCTGCACTGCCACTCCATGTTCCAGATCGCCCTGTCCTCCCGCGTGGCTGAGTGGGACTCCACTGAGAAGATTGGGGACCTTTTCGTGGCCTCCGTAGGTGTCCCCACACTCCCTGGCCCAACTGGGTAAAGCCACAGCCAGCCTGCTGGCAGCGTCACCTGCTTCTGCCTGTCACCTGTCCACGCCAGTGGAGCCCGAGGCTGGCAGGGTCCCCGAGTCTTCCTGGCCTGAGCCGGGGTGGCGTGACACCTTGAGGTGCCCGGATGTCCTCGGAGCGGTCTGCCAGACCACCGTGCCAGGCACGGTTCTGGCTCCGCCCCGCAGGGCACCTCCAGGAGCCTGGCTGGCCTCCAGCCCAGCTCCCTCGCCAAGCACTCAAGGGGTGACCTGCCCCTGCTGGAAATCCTGGCCTAGACTGTGCTCTCGGCCCCAGGAGGAGGCCCACGGGTGGGAGTCCCGGGCCGGGGTCCAGGAGACTAGTGCTGGTCCCGGCTCTGCCGTGTGACCTCGCGCAGCTCCAGGTGTCCCTCTGGGCTGGGTCCCCATTTGTGCAGTGAGGGGCACACTGCACACCCAGCTTTTCACACCGAAATCCAAGGGCCCGGGATTCAGGGGAGGACGGAGGCTCAGGACCGTGGGGCTCCACTCTGGTCTGTTTTAGGTCCCTGGGTTTCGAACGTGGCTTTGAAAACAAAGGTCTGCTAAACAGACTTGCCGTCCTGGGTGGGCCTGCCCGAGGGGCTCTGGTGAGGGTGGGTTGGCCCCAGGCCCCTCTGGATGGCTACCTCGGCGTGGGGCAGGGCACTCAGTAAAAGCCAGGTGCCCGCCCCTCCCGTCCTCTGCCCCAGTCCCTGTGACGGTGGGACGGTCTCTACCTCTCTGAGCCCCGTTCCTCACCTGAATGGGTGGTAGGTCCAGTCACCTCGGAGGCTCATTGGGGCCACCCAGGCCGTGCCCTTGGAATGTGGTCCCAGGGAGCCCAGGGCGGGTGCTGGCCGCGCCTCCCTGCGCTGACCCCGCCCGCCGCCCCGCAGTTCTCCAAGTCCATGGTGCTGGACGTGTACAGCGACTACGTGAACAACTTCACCAGCGCCATGGCCATCATCAAGAAGGCCTGCCTCACCAAGCCGGCGTTCCTCGACTTCCTCAAGGTGGCCGGGGGTGGCCAGGCTCGCTCAGGAGGGGGGGCGTGGGAGCACCCGCGTCAGTGTCACCGTGCGGCCTCTGGGGCTGCTGGTCCCGTACCTCCCCAGCCTCCACGGCAGGACCTCCCTGTGGCCAGCCCTGCTGGTGGTGGCCTGGAGGCGCAGAGCTCTGTGCAAGGAAGAGGACAGGCCTCCCCTGGGGCCTCTCAGGGCAGAGCAGAGCAGAAGGGCTGGGAAGCCCTGTGTAGCCTGGCCAGGCTCCCCAGCCGCCCCAGGAGTGCCGTCAGCCGAGTGGCCCCTGCCTGAGGGAGCCTCTGTCCAGCAGAGGCTAGGGACCTAGCCCCCTGAAAAGGACAGCCGGGGCTTTCTCACATCCCGTAGGGGATGGTGGGACAGGGGTTCCAGGAGTGGGGGTCATGGGGCAGAGGCCAGAGGCAGGAGGCTCTGGGGCATGGGCTGGCTGCCGGGGGGTCTGAGGGGAGGCCACGGCCCAGCTGAGTCTGCTTTGGGCTGTTCTGGATCTGCAGGCCCAGGAAGTAGGACAGGGCGTCTCCGCAGTGGGAGCCACAGAGTTGTGAGCCGGGTCGGTGGAGGTATGGAGGTGGGGAAGCTGTGAGCTGCCAGGGTCCAGGCCAGGACCAGGTGACAGGTGGATGGAGCAGTGGACGTGTGAGCAGTGTGGCCCCTGTGCCCACCTGTCCCCTGGCCCAGCCCCTCTGCTTTGAGTCTGAGCGGAGGGAGTGGCCGACCTGACTCCTGGCAGAAGTCCGACCTCGCGCGTGGATGTCCCAGCTGTGCCCGTAGCTCAGAGATGGCAGCGTGCTCAGTTCCTGAGTCTGGGGCCCACAGGGACAAGGGGGCAGGAGGGTTCGCTCTGCCCTCAGGCCTTGGGACTGAGTAGGGGTCTGGGCAGAGCAGCCTGGCATGGGGGCCGCGTGTGGACGCCAGGGCACTGGACCTGTAGAAGGTCATCGAAGGGTGTACCTTGTCCCCGACAGCGGCGGCAGGCATGCAGCCCGGACCGAGTCACCCTCTACGGGCTGATGGTGAAGCCCATCCAGAGGTTCCCGCAGTTCATCCTCCTGCTTCAGGTACCTCTGGTCACCACTGACCCTTCGGGAGTGGCCTGGGTGGGCAGGAACCTCGTGGGGGAAGCCGGGCAGGCCCAGGGCAGGGCGGACCTGCAGGCCGACAAGAGCAGATGCTCCGTGTGCAGTGCACTCAGCCGGCCTGGCCAGGAGGGGGCTTCCGCCTGGGCCCCGGGCCTTGGGCCTGCGAGGGGCCTGCGAGGGCCCTAGAGCTCGGGGTGTCCTGTGGCCGGGTGCGCAGGCCGAGGCGCAGAGTGGTGGGCAGGCCTCCTCAGTCGGCTCTCTGGCCCTGGCAGGACATGCTGAAGAACACCCCCAGGGGCCACCCCGACAGGCTCTCGCTGCAGCTGGCCCTCACGGAGCTGGAGACGCTGGCCGAGAAGCTGAACGAGCAGAAGCGGCTGGCCGACCAGGTGGCTGAAATCCAGCAGCTGACCAAGAGTGTCAGCGACCGCAGCAGCCTCAGCAAGGTGCGTGCAGAGGCCTGCTTCTGGCCGGGAGCCCCTGCTGGCCACCCCTGGGTGGCAGAGCCCCGCCCTCCCGCCCCCAGTCCTGCAGTCCAGGCTGGGCCTTCCCCTGGGGCCACCCTCCAACCTGTGCCTGGTTGGAGGGTGAGAGTTGGTCGTGTTCCTCAGGCGTGTCCCAGCAAAGCCCCCAGCAGTGATGACAGTACTGTCCCCAGACGGGTGGGCGCTGGAATCTGGAATTTTTTAGATCAAAATAAAAAATCCCCCCAACACTGTGGACCAAACCCCCCGCCAGCCTGCGAGGCAAGTGCTCTGCTCTGGAGCCATGTCCCAGCCCTTCTGTTTTTTGAGGTACAGTCTGGCTGAGTTGCGTGCTGAGACACACTGACCTCCAACCTGGAATCCTGCCTCAGCTTTCCAAGAAGCCGGGGTTCAAGAAGGTGCCTCTGCTTGGAATCTGGGTTTAAATCTAGATTCTACCCCTGATGCTCGCTGTGTGGCCTCAGGGGCATCCCCCAACCTCTCTGAACCTTACTTACTCCCTCTGAAATGTGGAGAGTTCAGTAGCACCTGATGCCCAGGGCCTCGGGGGGACAAGTCTTATTGCCATAGTCCTTAAGAGAGATGCAAAATCTAGGCCATGCTCTGAGGTTGGCATAAAAATGTTGAAAAACTCACAGGCGTGTCGGCAGAGAGCTGCGTTTTTAGGATGTGAGGTCGAGTCGCGTGCGGTGAAGGAGTCCCTGTGTCTCACTGGCAGCCCGGCAGGAGCTGCCCACCTCCGCATGCTGGAGGGTGGAGGTGGCCTGCCCCATGTGGCTCCAGGGCTGCCCTCTGGGGAGGGGCATCCTGTGGGGCCAGACCTTTGGGGGAAAAAACCAAGAGCCTTTTGGCTCCCAGGGGTCCTGAGAGCGGAGCTCCGGCTGGCGTCTGGCAGTTCCTGGGAGGCAGGTTCCAGCGGCTCGGGAAGAACGTCCGGTGTCCAGGCAGGATGGCAGTCCTCCCCCGAGCACGGCTCCCCAGACTGCGTCACCCTCCTGGAAGAGGACTGGGACAGGGTCACGGCAGGGTCCTGCAGCTCTGAGCTTTGGGCGTCCCGCCTGGAGGGACTCTGGGCCTCAGGCCTTTTGGCGGTGCGGAGGCCGGACTCCAGGCCGGCAGGGTACGGGGAGCACTCTGCTCCTGAGTGGCACCCCCGCCCTGCCGTGTTTTATTTCGAGACAGGGCCTGTCTTAAGTTTCTGAGGCTGGGCTTGAACCTGCGGTCCTCCTGCCTCAGGCCTCCAGGGTCACGGGGAGTACGGGCAGGTGCCCCTGCCTCCTGCCCCCACACAGTATTCTTAAGAAAATGGAAATAGTTGGCAACATTCAAAAATCTGGAGATGTGCCCCAAAGCTCAGACCTGGGAGCTTCTGGGAGAGCGGGCACGCAGGCCTGCCGTCCTGTGTGGCTCGGCCCGGCCGAGCAGCATGCCCACCTCTTCCCAGATGCTGGCAGGAGGGCATCTGGCTGGCTGCCCCGCGCCTGGGGCAGAAGCTACGGAGGAAGACAGGCGGGAATGGGCCACTCGGGGTCGCCAGGGCCGTGTGCGGGCGCTGCCCGCGGGAAGTGCCGCCGTCCCGTGCCAGCCTGCCGTTGGGCGTCTGGAGAAGGCCCCCGCCCGGCCCGGCCACTCGTGCTGGTCTTGGCCCTCGGCGCCCCGCCCCTCCCTCAGCGCCCTGCTCTGGGCCAAGGCTGCTTGGGGAGGAGGTGACCCCGTGTTGCCCTGGGAAGAGCCGTTCCGTCCCCTCCCCTTTGCCCCACGGAGACCTGGGCAGTGGCTGGAGTCAGGGAGACCCCATGGATGTGGGCAAGGGACCCAGGGCCCTGAGCCCCCGGTGGGGGTGGGCTGGACGGGTGTGGGTGCTCTGCGAAGAGGGTGGTGGTGGCTGCACACGGCGCTTCCCTGACCGCCATGGTCAGTCCTGGCCAGTTAGGAGACCTGTTTGGTGACCACCCTCCTACTGTCGCCCAGTAGAAGCAGAAGCGAAACTGGGCGTGGCCCAAACGGAACCTTGCGTCTCTTTCCAAACCGCTGACTCAGGAGCCTCCGGGGGCGCCTGCAGCTCCGGGATTCCTTTCCTCTCATCTGCCCAGGGCGGGGGCGCCCGTGCCGGAGCCCAGGGACCTTCCTTGTCCTGGCGTGGTCCTGGCACGCTGGCAGCCCGCCCCGAGGGCCCTGCGCCCTCAGAGCCCGAGGAGTGTTTCCGTAGCGGCTGTGGACATGGTGGGGAAGCCTGGCCCTAGCTGGGTGGTGGGTGAGGGACCCCGAGTCCTCCTGGGAGCCAGGAGCTGCCGGCCTCCCAGGCTTTGGGGTGCCCCGTCCTTCTGGCCTGCGGGGAGGAGTGGGGAGCAATGGCCGCCAGGCACAGGCCGCGGCTGGAGTTTGCTGGGCTGCCTCACCCTGGTCGGCTCCTGCCAGGAAGAAGGGTGTTTCCCGGGAGGTCCGTGGGCCACTGGGGGTCCTGGTGCCAGTGGGGATCCTGGCTTCTTTGTGGTTGGCAAATGCCAGCGATGCCGGGGCCTGAGAGCCGGGAGCTGCGGGGAGGGGGCCTCACGGAGGGCAGACGGCGGGGCCCCCGGCCTGCTGTGCCCTGCAGGCCCTGCTTCTCCACGTGAAGACCGGTATCAACAGTGGCACTGGGCGGGCTCCATGGGGCGTCCCCTGTGCCCACCAGGTGGCCCGGCGGGCTTGCCTCTGCCCTGGCAGGGCCTTGCTGCTCGCGAGGGTGTGTCTGTCTTAAAACAGGTTTCGAACAGAGGCCCGCGTTCCCCTTCACCAGGCTTGGTGGCTGTGTGGCCAGCCCCGGCCACCCGTGCCTACCTGTGTGACCTGAGCTGCTGAGGTGACCGCTGCCCGCCCGCTGGGCTGCAGCCCGCCTTGCTGGCTGTGCAGCTTTCGTCTCTGTGGTCACGGGATCGCTGCGGGGCCTGGCAGTGGCTGGCTCCCGGAGAAGGGGCTCTGGCTGCTGGGCCTGCTCGTCGTGCATGGGTGGCCCTCAGGCCGCTGGCCTTCCCTGGGCAGACGGCTGGTGCCTGCCCCGGGCCTCCTGCCCAGGCCTCTTACCGCCCAGAGGTGGAGGAGGCCCTGTCTCCGTCTCTCCCGGTCTCAGGCTCCCTTCCCGTGTGGCGGGAGTTCCGTGTCCAGCACGGTGGTGACCGTGTAGCCACCTGGACCAGGATGCTGATGTCACCTCCTCTGCCCCCCTCCCAGCTGTTGACCTCCGGCCAGCGGCAACTGCTCCTCTGTGAGACGCTGACGGAGACTGTGTACGGCGACCGCGGGCAGCTGATCAAGTCCAAGGAGCGCAGGGTCTTCCTGCTCAGCGACATGCTGGTCTGCGCCAACATCAACTTCAAGTAAGTGGCCTGGGCCTGGGCTGGGAGCCCGGCAGGCTCCCTCGCTGGGGACCTGTCCTGTCGTGCTGGCGTCTCGGCCAGCCCCTCTGTGGTGGGGCCCCGCGTGAGTTCCGTGTGGTCTCTGGTCCTCCACCTTCCTCTTGGCCTGCTTGGTCACCGGGTTCCTAGTGCTGAGAAGTAGCTGGAGAGGCATGGGGCAGCCGCAGCCTTGGGCACATGGCTGTCTGTCACTCGGAGCTGCCTATTCCAGGGGTCTGTGCTTGGCGACTGAAGCCTCCTGGATTTTGACAACTTTGATATTCAGTAGATTCTTCTTTGTGTTTAACCTGAGTCCCTGCTGCTTTAATTGAAGTCAGGTTTCCTCTGCCCAGGCTTCTTGGCACTGGTCTGTCCCTGTCCCCCTACAGTGAGTGGCTTCTGTCTGCAGGCACCCGGTTCCCCAGCTCTGGGCCAGAGGCCTAGCGACTCCCAGGGCCATGCTGTTGGTTCAGCCTGAAGGACTGGAGCCAGCAGGGGAGGTGGTTCCTTAGACCTGGAGCCCAGGCTCTGCAGCGGCCGTGGCGCCTTGTGCCCTGCGTTCTCGGGGGGTCCAGGCCACAGTTGAGGCTTTGGCTTCTCTTGGACCTGAGCTGGGTCCATGCTACCTGGCTCTGTGTCCCTTGAGTCTCCACCTGGCTGGCTTTACTCACACGTGTCCCCTGGGTGGCTCCTGTGGGTGTTGGGCTGTGGCCCTTTCCCAGGCGGGCCCTGAGGACTGCAGCTGTGACAGGTGGTGACCACACTTGAACAACATCTGGCACAGCATTATGGCAGCCGTCCCCAGGCTTCCGAGGGGGACGACCCCTTAGCTGTAGTGATTCGAACCCCAGCCCGGTGCACCCACCTCACAGCTGGTGGCACAGAACGCGGTGGGGAGTGGGGACAGGCACGTGGAGCCTCATTTAGACTGCGCGTCGGCTACTGGCACGGCCGTGGGTGGAATTGGATCGGCTGTGGTCGTGGCCGCTGGGTCCCCACAGTGCAGCAGGCGGGGCTGGCTCCGTCCCCCCACTGTCCCCCATCAATCCAGTGTACACCGCCCTTGGTGCCCTGCTCGCAGGAGCTGGTTGTTGTCCTGGTGGGGGGCTTGGCGAGGAGGCCTGTGCTGCAGAGGCCATGGGCAGTGCCCGTGGCTGGCCTGTCACTCGTCCATGTGGCAGATTCTGAAGTCCCTGAGCCTGGGCACCGCGCTGGGCCAGGTGTGATGCACGTCCTCCTCCTGTCCTGCTGGGGTCTAGTGTGGTGTGCTGGGCCAGGGGCTGGTGGCCCAGTGTGGGAGAATCAGGTTGGGTGACTTGAGCTGTCACTTCAGCCAGCTGAGCATCGGTGTCCTCCTCTGGGACAGTACCCTGCTAGGAAGCGGGGCCCCGTGAGTCAGGCGACAGCAGGCCTGGCCTTCATGCGGTCCCCTCTGCCCACCCCGGCCTCTGTTGCCGTGACCCCTCCAGGACTGTGCCCGTGTCCCCTCCTGATGCCAGCCCAGGGGCCAGCCCCCGGGGGACCTGCTCAGTCCCAGTAATAAGCTTCCTTCCCTCTTGTCTTTTTCCTCAGGCCCGCCAGCAACAGGTAGGTGGCCCGGGGCTCGGGCGTGTGGCTGTTTGTGGGGCGGGGCCTGGGCACCTGGTGCTGATGCCCGGCGCGGGCTCCCTGCTCTGCCCGGCTTGGTCTGGCCTGCGGTTGTGCCGGGGCTGGTGTGCTGAGGAGCGGCGCGGCTGCCCGGGGCGGCACGGGGCGGCTCTGCAGGGCTCTCCTCTGTCCCCGCAGGGGCCAGCTGGAGATCAGCAGCCTGGTGCCCCTGGGGCCCAAGTACGTGGTGAAGTGGAACACGGCGCTGCCCCAGGTGCAGGTGGTGGAGGTGGGACAGGACGGCGGAGCCTGCGACAAGGACAACGTGCTCATCCAGCATGCTGGTGCTAAGAAGGCCTCGGCCTCGGGGCAGGCGCAGAGTGAGTACCGCCGGCAGCAGGCTGGGGCGCACGGGCTCTTGGTGGCTCTCGGCCCCAGGCACCCTTGCCTGAGCAGAGCAGCTGCACGCCGCACGCGGCTTCCGCCTCTGGCCTGGCCGCAGCCTGCCAGCAGTGGGACCTTGGGCAGGTGGGACCTTGGGCAGGTGCCTCAGGGAACCTCCCTGTAGCATGAGGGGCCAGGACAGACCACTCACCCGGCCCCAGCTGGGTCTGCCTGGCTCTGTGGGGCCTGCTTTCCCCGTGTGGACCCTGCTCCTCAGACCCCACGGGCCGGGGCACAGGGGACTCGAGCTCAGGGCGCTGGTGCCGGCGGCATCTCTACCTGCTCCCTGCCCCCAGGTTGGCCACCACCCCCCGCCCCTGGACACGGCAGTGCCCACCTGCTGCTCTCCCTCCTGTGGCCCTTGTCCCCTCCTGTCCCTCTCCACCCATCCCTGGAACTAGCTGGCTCTTCAAAATGCAGATCAGATGGGTGTGTGTCACCCCACCCAGCAGCCCCCATTGCTCTTGGGGGGAGGCCCTGCGCCCACCTGCCTGGCCCTGCCAGGGCCCCTCCTGCGTCCCGTTCGTCCTTCCTCGTCCCCCTCAGAGCAGCCTTCCTGGCGACTCCTGGCTGGGCAGGCCCTGCCCTGGGCTCTCAAGTCCCCTCATGACTAGCGACTGTGGCCCTTGCCCAGAGCCTGGGGGGCCACAGTGCAGGGCCAGCAGAGGGGGACGCCTGCCCAAGGGCACCTGCCACAGGCACGGGGTGCTCAGCCCTCACTCCTCCACCACAGTGCTCTGCCCATCAGGTGCCCCAGGGGTGGCCCAGGGTGGCCTCAGCTCTGCAGTTCAGAAAGGCTGCTGTAGGGCCGGGGAGATTGCTCAGTTGGTAGAGTGCTTGCCTTCCAAGCTCAAGGCCCTGGGCCTGGGTTCAATCCCCAGCACCGCAAAATAAATAAATAAATAAATAAGTAAATAAAATAATAAAAAAAGTAAAAAGCAGAAAGTCTTCGCAGTTCTGGAAGCTCCGCCTGCCTCACTCTTGGGGACTGCGGTGCCACTTCTAGGCCTGTGAGGCAGGAGGAGCCCCGAGGAGCCTCCCTCCCGGGCACTGTGGTCCTGACCCCACCCCTCTCCCTCGCCACTACCTGGGGCTGCTGCTAGGGGACCCCTTGCATGTCCACTCTGCAGCCACCTTCCTCCTGCCAGAGTGGTGTGCCGGCAGACTGTTGAAAGGTTGGCTGGCACCGTGGGAGGCTGAGGCGGGAGGATCGCAAGTCCAAGGCCAGCTTGGGCCACTTAATAAGACCTATCTCAAAATAAAATAAAAAGTGCTGGGCACATGGCTTAGTGTTAGAGAACTTGCCCAGCACGCTCGAGGCCCGGGGCTCCATCCCCAGCACTGCAGAATCTTGTCCAGAGCCCACTGGCCTTGGAGGGTGTTTTATGTTTTCCAACATGGACTAACGTAAAGCTCAGCCAGCCAACCGCTCCTGCCGGGGGCCCTTGCACAACGGTAAAGCCAAAACGTGATCGCAGTCGGCTGGGAATGGAGTCGCGGAACAGTAGAATCCCACCGGCAGCGTCGTTCAGTGAGATTGGTGGCCGCATTGTGAAACCCGCTGCCCCAGCGTGGCCGTGGCCTCTCTGCAGGTTCCTGGGAGGCTTGTGCCGTCCCGGTGCCACGTTCCCCACCGGTGCCCATTTGGGCCACTGCAGGGCCCTTCCTTGCCCTTCGCTTGGTGTCAGTGTGTCCCCAACACCAGTGTGTCAGCCTTTCCTGACGTCGCTTGTGACCTGGTGATCTGCTAGCCCAGCCCAGTGTCAGAGCCCCTGGAAGCCAATGCAGCGCTTCCTAGGGAAGCAGGGTGTGCGCCCGCTTGCTGGATGGTCTCTCGGGAAACCCGGGCCTCGCTCTCCTCCCCGGACCCCCAGCCCTCAGGCTAAGGCGCGTCGCTGAGTGAAGGCAGCCCAGGTCCCGTGTGCTGGGGAGCTCCTGTCCTGCCCACCTGTCTGTGTCCCTGAGTCGTCTCCAGAGACCTGGGCCTCCTTGCCCCTGGCACCAGCCCATCACCTGAACCTGTCTTTCCAGCACTGTCCACCGTTGGTGCTTAGTTGATTGTCCTCCCCTCGGCCTGTCCACCCGGTCCTGAGCTCCATGAGAGCAGGACCTGCTGTCTCTCCGATGCCTGGCACAGAACCCCATGCGCAGTGGGTCCTCAGCAGGTCTCAACGTCTGCTGGTCGTGGGTCCCTCAGTCACGGTGGCTTTGCCCGTTACCCTCCATCCTGGCGGTGCCCACCTTGCCCCTGCCCACGGGAGCCCTCTGCTCTCGGGCACGGCCGCCTCTGCCTCATGGTTTCCCGACACCTGCCGCCTGCTCCCGGGGCTCCAGGGCCGCTTTCCCAGCAGGGCCGCTCTGCGCGTTGCCGTGAGCTGGTTCCAGCGTCTGCTAGTCCCGCGCCCGGCTCTGAGCAGGTCTCTTCTCGCCCAGATAAGGTGTACCTGGGCCCCCCGCGCCTCTTCCAGGAGCTGCAGGACCTGCAGAAGGACCTGGCGGTGGTGGAGCAGATCACGCTGCTCATCAGCACGCTGCACGGCACCTACCAGGTGAGCCAGCGGCCTGAGCGGGAGGCGGGGGCTGTGCCGCCACTGTGCCCGCCAGGCAGCGGCGGGGGCGCCGGGCAGGCAGGTGTGCCCGCTCAGGTGTGGCCTCAGCGGCCTTTCCAGTTCTCTGCCCAGTGGCTGGTGTCCTGCAGCCCCTTCCTGGGCCTCTGCCCAGACCGGAGAGGACGCTGGCCAGGAGGGTGCTCCCTCTCTGCGGGGCGTGGGCCGCAGGCGGGCTCTGACGCCAGGCTGGGAGGCCCCAGCCGGGGAGTGGCTCTGCCTCAGTCCAGCCCCAGGACTTCTGGGGCCCCCGGCCCTGCCACATCTCCTGTGGCTCTCGGGGCCAGGCTATGCGGTGACCTCGGCCCTCCTGCCTAGAACCTGAACATGACGGTGGCCCAGGACTGGTGCCTGGCCCTGCAGAGGCTGATGCGCGTGAAGGAGGAGGAGATCCACTCGGCCAACAAGTGCCGCCTCCGGCTCCTGCTTCCTGGGAAGCCCGACAAGTGAGGGGGTGTCTGTGTGTCTGCGTGGGGCATGGGGCTGCCGCCTCAGCTGGGCCACCGTGGGCGGTGTTTGGAGAGGAGGACCTGGGGCCATTCTGCCCTCAGGACAGCTGTGACGGAGTGGGTGTGCCCATCGTGGGACAGGCCTGTGAAGCACCTGGCCCGTCGTAGGTGCCCATGGAAAGATCCTGGTTGGACGGGCGGGCGCCCTGCGTGCAGGAACGCTCGGGCACTCGCCACTGGCCAGTGCATTTGTGCGCTGTGGTCCACCAGGTCCTCTCCACAGTCCAGCCTCTCACAGCACTGTCCCCAAATGTCCCCCATGGGAGCCGTGCTCAGTAGGTCCCTGTAGGGACGGGAGCTACCTGTCAGGCCCCTTCGAAGCCTCGGAAGGTGGTCTTACCAGCCTTCACCCACGAGGGAGGGGGGCCTGCAGAGCCGCGTAGTAAAGGGCAGAGCCGGGCTCCGCTGGGCAGCCAGGGGCTCCTGTCCAGATTTCGTCCTCAAGACTGGGGAGGGGGACAGGCCTTAGGAGACAGTGGTGAGGGCAGAGGAGCGAGGAGCCTTGGCGACGGGCCGGGCTGTGGCTCCAGCGTGGCCTCGAGCCCCCTTTCCTCTCGCACGCCCTGCGGACAGGCCTGGCCCGCACCTCCCCCACTCTGTGCCCCCAGCACCAGGCACGTTAGTGAGGCTGCCCTGACTGCCCCGTGGGGCAGGGCTGGCGCACTGCAGGGGACAGGCCCCAGAGGTCCCTCAGGGCACCTGCAGGTCGAAGGCAAGGTAGTGTGGAGACAGCAGTGACCTTGGGCTGGGCCGGTCATTCACGTGTTCACTCAGATGCTGAGCAGCTGCCCAGGCCAGGTGCTGGGAGCAGAGCCCAGGGTCCCTCCTGCCAGAGGCTGGCGGCGTCTCCAGGCCCAAGGCTGGGGCTGCCGGCCGGGCTGAGCCAGGCTCGGTCTCTCCAGCCAGCACCTCCTCCCTGGTCCTAGCGGGTGGGGCGAGCCATCCAGTTGCCGGCCGCGCTCTGAGCTGGCCTTCCCGTGTCCAGCGTGGGCTGGAGAAGAGCTGCCTGCTGGGGAGCTGGGCCTCGCACCGGGCGCGCGCCTCACCCTCGGCCCTCGCTGCAGATCCGGCCGCCCCATCAGCTTCATGGTGGTCTTCATCACCCCCAACCCCCTGAGCAAGATCTCCTGGGTCAACAGGCTGCATCTGGCCAAGATCGGACTCCGTGAGTAGCCCGGGGAGAGCATGTTGGGCGGCAGGGGTGCCGAGGACGTGTGTCCGGGGCCTGCGGGCAGGGAGGGCTGAGCTGGAGGCAGGTGGCGCGGGGAAGCAGCAGCTGGCGTCCGAGTCCCCTGACCTGGCCTTGTCACTGCCTCTCTGAGCCTGTTCCCCGCGTGTGTGAGCCAACTTGACAGAAAGCGAGTCAGCGTTGCCGGAGCCTGGATGGTGGCCGTGGGGAGTGGCCGCTGAAGGTCTCCTGATGGGACGGTGTGGACATGCTAAAGTCAGCTCGGAGGGGCATCCCGGGCCCACCGCGCCTGGATCGGGGAGGTGTCCACTTTAGGAGGGCGGGATTTGTGTCACCGAATGAAACCTTGGTAGAGCTGCACCTCCCGCCTGTCATGGGACTCAGCTGAGGTGCCACCTGGGCCCTCGGCGCTCCTGTCCCCTGTGCCCGCAGGGTGCTGACGCTGGGGGAATGGCATCCAGTGCTTACGGTGTGGGGCGCTTCCTGAGCACCCTGCTCTTCTCTCACGTTCTCGGTGACCCTGGCTAGGTCTTCCGGGGACCCGTTCGCCCCGGAGGATTTTGAGGCCCGGGCAGGGCAGCGATTTGCGTGAGGGGCCCAGCAGAAGGGCAGCTCTGGGGTTCCAGGCGGGCGGGGAGCAGGCTCCGTCCCCAGCAGAGCTGGCGAGGCCCCGGCTGCCGGCCGTTCATGCCTTCAGGCTCTCCGGTCTGTGTCCATGAGGCTGTGTTCCCGCCTGTCAGAGCCGTCAGTCCCCATGACTCCTGGAGCCCGTCTGGCCAGTGACAGGGACGATTCTGTTTTCCGGTGGTCTCTGTGTGGACAGTACAGATCTCCAGCGGCTCGTTCTTGTTCTTTTCCTGGAGCGGGGGATTGAACGCAGGGCGCTCTCCCACTGCGCTGCATCCCCAGCCCTTTCTACTTTGAGGCAGGGTCTCGCTGAGCTGCCCGGGCAGCCTCAGGCTTGAGACCCTTGGGCTTAGCTTTCCCAGTAGCTGGGCTCCCCAGCGAGCCCGCGCCCAGCCCAGCAGGGCCTCGGACCTTTGTGGAAGGAGCCGCACGCGCCTGTCCCTTGGCTCTCCCAACGTGCACAGGGTCCCTGCAGTCCAGGCAAGAGTGATAACGAAACCCAGGAAGAGCACTGCTCCCGGAACTTCACCTCGGGAGGGCAGGTGGACGGCAGGAAGGGGCCTGCCCTGCACAGGGACAGCGGGAGGCTGTCACCGAGTGTGGGGGGGGCTGTCACCGAGCGTGGGGGGGGCTGTCACTGAGCGTGGGGAGGCTGCCAGCGTGGCATCTGAAGCTGTGCACAGATCTGGGCAAAGTGATCCAGGCTTAGGAACCTCGAGTGCAGGTGTCCTGGAGTGGGGACAGAAGGAAGGCCAGTGTGGCCAGCACTGATCGTGGAAGGAGGGAAGGACGTGGGTGGGTTGGGGGTGCAGGTTGTCCAGAAAATTAGGGCACGGCCCCCGGGGCTTGTGCTGGGCGTGCTGGGGAGCTGTTTGTGGGGCATGGAGGGTGGACGGTGTCACCCTCAGATTGTGGTCCAAGGGGTCACTCTGGCTGCAGTGCAGAGGGCCTTGGGGGGCAGCGTGGAGTGGGGAGGGAGGGCGGGGCTTGTGAAGAGGGCAGGGGCTCTGCTCGGCCCTTCCCGTGATCTGGGCGGGTGTCGCCCCTCCTGCTGACCCTGGCCCAGGGCTGCGGGATTCTGGCCCTCAGAAGGGCAGAGGTGGCTTCCAACCGGGCCGCAGGCCACCTGCTCCCCTCCCCACCGTGCCTGAGCTGCCACCCAGGCCAGCGCCGGAGCCCCGCCGTTGCGCCTGCTCTGGGGCAGAGGCGCCTCCGCCGTGAATCCTAGCTTCGCGGCCTCATGGCGGGAGCTCCAGGGGCCTTGGGAAGGAGGTCGTCTTATTTGAATGCCTGGGTCCCCCGGGGGCTTGATGACTGGTTCCTTTTGTTTCTTCATTTTGCCACTTTGGTCTTTTAGCTGCAGTGCCTGGTGGGGAGAAGCCTCAGAGCCTCGGAGCAGAAGCTTCTGGAGGCGGCAGACACGCAGCATGTGCTCCCTAGACGCTCCTCCTGTCTGTGTTTATTTTCTGTCTCCTCCTCCCTCTCTGCTGCAGTGGGCCCGGCCGAAGGCCACCCGAGACTGGACGGGGTGGGTGCGCTGCAGGGCCTGGGGTCTGGGAGGGCCTTCTGCTCCTTGGACGGGCAGGGAGCCGTGAAGGGACCTGGGGACCCAGCGCAGACCCCGGACAGTCATGTGGCCCGGGACAGGCAGGCCTCCCTCCTGAGCCCACCTGTGGTGGCCTGGAGCTCCAAGGCCAGTCTCAGGCGCGGGAAGGTTGGGAGCCGGTGCGGGTGGTCGCGCACCGGGTGACATGGGCCATGGCTGCCTGCGTCCAGTTCCCAGCCCTGCCGCTTCCAGGTCTGGTGGCCTCAGCAAACGAACCCCAGATGCCTGGGACAAGCGCCCAGGGCTCTCGTGGCACGGAAGGGGCAGGGACAGCCAGCGCTGGCCCTAAGCCCCCAGGACAAGGAGTGCCCGCACCCCG
Organism: Sciurus carolinensis; assembly: GCF_902686445.1. Classification (NCBI taxonomy): domain Eukaryota; kingdom Metazoa; phylum Chordata; class Mammalia; order Rodentia; family Sciuridae; genus Sciurus; species Sciurus carolinensis. The sequence continues at coordinate 197,159,137 of NC_062213.1, read as the reverse complement.
CAGTGGGGGTGGCCCAGGGTCACTGCCTCCCGCCCTTGCTGACCTTTGGTCTCCGTCTGCACAGGCTTGGGAAGGGGCGCAGACCCCAGGCCCCTCCCCTGCTCCCAGGCCCCGCGTCGGGCCGGGAGCCTCGCCCCTCCCGAGAGGAGCTGGGCCTGGCAGGCTGCGGTGCTGCACGCAGGGCCTCGCGGGATTGAGGGCACGGCCCGGAGCAGGGCTGGTTTGGTTCACTTGCCACCTCAGGTCCCAGCGACTCCCGGTCGTGGCCGTCCTGGTGCTGAGCACGTCCTAAAACTGCCCCATGTTCGTGCCCCACGCTGCAAGGGGCAGGACCCAGGGCATCCGCCATGGCACCCCTGGTTTTACTCCAACCGTGGCTGAGCCTGGCCTCCCTGGGTGACAGGTGAGGTGTGCGCCGAGGCCCTGCCAGCCCGACGTCTGGGCTGTCCACAGGGACCACTGTGACAGTAGACATGGGACCGTGGGACTGCACACAGTAGGACTTGGGAGGCAGGTTAGGCCGGAGAAGCAGGTCAGGGCCAGAGACGGACCCAGCCTCCCGGGAATATTGACGGGCAGTCTGTTGGCAGCAAGGACAGTGATCGCTATCCGGGTGGCCCGGCCTGCGCTGGGCAGTGCACTTAGTGTCCCAGTGCTGCAGAAACGCCAGGTGTGGGATTATTTCTCCTGTTTTCTAGATGAGGCAATAGGCTCAGAGAGGTTCAGTACCCAGCGTGGTGTCGCACAGTGAGTTGAAGTGGGCTCTCCTACAAATCCGAGGGGATTGCTCTGAGCTGGGTGCTTCCCACCCCAGAGCTGCCCGGCTGCCCCGTGAGTGTTCAGTGGGTGCTGTCGGAATGGTCAGGCACATAAGCCCCCACGTGCCGTCAGTTGGAAGTCACAGCTCTGCCCTCGGTGCCAGGTCTTGGTGCCCCTCGTGCCGAGTGGGCTCTCAGCGTCAGCAGCAGCAGCTCTGCTTTGGCCTCGGCCCTGGTGGTTTTGTGAGGGGACAACGGTGGTGGCAGGTGGGGACAGCACCTCCATTTCCTTGTAACGCTCCCGACTGCAGCAGGGTCGGCAGCACCTGGAAGGGTCGATCGACAGAAATACACGTGGCGACCCGTTGCCGGGCTGGAGGGGCCCAGTGCCAGGGCTCCGCCGGACGGGCCTGATGTGGCGGGCAGGCCCTGCTGGGCTGCAGGGCCCCGAGGGCAGGAGGGTCGCAGGTCCTGCCTGTCTTCACTGGCCCCCTGGAGGGCTTGCCCGAGAGGCCGCAGGGCAGCCCCCACAGGAATGCCAACGACGGGACGGTGCTGCCCGTTCTCGCCGTGCGTCAGTGCTGCGCTGGGTCGCCTGGGTGCTGGGCCGGGTGCCCTGAGTCGTTCCTCGGCACCTGGGCCTGGGCCCTCCTCCTGACTGGCTTCCCTGCTCAGCACGCAGGTGGAAGCCCTCCCTCCACCCCGCGGCCGCCAGGAGGACCAGAGGAGGTGACGTCTCACGGTGACGCGCGTGCTGGCCCTGGTGGCCTGGGCCTTCCGCACGTCAGCTCTTCCTCCTCCTTTTCTGGTGCACGGCAGGTCTTCTGTGGTCGTCTCCGGGGCCCAGCGGGGAGGAGGCTGGCAAGGCCGCCCCGGGCCAGCTCGGGGGAGCGGCCCTGTCACCTCGGCCAGGGTGGGAGCCGTGCTGGTGCCTTGCCAACCCTCGCCTGTCAGGCCTGACCCTCGGTGCGTCCACGCCTGCCCCTCGCCCAGTGACCCTGGCCAAGCTGGACCCTCGGGGGCCACCTTTGTCTGGTGGCAGCGTCGGCTGCCTGTCCCCGTGGTGACCCCCGGGCGTCCAGCCCTTCTCTGACGCTCAGCAGACGTGTGGGCACAGCGGGTGTCGGGCACCTGCCCTGTGAGAACTCGGCGGAGGCTCGTGTGCTCCCGGGTGCACCGCGGCCTGTGGTGTGTCCAGTACCGAGAGCAGGGCTGTCACTGGGGACGTGGCGGGAGGCCTGGTGCAGGGGCAGAGCCTGGCCTCCACGTGCACCCCACCCAGGCGTAAAGAGGAGCCAGCACGGAGCAGAAGCGGTGTCTCCAGCCTGCCAGGACAGAGGGTGCCGCGGGAGGGTCCCCCGCCTCCCGCCCGCGCCCGCAGGACCTGGCTGTGGCTGAGGCTGGCTTTGAACTCGATCCTCCTGCCTCAGCCTCCTGGGGTCGCAGGCCTGCCCTGCATGCCGGGCGTCATCTCAGTGTTTAACTGAAGCCTTTCCCTTCTGTTTCTCACTGGTTCTGTAGCACCTGCAGGATGAAGGTTCTCCTCATCCATTTTATGGGTGAACAAAAGGACCAGGGTTGCTTGGTGATGGAGTCAAGCGGGGACTTGAGCCTTAGTTTCCCAGCCCCCTGTCTGGGGCCCAGGCCATGTCTGTGGAGTGAGACTGGACATCATCTCAGATGGGCAGGAGTGTGGTGGAGGGCGACTGGCCAGGGCAGTGCAGGTCCCTGTGGGGTCGGCCTCTGGGGACTGCTCCTAGACGGAGAGCCGCTCACCGCCTGGATGGGACTGACCAGCTCCACCTACCACCTTCCTCCCTGCAGGGGAGGAGAACCAGCCAGGCTGGCTGTGTCCAGACGAGGACAGGAAGAGCAAAGCCCCCTTCTGGTGCCCCATCCTGTCCTGCTGCGTCCCCGCCTTCTCCTCCCGGGCCCTCAGTCTGCAGGTGAGTGCACCCACGCGAAGGCGGTTGGGGATCCCCCTCACCGGAGAGCCTGCCTTTCCAGGTAGTGCCCACCTTAGCTGGACAGGCCTGGGTTCCAGGTGCCAGCAGCTTCTCCACTCTTTATGGACAGAGTCGGTCAAGCCTTTTGGTTGCCCCCAGGGTCAGCTTTCCAACAAAAGGATGGGGGTGAGTGGCCAGCATGGGGCCACATGAGTGGAAAGTTCCATTACTCTGAGATGAGGCAGTGAGCTCCTCGGTCTGGCCCGGCTCCGGGGTCTGCTGGGTGGCTGTGTCAGATGCTGGGGGCGCCCTTCCTGATGCCACCAGGCCGGGGCTGCTCCAGCGTGGGGACCACCCTGGTCACGAGGTCTCCCATGCCACCGTGCTTCTGTCTGTCGGTGTGGCTGAGCTGCTCGGGGGGAGGCAGTCATTCTTGTCTGGGTACTTGTGGGAGCCCTGCAGCAGAGGGTTCTGTGTCCAGGCCACAGACCAGGAGATGCAGGCTGGGCAGGGGACACGGCTTCCCAAAGCGACGCAGCTAGTAAGGGACTGCAAGCTGACTCTGCCTGTTCCAGCACCGTGGTCCTAGCCACTGGGAGGCCCGGCCCCCACCGGTCACCTGTGCCTTATGTCCTGGCAGCGCTCACCCCTCCATCTGGATCAACTATGTCCATCCTCTCCCAAGCAGATGAGGACATCTCAGCTCTGGGGACGGGAGAGAAGCGTGGGACCCAGGCCAGATAAATAGTCCCAGGATTCTTGCCGACTGGGCTGTAGACTGGGGCTCTAAGCAGCTGAAAGAACAGCCTTGAGATGTAAGTCCATTGTTCATTCGTGTGTTCCTCCGTCTCCACTCACGTAACTCGTGAGCACCTATGTGTGCTAGACCCGGGACGCGGTGGTGACTGGGACCTGAGAGGCCCCACCTCCTAGCTCTCAGTCCAGGGCAGACAGGCAGTGACCCAGCAGGAGTGAGGTGGAGCCCTGTGCACGCTGCAGAAACTCCGATGTTAGGAGGAGGTGGCATTTAGGCTGAGACCTGAATGGCAAGAAGGACCCAGGGAATGATATTCCGAGGAGACGAAGCAGCACAGGCTGAGATGGCAGCAGTTGGGGAGGCTGGTGGGCTGCCGCCTGGTGCGCAGGAGGCGGCTTAGCTGGTTTTCTGCAGCTATACTAGAAAGCCAACAGGAGTTAATTTGGCTCACGGTTCTGTGGACTGGGAAGTCTGAGGGCTGGCGCTGGCATCTGCAGAGGCCTTCGTGCTGCGCCACTCTGTGGTGGAAGGTGGAAGCGCAGGCGTGCCCGTGAGGAGATTGGGTTGAATTCTTTATTAGGGAGCCTCCACCAGGATAGTGCCCTAATCAATGCAGGAGGGCAGAGCCCTCATGGCCTGATTATCTCAACGTCCTCGTCTTTTGTACTGTTACGATTGCAATTAGATTCCAACATGAGTTTTGGAGGGGACACGCCAATCCTGGCAGCGGGCAGTGTGGTCAGTGGGGGTCAGTGGGTGGCCAGGCTGGGCAGGCATGGCTTTGTTCTCAGAGCTGCAGAAAGCCCTGGGTTGCTCCCAGCCTGGGACCAGCACCCTCTGACTCCTGTTTTGAATCCCTCGGATCCTTCTGGCTGGCAGTGAGCTGTAGTGAAGAGGGGCATGGTGGTTAGTGGGGACGGACCAGAGGCTAGTGCAGGGGGAGGCTGTGATGTGGAGGCCAGGGTGAGGCATGGAGGCCAGGGCTAGAACCTGGAAAAGGTGAGTAAGGCTGTCGCTTCAGCTGCCAAATGTAGGCAGATGCTCCAAATCTCCATGATCAAGATAAATAATATTTTAATGCAGTTATTTCGGGGGAAAATCAACTCTACAGACTCCAGCCTGTGGTTTGGCTGCTCGCTTTTGGTAAATAAAGGCTGGGATTGGGCCTGGGGTGGAGACCAGAGTCCAGGGGGAATGAATTCTTGGGGTCACCCTGTGACTCACTTGGCCTTGGTGCATCCCATGCAGGAGGCTGACCCTGGGGGCCTCTCTGCCTCCACTAGGGTTGAGGTCCCAGTCTCCCCTTCGGAGTTCTTGGGCTAAGGAATGCGTGGCCCAGAGCATCCTCCGCTGCCGTGGCCCCCGTGCACTGTGTCCTGAGGAGCCGCCCATGCTGGCCAGGGGAGTGAGTCTCTGTGGGCAATGGGGGACATCCTGGAGCCTGCATGTCCCATGCTGGACCCTGAGCCCGTTCTGCTGTCTCATGCCCACCTCCCCCAGACCAGAGGTGTGCCCGTCAGCTCCGTGCCGGCAGCCAGAGGAAGCGACTGGAGGGCCAGGGCCTTGGCCGCTCCCTGCAGGAGCAGACGTGAGCGTGGGCCGCGGCCTGGGCCCCCCCCCAGCCCTGGCTGGCTCCCAGGCGGCCTCATGAGAGCCGGCCACCCGCCACCACCAGGGAAGGCTTGCACTGGGCTGGGGGGTTGCCGGCCCCCACTGCCCTTTCCAGTGGAGGTAGGACGGGTCCTTGCACGGCTGCCTGCGGTGTGTCGTCTGCCCTTCGGAACAGGATGCAGTCTCCTCCCGGTGCTGACGGGCCTGCCCAGGCTGGGCCACACCAGGCCTCCGACTCAGGGGAGTTGGCGTCCTGGTTGAATCCAGCCGTGGGACCCAGGAAAGCCGCTTTAGCTGGTGGTGCCACAGTGTCTTCAGTGGGTGAGCTGGTGGCCCTGGTGGCTGCTGGACTGGGTCACAACCAGGGCTCACTGGTACAGTTCAAGTCATTTAATAGGATTCAGCCAGTTGCACTCAGGGTTCGGGAAATGGAAGCAAACGCCTGGGGACAGTCTCATCTCTAGAAAGAGGAGGTCCCTGGGACCTCGGGCCGTTTCCAAAGGCCTGACTCCTGGGGTGCTAGAGCATTCTTCTTGGGACCCCAGCTCCAACCAAGTGGAAAGAGTGTCCCTAGAGGGACAGTTGGAGGGCAAGAGGTGAGCTGAGATCAGCTCATGGCCTGCCTGGGGCCAGGCTGGGCAGACTGTGCACTTTGAAGTACTTTAAGACTCGAGCGCCCTGGGAGACATGGTGACCATGGCCCTGACCTGCAGGGGCTCTGTGTCCAGGCTTGCTAGGATTCCGGTGGGCAGCTTAGTGGCCTTGTCTGGATCTTCACAGGCCTCCGTTAGGCAGAACTGCTATTGGTTGGTATCTTAATCTCCTTTCTGTTACTGTAACAAAATACTTGAGACTGAGAACGTTATAAGAAAAGAGCTTTATTTAACTCACAGTTTTGGAGTCTGAAGTCTAAGATGAAGTACCCCATCTGTTTGGCCTCTGACCAGGTCTCAGCGATGGCACTGTGATGGCAGGAGCGCTCGTGAGGGTGATCACGTGGCAGGACAGGAAGCCAGGGTTCCCGGGCCAGGCGGGCTCTTAAGCAGCTCATTCTCTCGGAAACTAACCGGTGTTCCACGGGCATGACAGTTTCTTCCAAGGGCGACGCCCCAGTGACTGTCACCTCTCCCGACTCCCCATCTCTTAAAGGTCCTGCCACCTCAGAACGGCCACCCTGGGGCCAAGCTTCCAGCACTTTGGGGTACGCACTCCAGCCAGTTCCAAACCACAGCTTTGGGACTGCCAGCTGTGCCCGTGCCCATCCGTGGCAGCCCTGCCCACAGCCCTGCTCTGCTGCGGGAAGAGCTGGTATGGCGTCCCCAGGGAGGCCCTCCGTCTGCAGCGGCTGCCGGGTGCCAGATGCCAGCGCGGGCTCGGGCTTTGCCCGCGCCCTCTCCAGTCCCCACCACCGTCCCGGGGAGATGCCAGGCCCCCACTTTGCTCCCAGGGAACTCGTTGCTCGGGGCGCCATCTGTAACCACCAAGCTGGGCGGGAGCCCGGCCGGGGCAGCTGCGGCGCTCCCTTCCCTGGCTTACCACTGGGCACCTGGCTTTCCAGGAGTCAGCTTCCTGGCTTGGGCCAGACTTGCCCCTCGGGAGTGACTTGAGTTTGTCGCCATCATCTCCGACCTGGTTCTGTTGATTCAGCTGGAGTTGCCATGGAAACTCTGAGCTGGCAAGCAGCGGCCCGCCCGCTGAGAGGAGTGGAGCAGCAGCCGGCAGAAGGGGCTAGCACCCTTGGCCCGCAATGGCCACCACGAAGAGGAGGCCGGGAGGCCAGGAGGCCAGGAGGCCAGGAGGCCAGGGTTAGGGACGCCTCCTCCTCAGGGTGCTCCCCTCTAGCAGAGTGGGTCTCCTGAGTTCCAAAGCCTCTGACCTGGCTTCTGGGTAGAATTCAGCCCTGTCCAGGGTAGACAGGACCCTGGACCAGGAAAGGAGAGTTTGAATTCTGTTCCTGCCTCTGCTTCTAGCTTTCTGTGTGGCCTGAGCAGATCGTGTCCCCCCACTGAGCTTCAGGATGGCCAACTGCTGCCTGGGGAGGCTGGATGAGGTGGCCTTCTTGGGCCCCCTTGTCCAAGGCCGCAGCCATTGGGAGTTTCCTTAGAAGGTTCCAGCAGAGCCAGGGCAGGCTGGGCCTCCAGCACCAGCAGAGGGCAGCACCTGCCTGGGAAAGGGCAGCGGCCGATCCTTCCTCCTGCTCCCTCCGGCTACCCCGCTCTGTCCTCACATGGCCACCCTCCTGGCCAGATGTGGCTCAGGAGACAGACTTCCAAGAGGCCACCCAGTGTGGGCTTTGGGGATGGGATGCAGGAGCTGGGCAAGCAGCAGGTGGTCCTGGTGACAGCTGGTGACAGACAGGACTCCCAGTCTGTGTACCAGCACAAGCCGCCCCAGCTCTCTGGTCCTGGTTGGAGCCCCAGCAGCCCTCTCCCGGCCTGGTGTGGATCTTGGGAGGGACACAGGGGCCAGGGAGCGAGCAGTGCATCCAAGCCCTGCTGCTCACCTCCTGTGTGGCCTGGAGCTGCCCTTTGCCCTCTGGGAACCCCATCCTTTCTGTTCTCAAAATAAGGGAGTGGCCCTTAGTGCTTTTCAACAAACCGATGTGGACGCTGTCCAATTTCTGAGACCCTGGGCTGACACAGGGCCTCATTCAGACCCCTTCTGGTCAGAAGTTTCCAGAAGAGTGGTGGTCACATACGTAGTGTAGGAACTTCCTGAAGACCCTGGGACTTGTATGGCTTTCCTGGCTCCCACCAGCAGTTCTCTGTGGAGCTGGATGGGGCCCAGGAATCTGCAGGACGTTGACGTCTTGACACCTCAGTGATTAACCCCTCGTGTGCCATCTCTGTCTCTGCAGCTCGGGGCCCTGGTCCACAGTCCTGTCAACTGTCCCCTGCTGGGCTTCTCGGCTGTCAGCACTTCCCTTCCACAGGGCTACCTCTGGGTAAGTACCTCCCCTGCCCCATCCCCCATCTCTCCTGTCAGGAGTTCTGGCCTTGGGGTAGGAGCAGGGGCTGCCCGGGAGGGGTGCTGGAGAAAGCCGCCTGCCCCCAGAGCAGCTCCGGCCACCAGGGTCTTCCTGGGATCCTTCAGGGCCAGACTCTGTGCCAGGAGCGGGGATGAGCACCCTCCCCGGGCAGCAGAGCACCAGGAACGATGGGAGAGCGCAACTCTCACAGACGGCATAGTGCTGTCAAGGAAACGAAGCGGGGTCCTCCCCCAGGGGACAGGCTGGCTGCTCCCAAGGCCACACGGATTCCAGCCCACCTTTCTGGGATTCCCGGCGAAGCTTCTTTAATCCAGATGCTCCTGATGTGCAGATGGTGCCTTTCACAGCAGAGGCCCAACCTCTCTGTCACCTGACAGCCTTCCACTCCTCCTGCTTATTCCTGCCTACATCACCTGGGCAGCAAGGCCTGGTGTGCCCGTCAGAGCCCAGCCCAGAGCCCCTCCTGAGATTGATCTGTCTTCCCTGTTTCCCCATTATCTAGCAAATGGTGTATCCATTCATTCATGTGTGCAGCATCCATTCACCTGTCCATCCATCCATCCACTCATTCATCCACCCACCTACCCATCATCCGCCTATCCACCGACCTGTCCACCCAGCCACCAGTCATCCATGCAACCATCCATGAATCCACTCATCCATCCCACATTGTCATCCTTCTGTAAACCCATCCACCCACCAACTCATCCATCCATCCATTCATCCATCCATCCACCCACCCATCCATTCACCCTCCCATCCACCCATTCACCCATCCATCCATCCATCCATCCTTCCATTCATCCATTCACCATTCATCCATCCATCCACCCACTCACCACCAATCCATTCACCCACCCAGCCATCCACCCAGCCATCCATCCATCCACTCACTTATCCATCCATCCACCCACCTACCACCAATGCATTCACCCACCCACCCATCCATCCACCCATCCATCCATCCTTCCACCACCCACCCATCGATCCACCACCCACCAACCCATCCATTCTTCCATCCATCCATCCATCCATCCTTCCATTCATCCATTCACCATCCATCCATCCATTCATCCATCCACACACCCACCCGCCCATCTATCCATCTACCCCTCCATCCACCCATCCATCCATCTCTTCATCCATTCTTTCACCCATCCATCTATGCACCCACCTATCCATCCATCTGTCCATCCATCCATCCATCCACCCACCCATTCACTCACATCCATTCACTCACCCACCAACCCATCCATCCACCCATCCATTCATCCACCCATCCATGCATCCATCCTTCCATCTATCCTTCCATCTGTCCATTCATCATCCATCCACCCACCCACCCATCCATCCTCCATCTACCCATCCTTCCATCCATCCTTCCATCCATCCATCCTTCCATCCATCCATTCATTCATCCACACACCCCACACACGCATCTATGTGCCCATCCATCTACCACCAAGTATACATTAAGTGCATACCACATGCTAGACACAGGGTGAAACAGTGAACAAGACAGAGTGGATCATTTTAAGAAGGCAGAATAGATTCTTACTGAACACTGGTTGGAGCGCCCCCTGCAGAGGAGGAAATGGAAAGCCGCCAGGGTAGCTCCTTACTGATATCCTTTGTTTCCCGGAGCCAGTTTATTGTTGTGCAGCTGGAGACAAGTGACCTTCGTGACCACAGGACGGGTGTGGGCAGGAGGGCCTCCTTTGGATGTCTAACCTCAGTGTGGGAGCAGTTTGGAAAGGCAGGGCCTGGCCCCACCTCCCCCGTGGTTCCCACCTGACGGCCTCTCTGGGTCTCTGCCCCCAGGTCGGGGGTGGGCAGGAAGGCGCCGGGGGCCAGGTGGAGATCTTCTCCCTGAACCGGCCCTCGCCCCGCACCGTCAAGTCCTTCCCGCTGGCCGCCCCAGTGCTTTGCATGGAGTACATTCCGGAACCAGATGAGGAGGCAGAGGGCGGAGACGCGAGCCAGACAGCGGCTGACCCCCCTCCTGCAGTGCGTCCCACCATCTGCCTTGGGCTCCAGGACGGCAGGTGAAGGGCCTGTGCTGGGTCGGCAGGGGAGGGGCGATGCCTAGCCTTCCTGACCTGCTGGCCACCCACCTGCATTCAGTGCCTCTGGCTGGTTGGAAAGTGTGGGCCAGACCCCCCGGTGCAGGAGCCAAGTGTCAGCGGCCTCTTCTGCTTTAGCCTGCTGGCTTCCGCCCAGGCAGTGTGGCACTGTGGGGGAGACACTGGCTCTCTGTCACCGAGTCTGGGTTCAGTCTTGGCCCTGCCCTTCCTGGCTGTGGGTCTCTCTCAGCCTTAGCTTCTCCATGAAGGGGGTCAATGCCCCCACGTGGGCCACTGCGAGTCCCTGGAGACGCGGGGGCATGGGCCCTTCAGGTCCCTTCCTGTCATTGGTGTTCACCCACCCATGGCCTCTGTTCCCTAGTGCCGGAGGTCCTGGGGTGGGCCCAGGTCTGAGGTCCCTGGGTGGGCGCCCAGTGTGGGGTTTGGGGAGTTGGTCAAGCACGGGTGCAGCTGGGGGACCTTGTTGGGAGCAGCCTGCGGGAGGCAGTGTGGGGGCTCATCCTCTGAGCGGGAGGCGAAGGCGAGGGCTCCCCAAGACCTCGGAGGCCTCGGCCTGGCCTCTCTGTGCCTGGGCCTCCGTGTCCCTGCTCTTCGCCCCTGTGCTGGAGAGGAGGCAGAGAGTGATTCCGGGGCACCCGACATGCTCGGCAGCCACAGGGGAAGAGGCTGGAGCCATGGCTCCGGCTCCGTGTGGAACCAGCTCGAGCCGCGCCGAGCTCCGCAGAGTCCGCAGCCTGTGCCCTGCCGGGGCTGGGACACAGGAGGGACCCTGGGAGCACCTTTTATTTTACTTTATTTTAAAAATATTCTTAAATGGTCGACGAACCTTTATTTATTTATTTCTATGTGGTGCTGAGAATCGAGCCAGGCAAGTGCTCCACCCCTGAGCCACAACCCCAGCCCAACCTTGTATTTTTTAGCAAGATAAAATTCACCATTTTATCCATTTTAAAGTGACTTCCAGGAGCCGCTGTCTAGTTCTAGAACATTCTCACTAGTCCCCAAAGGCCCATGTTTGGCAGCCCCCTCTGGAGCCCTGCTCTGCCGGCCCCCAGCCTTCCTGGAAGGTGCTGCTGTGGCCTCCCGCCCCTGCCGGGAGCCTGGCTTCCTGTCCCTAGCAGCTGCTTCCAGGTGGTCCAGGTGGTGTGTGCTATGCGGTGCGCCCTGGTGGAGGCGCTGTGGCCCTGGCTCTTGGTGAGAACCGAGGCTCGGCAGTCCAGGTCAGGAGGAGGCCGTCTGGATTTGAATTCGGCTGTCACCCCTTCATCTTATTGCCTCCAGAGCCCCAGAGTCACCCTCGTGACAGGGGCCAGGGAGGGCCATCCTCCAAGAGCTGCCTTGGCAAAGCCTGCGTGCCCACAGGGAGCACCCATGTCCAGCTGCCCAGCTGGGCCATGGCGGGTAGGGTGTGGCGTGGGCGCCCAGTGAGCCGTGTCTGCCTCCGCCTCCGCAGCATCCTGCTCTACGGCAGCGTGGACACTGGCACCCAGTGCCTGGCGACCTGCAGGAGTCCAGGCCTGCAACCCGTGCTCTGCCTGCGGCACAGCCCCTTCCACCTTCTGGCCGGCTTGCAGGACGGGACGCTCGCCGCCTACCCTCGGACCAGCGGTGAGGACGGTGGGCGGGGCCTGGGGTGGCTGGGGGCGCCAGGAGCGCAGCCAGAGGCTGCCCAAGGAGCAGGCCCCACACAGGGACTCTCCATGCAGGAGGGTTGGGGTCCTGTGCCCTCTGGGGTCTCACGTGAGGTGTCCACAGGGGATCCCTGCAGGCAGAGGGCTCACCGCCATGCCCGTGGGCCGAGACCAGGGGTAAGAGGGATTGGGGCTGGGGAGACCAGCTTCCGCTCGGGCTCGGTCCTGATGACAGCAGAGTCCCCTGTGAGTGGCTTTTCCTCTGGGCCTTGGGCCCTTCGGCAACGTGGGGACAGTGCTTGCGACCCTGCCCAGGGTCCTGCTGGGTGAGAGCTCAGCGGAGGTGACGCACCGTCCGGCGGTGGCTGAGGGCAGCCGGGCCGTCTGGGCGGCTGTGCTCCTGGCTGGGCGAAGGCCTGGCCCGCGCGCCACCCCGAGTCTCACGCCGTGTGGACCCGGATGCTGAGCCGGGTGCTGCTTGTCTGCGGCCAGACAAGCGTCACGTCTGTGCCCTGTGCTTGCTCAGCCTCCGTTGTGACGTGGAGGGCTGGGTGGCCCGCTGGGTGGCCCGTGTGCTGCCCCAGGTGCCCGGGAGGCGGCTCAGCCCTCGGCTGCAGTGGCTGGGTGTGCCCTGGTGCCTGCTCGCCGCTGCACGGGCACCACGCTGAGCTGGGTTTGCCACTTGGCACTGCGTTGGTATTTTTAATTAGCTTTTGATAAGGCATTTATAGTTTTTAATTAAAGGGGTAAGAAGGAGGGGGACATCCCTCTCATCGTCAGACGGAGCGTGCATGTGAGCGTAAACGCAGGCCCCGCTGTGCGGAGGCCTAGCCTGTTCCCGCTCCCAAGGGCCCGCCCACCGCTGGCGCCCGCTGCATACCGGGGGCCCTGCCTCCACCCGCCCCGGCCCCTGCCCCAGCGCGGCTTGCTTTCCGCCCTTTGTCCCCTGGCTCCTGACTCGGTGATTTGGGGCACAGGCAGGGCTGGGGTGCTGCCGTGTCACCCAGTCCCTAAGCAGTGGCTCAGACGGAGACGTGCTGCCTCACCCTCGAGGCTGAGGCCGGGATGGAGGTGTGCGCAGGGCCTCGTGCCTCTGATGGCTGAGGGAGGCGTCTGTCCCGGGCCTGCAGCCCCAGCAGCCCCTGGGCTGTGGCCTTGTGGCTCCGGGCTTCACCTGACCCTACCCCTGCGCTGGCTCCTTGATGTCCAGATCCCCCTTTTCTAAGGACTGCGGCCACCCTGGACAGGGGCCCCACCTACCCCAGCAGGACCCCCTGTTCTTACCACCGCCACAGGACACTTTGTGAATAAGGTTGAATTCCCAGGTATGGGTGTGGGCTCGACACACGGATTCGGGGAGACAATTCAATCCATAATGGAATTTTGGGTCCAACCATTGTCCTGGGGCTGGACCTGGCGTTGGTCAGATCCAGAGGGCCTTGGGGACCACTGGACCCCTCCCTCCCCTTCCAGCTGGGCCGAGACCCAACCCAGGCATCCTGCCTCCTGGGCTGGGTCTCTGCAGACCAAGGGGCCTGGGCCTGCCCAGCAGAGCCGATGGGAGGGGGCCTCGCAGACCTTGACCCCAAGGGTTTGCTGAGCGCCTGCATCTCTCCACAGACGCCCTGCCCTCCTGGGGTTGGCAGCCTCCAGAGGGAGGCGGATCAGTCAGAGACAGCAGCCACCAGCTCTGGCCTTATGCCGAGCACCCCAGCGAAGGGTCGGGCTGCCTCGGGGTCCTGCTGCCTGAGCGTGGGGCGCTGGATCCCGAAGCTCAGAACTGAGACGTGGGCAGCGTGGGGCACACGCAAGGGCCCGGAGGCAGGAGAGCAGCTGGTCTGGCGGGGACCCCAGAGGGATGGGAGCCAGAGGGGAAGTAGCAGCAGGCAGTCGGGGGTCAGGAGACCCCTGAAGGCAGCACCTTGGGTTTGTCCAGTGCTACAGGAAACGGCTGGGCACCGGCCCCTATGGCCGGTGGACAGGTGAGTGGGCAGTCACAGCGCCCCAGCAGCCCGCTCTGGAGGTTTGGTTTGGCCACAGCCAGGGAGGCTTCTGGGAGAGGTCTTGCCTCATCCAGCCCCACCCCCACGCGTGGTGTCCTTGGGAGGTGGGCGGGGTAGGGCTGCGAGTGTGGGTGGGAGGGAGGGAGCCCTCCCTCTGCCTTGACCCTGGGCTGCGGTTGCGGGGCCAGAGGCCTGGAGGCAGTGGCATTGGGGTGTGTGATGGGCGGGAGTCGGGCTGCCTGGGGTTGCGGCTCCGCCTCCCCAAGCCTCTCTTCCTGGCCTGTGAAGGGGTGCAGACGCCCTCAGGGTGGCTCCCAGGAGCCTCTGCTTCTTGTCACCGCATCTGTGTGGCATTGCATTGTTAATCACTCACCCGGCAGGGCTGCCTTTGGGTCCCGCTCAGCCTCCTGGCACCAGCAGGTCTGGTTGTCCCCTGTGGGCTGGGGAGAAGGGCCCTCTCCTGAAGGAGCTTCCGCTGAGACAGGCTTCCTGTCCCTGCTGCCATCAGAGCTGGTGCTGGCCCGGATGGGTGGCCTGTCACCGAGGGGGCGGCATGTGCCGGGAGCAGGTTCTGGAATGCCATGCTTCCCACAGCCCGAGAGGGAGGGGAGCCCGAGGGACACACGCAGGGGCTCCAGAGCTCCAGCGACTGCCCCTTGTAATCTCAGAGTCCTGGCATCCGGGCTGGCCAGGACCTTAGAGGACAAAGTTTTGTCCCCTTGTGATGCCGACAGGGAAACCAGTCCCAGCGGGGCAGCCACTGGTCAGGGTGCCTCCGAGGGCCTCTGTCGGACACCCAGTCCACGTCCCTCCTGACGTGACAGCAGGGTGGTGTTACCTGTTCTCCTGTCCTGGGTCAGGACTCCCTGCGTCCGGGGATCTCAGCATGTGGAGGTGGGCGGTCCCAGCTCGTGGGATCCTGCGGACTTTCAGGCCTGGGCCCCTGCCTCAGGCAGCCAGGTGGGGCTGTGGTGACCCCACTTCCCAATTTGGGGTGTTGCCTGGCCCCTGGCTGCCCCTTGCCCATCTGAGCAGCGGAAGCTCCAGCGTCTGGCCACAAGCGCGTCTCACCTCTGGCCACTGGGGGGCGCTCAAAGCCTTGCGTTTCAGGGCTCCGGGGTCCTGGCGGGGTCAGCGTCCCTGGTGGAGGCCTGGCTGCCTCTGGCCACTCAGCCCTCCCAGATGCCAGTCCTAGCTCCAGGGCCTTCCGAAGTCCTAGCAGGCGGCCTGGAGGTTAGGCCAGAGTCAGAGCTGAGTTCAGATGCAACTTGGTCCGCCGCCCCGTGGTGGCTTTGTGCAGGTTCTCAGCTCTGGGTCTCTGTTGTCACCTTAATTAAGTGACATCGATGCCTGCTTCTGCAGACTGCTGTGTTGTGGCCCAGGACGCCACACAGCAGGGGCCTGCGTGCGTGGATTACTGCCCAGCTCTGCGACGTGGGGGTTAAACTTGCGGTGTCCCAGTTTCAGAGTAGGGCAGAGCACAGTGTCTCCCAGAGGCTGGCTGGGAGGAGGAGGCAGCCCACGAGGGTGCGAAGGCCACCGAAGTCACCCTGCAGTCTGGACGAACCAGGGGTCAGAGACGTCCGAGAGGCCCTCCCCCTCCACAGCGGGGAGGCCGAGGCTGGGGGGCAGAGAGCGGGGGCCGAGGCTGGGGGGGGAGCGGGGTACCAAGGCTGGGGGGGAGTGGGGGGCCAAGGCTGGGTGGGGGGAGCGGGGGGCCGAGGCTGGGGCGGGGAGAGCAGGGAGGCCGAGGCTGGGGGGAGGGGAGACCAGCTACAGACCTCAGTGAGTTGGGACAGGGCCAGGGCCAGTCCCCAGGTCCAGGACACTTTCTGCTGTCACGCTGCCCCGCAGGGCCTGGAGTGACGTGGCCTCCTCAGAGCAGCCCTTGGTCCCCACCGGTGCTGGCTCTGCTCCCTATCTGGGCAGCTGCCAGGCCTCTGGCACTCTCACTGTCCCCAGCTGGGCGGTGGCTTGGCTGGCTCCTGCTCCCTCCACAGGTTCCCTGGGGGCACGCCTGGCGTGTGCACCTGAGACAGGAGGGAGGGCAGGGTTCACACGTGGTCCTCAGCGTGGGGACACGCATGTGGGGGCAGAGGAGGACCGGCACCCGGCACCCTGCGGGAAGGAGGGAGAAGCCGCGGAGGCTGCCACCCTGATGTGTGTCCCCTCTCCCTTCAGGCGGGGTCCTCTGGGACCTGGAGAGCCCTCCAGTGAGCCTGGCCGTGGGGCCCAGCCCTGTTCGCACCCTGCTGAGCCTGGAGGACGCCGTGTGGGCCAGCTGTGGCCCGCAGGTCACCGTCCTGGATGCCTCCACCTTGCAGACTCAGGTACTGGCCGGCCCTGTGGCTCACGGCCCTGCTGGGCTCACCCTTGCTGACCCTTCTTGTGCTCTCTGGCTCTGGGCTCTGTCCAGGGGAGGGCTGGACAGTTAGTGGGGAAGCAGAGGGGACCCGTGCTGTCCCTGACCTGCATCCCAGGCTGCCGTGAGTGGAAGGGTCCCAACAGCTGCGGGCTGGGGTCTGGATCCCGAGTCACACTGCTGGGCCTGTGGGGGGCTGGGTCCTGGCCTGGGACTGTCCCCGAGGACTTGTGCCAGGAGCCCCAGCTGTGCTGAGGCCTGGCTCCTGTGGACACAGCCCTTCTGGGCCTGGACCCTTCAGGTGACTTGGAGGAGGCCACCGGGGTGCCACCTCACCCTGGGGCAAGCTCCACCTGGCCAGGCCCTGGCAAGAGGCCTGATCCTGCTGGACCCGGGAGCAGCGTGGGCCACCCACCTGCCAGACCCTGCTGTCTCTGCTGGGCGGCTGCAGGAGACTTGGACATGGCTGCCTGAGCTGGGTTTTGGGGACATCGCTTGGTTCGTCTGGGGCTTCCTTTGGTGTGAGCTGCCCCTGGCCCAGAGAGGGGCTGGTGCAGCGCCAGCTGGCCAGGTGGCCCCTGCCTGCTTCCTGTCGAGGGTGGACTTCACGGGCCCTGGTCACCTCTCGTGCAGCTGTGAACTGGCCACTTGTCAGCTGTCAGAGCTCTGGGCGGAGTCGGGGCTGGTCAGATCACAGTGACCGGGCTGGGCCCCGGGGATGATCCTGACCAACAGATGGGGAGCCGGGCAGGGGCACCGCGGGGAGCTCTGGGCCTGGGCTGCGCACATGGCGGCCCGCACCTTCCCGGGCTCAGCTCCCTGCACCCCGCGGCACAGGAGAGTATGCAGGGCTGTGCACCAGGCTCCGTCCCTGGTCCTGCTCCGTCAGCCGTGCCCCCTGCCTTGTGCCTGTGCCCGCGCGAGCGCCCGTTTCAGCCTACAGGGCAGGAGTGCGTGTCCTTCCCTGCAGTCCTTCGGCTCCTGTGTCAGGGTTCTCCAGAGAGCAGGGCTCGTGAGCCCGGGGAGCATCCGCCGTCTGCGTGGCGCGGAGACTCTCCTGAGGAGTGGGCTCCCTCCCGTGGCTAGAGGCTGAGGCGCTCGGAGCTGCAGAGCAGGGCAGGAGGGCCCACGGCTCCAGAGGCGGGATGGGCCCTGCGTCCCGGCCAGAAGGCGCAGGCCGAGAGCACGGCTCCTCTGCTGGCCACCTGGTCCCGGTCAGGCCTTCAGCTGTTGGGCGAGGCCCACACTCTGGGGAGGGCCTCTGTCCAGAAGGACCTCACAGCACCCCAGGTGCCCTGGGTGTGAACCCAGCTGGGTTTTGGGCTGTGATGTGTCTGTGGAGGGGGGGGGGCGATGGTGGCTCCAGGGGGCCCCAAGGGCTGCTGGCCTCCACGGCGCTGGGGAGGGGCTGAGCCGCTGCAGCCACAGGCTCCCTTCCTGGGCTTCCCACTGGGCCCACCCTCACCCCGCCCCTTCCTTCCAAGGGCCTCGCGCCCCACGGTGTAGAGGAGGGTGAGCCGGGTGGAGGGCGCCCAGGCACTCCGGGGACCCTGCTCCCTGGGTCTCAGCCGCCCGGTGGGAGAGGGGCGTGTGGCCTGGACGCGGGCCTGCCACCCCGGCCCCGCCAGGCTTCCCAGCACCGTCCTCACACCAGGGGCAGCTGCCCTGCGAGTGTCCCCTGCTGGCCCAGGACGGGCTCAGACTGCACTGCAGGAGGAACGCGGCTGCTCAGTGCAGGGCAGTGGCCGGAGGAGCCCCAGCCTGTCCTCAGGGGCCTTCTGTCTGGCGGGGGAGCCCCAACCTCTGCTCTCAATATGGGGACATGAGCCCCAAGACAGGAAGAAGCCCACAGCAGAGAAAGCAGGGCGAGAGGACAGGCCTCAGAGCTCCCCACTGACCAGGGCCCTCTCAGTGTGGCCAACAGGACTGGGACACCGAGGGAGGTGGCATCGTGAACTGAGGCGTTTCCAGGGAAGGGTCTGGAGTGGCCACGTGTGATCCGTGGCTGGAGGCGGTCAGGCCACGCCCGCTGGGCTCTGCTGCAGCCAGAGAGACTGGAGACCCTCTGGGGCCCAGTGGGGGGTCATCCTAAGCAGCAGCCCCCAGCCCTGTCCCGGCCTGTCCGCCTCTGGTCCCCGGGGCAGCTCAGCCCCCGTGGCTCTCCCCCACCAGGCCGTGCAGCCTCGGTGTCTCCCAGCCTCCTGGGCCTCGGTTACCTCGTCCACGAAGCGCGGGTGGAGGGTCAGCTCTCTCGGAAGGTCCGCCTGACGCGTGCTTGCGGTGCAGACGCACTGTATTGGGAAGCCAGGCTGCTCCTGGAGCCGGGCTGTCTGTGGGCGGGGGTCATGACCTGCTTGGCGGAAGGAAGTCCCTCCTGCTGACCTTCCCGGGAGGACAGGGCGGAGCGGGGCTTGCGGACTCGCTGTTCCGGCCAGCACAGTCCCGCTGAGGCCATGCAGCTGTGCTCTGGGCACAGCTGGAGCCTGAGGCCGCCATGATTCCAGATTAGCTGGCCTTCCACCTGCGCAGCTCAGGGGGCCGGGGGTGGAGGGGTGGCCGGGAGCCTCTGCCCCAGGATGGGGAGCCCCAGGGAGCCCCGAGGGCCTGGAAACGCAGGCTGTGGGCAGGGCGGCCCTCAGCACAGTCCTGGGCTCAGATCAAGGTCAGCGCCCTGCACTCTGCAGCTTGGCGTAGCCGGAAGCCGGCCCTTGGTGCTGGGGCCCTGGAGACCGCCGCCTGGCTGCTGCTAGCGATCGTCCCACCCGCTCCTGGGCTCCGCGCTCACCAGGTTGGAGACCTGCTGCCCCTGGCTCGCTCTCCCCATGGTCTTGGCCGTCCCTGGTCTGCTGCTCCAGCCGGGCTGCGAGGTGGCCTTGCACAGGCTCTCCCTGGCTTGAGGCGGCCACGTGGGAGTTTGAGAGACAGCCATTCTGTCTCCAGACCAGGAGGCCCAGGAGTGTATTGGCTGAGGGTGTGGCCTCCTGGCCCAGGCCGCAGCGTGAGGACATCCCGTTAGTCTAGGGACTCCGTGGATTCTAAGCAGCTTTTCCTGATTCCTTCCATCCCTATGAGGTTAGTAACGACCAACACACGTTTATGTAGACCAACCGTGAGTTGGAATGCGAGTTGGAGTGCTTTGCGTGTGCACAGCTGGTGCTTGAACAGCTTCTGAGGTGAGAGTTATTATTATTGCCACTTCACAGATGAGGAGAGAGACAGAGAGGTTAAGTAATATGCCTAGGTCACACAGCAGGAAAGAGGCGGTCAGGATCGAGCACCGGCCTCCTCTTCACCGGTGTGGCTGCCTCGGGAGGGAGGCTGTGCCTCCTTTGGGCTGCACTGGCCTCGGCTTTTGGGTGTCGCTCTGGGACCTCCTGGATTCCTGGCCGGTTTTATTCAGCAGCATGTCTTCCGGGACAGGCCCAGGCCTGTTGGTCCGCTTCGTGACGGGCAGCACGGTACTCCTTGGTGGAGGTCGTGAGGGCGGGTGCTGGGGCCTGAGCAGCTCGGCCTTCCTGGCCCTGGTGTCTGGTGCTGGCGGGAGGTGGGTCTGGGCTCTTCAGGAGCTCAGGTCCAGGGGGACAGAGACCCAGGGCTGTCAGTTCCTCCCAGTGCCAGGAGGCCGGGGAGGGGCCAGCCCAGGTCCAGGGGGCACCGAGGGGCACCCGACCCAGCAGAGGCGGGGCAGCCGGGGGTGGGCGACCTTGTCTGGAGGCCAGGGTCCCGGGGGGCATGGCTAGGCCGGGGGAGGTGGGCACTCCAGGCGGAAGAGGCACAGCGAGCCAACCCCGCCCAGGGCCAGCTCGGTGACTCAGGTGACCAGGTACCGTCCGCAGCCGGCCTGGCCCCTGCGTGCCCCTGGCCCGGCTGGCCCAGCCCCACCCTGACGGTGCTCACGGGTCCTTCCTCCGCAGAGCGGCGCCGTCCGCCTCTGGCCTTGCACCAGCTGCCTGCGCGGCTCCTTGGTCCCCGCGGCGGAGCGGGCCTGTTGAACAGTGATGCGGCTCACCAGGGCCTGTGTCAACACCGCGTCCTGCCCGTTCATTATCCAGATCGCCACCTTCAAAGCCTAATCCAGTCGTCTGGAGTTCATTTCAAGCGATCGCTGGAGGGGGAGCCGGCTGTGGGATGATTGTTGCATCTTAATTTAAAAAAAACACACTGGGCACCGTCTGACAGGAGGCCTGTGGCGCGCGGGGCGCTCTGCTGGGCCGCAGAGCTGCAGTGGGGGGGTGCCGGCCGCTGCCCTGGGCGCTCTCGGCCTGGACCTCCGCCTCCCTGGCTCATGGAGGGGTGGTGGTGGGGCGGGGGATCAGCCGGGCTGTTGATACCAGCGGCGCCGAGAGGTCTGCTGGGCCTGACGCACAGATGGCGCTGGACCAGGGCCGGCCCTCTCTGCTCTGCAGCTCTGGCCTCTGCTGGCCAGGGAACCACCAGGCTCCTCTGTTCCCACTGCCGGGAACACTGTTCCCACCCGAGTGGCCCCATCTCCATCACTCAGGTCTCCGCCTGACCGCTGTCTCCCCAGGTGAGGCCCCCTGTCCGCTGCTTAGCCGAGTCACCTGCCCAGGTCAGCCTAACACGTCTCCTGGCTTTACGGCCATGGGAGCCCTTCTGGAAACACCGCCTTGGTCACGGTCATCTGCCAGCTCTGTGGGATGCAGCACTGTGCAGAGGGGACCTGGTCTGCCCTGTGCCCCCGAGTCTTGGGCCAGGCCCTGCGCAGTGCAGGCGGGTTTGGGGTGGGAGCAGGGCACCCTCCTGAATCTTGGTGGGCACCTCGGGGGTGGTCGGGGTGCTCGGCCTCCTCCTGCAGGGACACGGTGGTGCCCTGTTTGTGGATGCAGGTTGGAAGTCTGGTCTTAGGGGAACCCTGTGGTCCAGGAGGTCGGCAGGGAGGCCAGGCCCAGAGCGGGCGGGAAGTGTTTGAGACAAAGGGCTCGTGTAGGGTCTCTGGCCCGGGACGGACCTGTCTTGACGGTGACCACGCACTGCTGCGGGGCAGCCTGGAGGGTGCGCGGGTTCCGGCCACCACCTTTGTCTTCCTGGTCTTGTGAGGCAAAGGGACCATGTGCGGTGGACCAGCGACGGCTGTCACTTGAGAGCCTGTCTCGGGGCGTTTCCCTGAGGGACCCTCCCCCGGGGCACGGCTCAGCTCAGCGGATTGGGGGCCTCCCTGGGGGCCAGGCTCTCCGCCAGCCAGAGAGTGGCCGGCGCGGCCAGCATCTGGTGCCTGGCTGGGCTCCCGCCTGGTGGGGCTGCCGCAAGGGCTGATGGGGGCAGCCGTCCGTCAGGCTCCGAGCCTCCACCAGCACTGGGTCACGCCTGGCCCGAGGGAAGCCACACCGTGCCTCCGCTGCACACTGATGACTTCGGGACTAACCAGACGGGCTCCGCAGGCAGAGGCCCAGACCTGGGGACCAGCCTGAGGCCCAGGAGGGGCTCAGGGAAGGCAGCGGGCGGCCTCGGGAATGGGTACATGCTTCCAGCTGGAGCAGGACTTGACCCCTGTCAGCCTCCCACAGTGCCCTGGCACGGCCCAGCCCAGTCCCGCTTGCGCCTCCGCGCTGCCTGGACGCTGAGCACAGGGAGGAGGACCCGGGGCCCCCCGTCCCCCTGCCCGCCCCACGCACTCCTGCCTCCCCCACCCTTAATCTGCACGTTTAGTGCCCAAACTTAGTTTGCATGTATTAGCTGCTCTAGATCCATCAGGACGCGGGCGCGGCATGAATAATGCATGGCTGGGCTGTATTAGTTTCCGTCTCCCATCTTATTTATGACATGAAACGGGTGGGAATTCGCAAAAGTGAAATCCGGGCGCAGGGCTTCCTGGGTAATGGTATGCAAATTGTCGTGAGGGTGGAGAGATACACCAAGTCCTCCCAGGGGCCTGGGGCTGCGCAGGCAGGGCGGGCACAGCATTCCGCCGAGCCAGCTGTTCATTGGCTAGTCATTTTTTTTTTTCCTGGTACCAGGGATTGAACCCAGGGTGCTTAACCATTGCGCCACATCCCGGCCCTTTATTTACTTATTTTTTTATTTTGAGGCAAGGTCTTGCTAACTTGCTGAAGTTGGCCTCAAACTTGTGATCCTCCTGCCTCAGCCTCCAAGCCACTGGAGGTGTGGCCACTACACATGGCTGGACATTTTTTGTATTGTGTATTCTTGTCCTTGCCATCTGTTTCTTGCTTAAATTAACATTTGGCAAGGAAAAGGTGAGAAATCGACTTCTGAAAGATTGTGGAAACTGCCCAGGAAGCTCCAGCAGAAACAAGTGGGAAAGGAGGGTGAGCCCTTTCTGGCAGCAAGAAGGATGGAGGTTGGAAGGCCCAGATGAACTTCCTTGCAGGAAGCTTGTAAGGCGTGGGAGGTGGGGTCGGCCTGGAGATCCCACAGCCCCCTTCCCTGGAGGGTGTGGAGGGGTCAGGAGGTCAGCCAGGGCACAGTGGGTGGCTCCAGGCAGCCCTCTGCCCCGGGCCTGCAGGTCGTGAGCAGGTATCTCCAGGTCGTCTTCTGGGGCAGGAGGTGGCTACAGGGCACCGTGTCCTCACCTGGAAGAGCTCAGACCTTTGCCACGCCCCCACTGGAGGTGGCCCTCCATGGCTCTTCCGTGCCCAGCTGTGCCTGCAGCGGGGAGGGTTGGACACCAGGGGGCAGAGCTGCAGGTCTGGGTCCGCTGGGGTCTGGGGTGCAGGCGGGAGCAGGGCCGGGAGGACGCGTGAGGCCCTGCAGGCCAGGGAGGCCGGTGGCTGCGCTTGGTCCACTCGTGCTCAAGGCTGGCAGGTGCGAGGTGGCCTCTGAAGCCTGGCAGCTGCACCCGGTGGCCCTGGGGAGCCTCCAGGGGAGCCTCCTGGCACCCTGCAGGCCTGGCGGGCTCTGGAGCTGGGCTGGCCGTCTTCAGCCGGCCCTGAGCCTCCACCTCAGCTTCCCTGCCTGGCGGGCGGCAGGAGGCGGCCTGAGCGTCCGGGCCGTTGTCTTACTGTGGCCTGGGGATCTGCTGGGACGTGGGGGACCCGGGCATGTGGTGCAGCCAGGACCACGGGTGCCTGTGACTCCAAAGCCCTCGCCTGGCGCCACCAACCTCTGCCCCTCCCGTGTCCTGTGCCCCGTGTCTCGCGGATGCGTGGCCTGCCCGTCCCCCGGGGCTCGTCTGAACAGGCACAGCATCTCCCTCTCTGTGTCGCCCTGTGGTGTGGGCTGTTGAATCCCTCCCCTCCTGGGCCAGCCAGCTCCCCAGCTGCGGTCACCAGGGCACCGTGATGTCCTCTGTGCGCTGGGCAGGTGCTCCTGTTGGTGCTGGGCTGGGGGCCAGGTGAGTGTGGGTTCCACCGTCCGCAGGCGCCGCCTGCCTGGCCCTGGGTGAGGCTGAGCCCTGGAGCTCCTTCCAGAACTGGGCTTCTCCACCCCTGCCCCTGCTGACCCGCGGCTGCCTGGGGCTCGGCCACAGCCCTCCCAGGCGGCACCAGGTCTCTGCTCTTCGAGGTCCCGCTTCTCCCAGAGGCCACGCTCCCCAAGGTCCTGCCCCGGAGGCTGCCTGGAGCCCTTGCCAGCTCCGCCCCTGCAGCACCACCCGTAGTCCTTTCCACACTCAGCTGGACTTGAGGAAGCTGAGGCAGGAAGTGGCCCAGTTGGGACCTAACTCTGGCCGCAGGCGGTGGCCTTGCTGCCTCAAGACTGTCCCAGGCCACAGCAGCTGAGCCGCAGAGCCCGCTCAGCCCCACTCCCTGTGCAGGTCACCCTCCTGCTGGGCCTCCATGAGCTGGACACGGCCTCTGACTAAGGCCCGTGACCTTCCCTCCTTCCTCTCAGGTTCGCAGGGACTCTGGGGCGCATACAGGAGCCGTGTGGCCCTCGCCAGGTCCCTGCAGGGCCGGGCAGCCCAGGGCTCGGCCCTACACTTGCTTGGAAGTGCGAGGCTGGGGCCTGCGGGGCAGGACGCAGAGCAGAGGTGGCCGCGTCCACGCTGGGGAGGAGCCCGGTTGCCGTTAGAGCTGAGGAGGACCAGGAGTCACGCGGGGCCGAGAGCCTCCCCTCCCGCAGGGACTCTGACCCCGAAGGGCGCCGGGCGGCCCTCGCACACCGGCCCTCTGCAGGGCGCTCTCCGCTTGCGCTGACCTTGGAGTGCCACCCTGACCTCTGCCCACTTCCCGGTGAGCCTCGTAGCCAGCGGGCCTCGGTGAAGGGCTGACACCTCGGGGTAAAGTGCCTACAGACTCCTGAGCTGTCGCCAGAAGCCAGAAACCTGCTGATCACTTTTCTTGAAAAGTGAACTGGAGACAGATTTTGCAGTCCCTCTGTCCGTGGTGTGTGTCACCATGAGGGTGACAGCCCTCCTGGCTTGCTCAGCGGACTGTGGACTTCCTGGAGCTCCGACATCCAGTGCACGCCCTGGACAGGCCTGGAACCAGCTGGCGGCCCTGGGTTCGAGTCCAGCCTTCCTGTTCCCATCAGTGTGACTGTGCTGGCGGGAGGCTCTGTCTCCCGGGCTGTGAGGTGTGGATGAGAAAGGGTCGGGGACGCGGAGGGAGGGTGTGCTAAAGGCAGCGCTCGGGCAGGCCGGGGCTCCGGGCTCTGCTCCCCGCCGGTCCTCTTGCTGGCCAAGCGGCCCCGCACCCGTTATTCCGCAAGGCTTGAGTCCTTCCCCCGGATGAGGAGGGGTGGCTGGACCCCCCAGGTGACCGCAGGGAGCAGGGAGGCCTTGTGGTGAGGCGCAGCCAGCGCTTGGCTGGTGACTGGCCAGGCAGGGCGTGGTGGCAGGAGTCTCCGAGCCTCGGCCCAGATGGGTGCTCTGCGGAGCCCCCGCCCGTCCCGCATCGCCTCCCCCTCTGAACGCCTGGCAGCAGGAGCTTGGCGCTCCATGCCCAGCCCGCGTCGGGAAGGCCTGGAGCCTGCTTCCCTGCGGGGCCCCGGTGGAGGGCAGGGCCCCGTTGCTCCCCACTCCTCGGCCACCCGCCCGCTCGCTCTGATGACTTTGAGTGCTGAGCTGCTCACCCTGAGAATTTATGGGAACCACGCGCCCAAGCGTCACCTGGAGGCACATAAATATTGCAGGCGGAGGTTGGCCGCGTCAGCACTATTGGAGCGCATCGCCCACCTGGAACGGGGCCACCGGGCTGCGGGCAGTGGGCCATGTCAACCCTGCCAGCCCAGCGCCGCCCGTGGGCACCGGGCACTTAGTGCCCGCCCCTCCCCGCCCCGTAAGGCATGCTCCCTCTGTCCTAACGGTGGGGGACGAGCCACTCGGCGGAAGATCAGGAGAGCCGGGGTCCCACCCTCACCCCGCCTGTCGCGGCCAGCCACCTTTTTGAAAAAATCACTTGGTCTTTTGCCCTACTTTTTTTTTCCTTTCTGGTACCAGGGATTTAGCTCAGGGGTACTCAGCCACTGAGCCACACCCCCAGCCCCATTTTGTGTTTTATTTAGAGACAGCATCTCACTGAGTTGCTTAGTGCCTTGCTTTTGCTGAGGCTGGCTTTGAACTTGTGATCCTCCTGCCTCAGCCTCCCAAGCCACTGGGATGACAGGTGTGCACCACCACATGCAGCTTTTGCCCTACTGTGTATTTTGAAAAATTTCAAACTGCAAAAAAGTCAAAAGATGAACACAGTAAACACACGTGGATTCTTCACCTAGTTAACAACTCTTAACTGTTTGCTGTAATTCATCCCCTGCCATATTAGGGACACGTTTATTTTGTTCATATTTTAATTTGAGGCAGGGTCTTGCTAAGTTGCTGAGGCTGGCCTCCAACTTTTGAGCCTCCTGCCTCAGCCTCCTGAGTCACTGGAAAGTCAGTGGCAGACAGCCCTGCCCTTTGCTGTACTGTGCTTAGCTTGTCTCCTACGTGACCGCAGTAATGTCCTCTCCAGGAGCTTAACCCCCGTGCCCACTGCGTCCGGGGTTTGCCCAGGGTCACACACTGAGTTTTTTGTTGTCTCCTCCTAGTCTCCTTTTCATCTGGAATAATCCCCCTGCTTTTTCATTTTTCATGATATTGACCCTTTGAGAAGCCCCCGCCAGTGCTGTGGGGTGGGTCCCCACCTGGGCGTTGCTCCCGAGGGTCCAGCGTGTCCGTGTCTGGCCAGGTGCTGGGGGGACGCCGTGCACCGTCACCCGCCCCACTCGCTCCAGGGTGGAAGGCAGCGTGGCCTCAGGGGCTACTTTCCCTGTAGCTGTGACTTCCGGGTCCCCTGAGGTGACGTGTGTCCTGCCCTCAGCAGACCCGCCAGGGGTTTCACCTCCACCTAGGACCCTGGGGTGACTGGCCCCTCTGCCGTCCCGCCGCGTCCAGAGCCTCAGTGGTCGAGCCTCCCCCGGCCCCTGCCCGTCACTGGATTTCCCAGATTGCTTTGGAACGCGGCTGTCTGGGGCGGCCAGGGCGCCCTCCCCGTGGCTCCCGCTCCGCCTTTGAGCACTGTCTTGCGAGTGCCAGGCTGTGTCTGTGTCCACCTCAGAGAGGGTCCTCCAGGGCACCACGGTACCCTCCCTGTGGCCTCTTTGGCCAGGGATCGGAAACCAGAGCAGAGGCAGGAAGTGGCGGGGGCTGGGCCGGAGAGCCAGGAGGGCAGGGACACTGCCCTGGACAGGAACGGGGCTCCGTGAGCCAGCCGCGTCCTGAGTGCTGCGTCCGAACTCCTTCTGGGAAGCCCTGAGCCGCTGGGCAGCCGGAATTGGGCCTCGCGGCCCCCAGCCTCACCCAGGGCCCTTCTGGTCCATCCTCTGGTTTCACCAGCGCCCTGCCCTGCGGACCCAGGAGGCTCAGGTGGAGCTGCAGACTTGAGGAGGGTCCTGGGGCAGCCCAGCCAGCGGGAGCCCAGAGGGAATGGAGCCGGGGCTGGAGCCGCTTCCCACCCGCCCTGCCTCGCCTCTGCCTCGCTCTGACAGGCAGGTGGGCACAGGCCTCCGCACAGCCCCGGGGCCTGGAGACAGACCTGCCAGGCCTCTGGAGAAATGAGCCTGGAGCTCCGCTGCCGACGTCTCTTTTAATTAGGTGGTGACAGCGGCACGCGGGCTGGCGGGCGGGCCTCTCACCTTCAGTTTGGCTTCTGCTGAGGCAGGAACTGCTCCTGAGCTCGCGGTCTGTCGGCCAGTGCGTGTGCATCTGTGGGCAGGGACGCGCTCGCGGTTCCGTGGAAGAGTCTGCACACAGCATGCTGGGCCTCCCCTGCAGGCCGCTGCCCCAGCCGTCCATCTGCTGCTGACGCAGATGCCCAGGCGCCCCTGCCTGGGGTGGACAGTGCCTGGGCTGAGGGCCCACGGGGGCTTCCCCTTGACCCCTCCTGCAGGCCAGTCAGGAAGCAGTCCGCACCTTGGCTCTCCATGGGGCCTGAGCACCAGCAGAGACGGGCGTCCTGGGACCTGCTGTGCCACGGGGACTGGAGGCTGTGAGGAGGCTCGGTCTCCCCAGAGGTCAGAGGCGCTGACCCCTGGGCCCCACTGGTGTGGGGAGGCACATCCCCACCTGCACCCCAGGAGCCTGCAGCCTGAGTCCCCCCAGTCCCTGCCCACTGAGCTGGCCCAGGCTGGTAGGGGACCCCAGCCTCATGCCTGGGACCCTGCCCAGTGGAGACCACACCCACGCTGGTGAGCAGTTGAAGGCACGGTCACTTCTGCTCTTGGCCTCGTGCTGGGACCCGGCACCTAGGCCGAGTGGCTGGCGTCAAGGAAATGGGACTGAATGGCGGATCCGATGCCCAGTAACGGTGGCGTCCAGTGTCCTCCCGCAGGCCCCAGCCTCCACACAGCTGAGGAGAGGAGCCGTGCTGCCCTGGGCACGCGGCCCGCGGGGCTGGCTGGCCCTGCGCCCCCGTCGGCTGCTCTTCTTTTTGCACTCGCCACCATCGCACACTTGCCCGCGGCCACTGCGCAGTGGCTGTGAACGTGGTTTAAGTGGCGTTAGGTCAGCTCTGGGAGACCGAGTTCCAGCCGTCCCCAGGGCTGGGCGTTTGTGCGTGTGCGTCGTCTCGTCTGAGTGACAGTCGAGCGTCCGTCCATTCACTCTTGGGCCAGCTTCTGCTGCGCCTGGGCCTGTCTCAGGGGTGCTGGTGGCCTGAGGCTCTGCCTCCGTCCTTGGAGCCCAGGCTGGGAGTGATGTGGAGCCGCCGAGGTACGGGTGCCCCAGTGCCCCCAGCTAGACACTGGGCCGGAGATGCCGTGCAGGACACGGCTGGTCCTGAGTGGTGGGGGCCGGCTCCCTGGAGGTGCCGAGGGAAGACAGTCGGCGGCGAGTGTGCGCACCTGACCCGAGGGCGGAGGCGTGGCGGATGCGCGGCCCAGGCCTTGTGTGGCCGCAGCACAGGGAGCCTGTGGCAAAGGCCGGGTGGCCGGGGGCGCTGAGCCAGGCGCTCCGACACTGAGTTGAAGAACTTGGGCCTTCTGCGGAGGATGGGAAGCCTGGCCATCTGTATCTTCTTCTTGTTAAAAAAAAAAAAGGTTTTGTTTGTTCATTTGGGGTCAGAATCATAATATGCCTGAGGGGGCCGGTCAGTCGGAGGGAGGACTCGTTCGTCCCCAAAGGCCTTCCCAGCCCACCTGGGGGCTTCCTTTCCAGCTGTTCTGCTGTAGTCCAGGGCTCCCTCCTCACCGCTGCTCACTCTGCGGCGCTCTGTCCACCAGCGTGGGGACACTACCTGCCGACCCCTGCTGTGAGGGCCGAGGACTCAGCTCACACACCCACCTCGCCTCCCCCGCCCTCCCTGGTTGTCACTTTAATGAATCCACATAACGCACGGCTTCTCCCGCTGCCAGCGGCTCTGCTCCCAGCCTACAAGCTGAGGACCAGAGAGGAGTCCTGTGTGAGTGGACGGGTCCTCTCCACCCACAGGAGCCAGGGTGCTGGTCTGTCCCTGCCTCTGACCCAGTGCCACGCTGGTGGTGGCTTGGAGTCACATGGGAGCATTCATGCCTTGGGGACTGGTGGACAGGCCTGGACCTCTCAGACTCCTTCCTGCCCTGACCCTGGCTGGGGCAGAGCCGGAGTGTGGCCCTGATCAGCGTGGACGCTGCCCGGCTGGGGTGGGGTGGTCCCTGCGGGGCTGCAGAGGCCCCGCCAGCCCGACGCCCTCCCGCCTTCCCCGCAGCAAAGCTTCGAGGCGCACCAGGACCCGGGCGTGAGCGTGACGCACATGGTGAAGGCCGGCAGTGGCGTCTGGATGGCCTTCTCCTCCGGCTCCTCCATCCGCCTCTTCCACACTGAGACCCTGGAGCATCTGCAGGAGATCAACATCGCCACGCGGACCACCTTCCTCCTGCCAGGTGAGGGGAGGGGGCGTGCGCACGGGCCCCTCGGGGCAGAAGCCACGCGTCGGGAAACTTGTGTCCCCGAGCCTCACGCGAGGCTGTGGGGCTGGGATGCCACCAGGCGGGCCCCTCCCTGGGCCCTCTTGCTGCCCTCCCCTCTGCCACCATGTCACAGCCGCTGGGCTCCCAGGAAGTGGGCGCCAAGCCTGGCAATCTCCCCGGGTCAGGAGCCGTGGGACTGGCACAGGCTGGGCTGACCCAGGCCGCCTGTTCCTGCCAGGCTTGACCCAAACCCGGCAGTTCTGCCTCCGTCCCCTGCAGGGTCGAGGCAAGGGAGGCCAGCCAGAGCCTCTGTCCTTCTGAGAAAGGCAGCTGGCCCTCGGCTTGCCAGCAGGTTGCAGGCTCAGGGAGCCTGGGGGCCGGTGCTTCCTCTTGAAGCTGGAGAAGGGAGGGGGTGAGGGACCCAGGCCGTGCGCACCTGACCCCCAGCCCCGTCCCAGACCCTCGCCGTCGGCTGCCCGAGATGCAAGGGCGAGCCGGGCGGGCGCCTGGGAGGTCACCTGCCTCTGGCATAGCCTCACAGCCCCTGGCCTTGCCTCCCTTCCTGGTCTAGTGGACCCCTGGCTGGTCTGGGAGGACACACAGCCTCCCGCCTGTCCAAGCACCCAGGCCGGTTTATCAGCTGGGAGTGGAGGGGCCTGGGGCCAGGAGGACTGAGTTGGGTCCCTAGGACCTGGCAGCCAGCTGCGGCAAGGCTGGGAGGCAGAGCAGCTGCCCTGAGCAGGGCTTGAGCTTCCTGAGCTGCACTTCGGAGGCCTGAGGCCTCTATCCTCCCGGCAGAGGCCACATCCCTAGCTCCGAGCCCAGGGCGGCTGGTGCTTGCCGGAGAAGCTGTTCTGGTGAGGATGCCCAGCAGGGCCTGGTCTCGGCTCTCTGTCCCCTTCTCTGCCTTTCAGTGCATTTCCTGGGGTCAGGGCCAGGATCATCCGTTACACAAGTTTCCTCTGCATCACAAAAACATTTCCACATTTATACTGATAGTTATTTCAAGATAATGGAACAAGGAAAGAAATGAATAGTCTTACGGCCTTTGTGAGTCTCCGGACTCTCATCTCGTGGGGCCAGAGGAGGGTCAGAGAGAGGGGCCCCGTGCGGGGGCGGCAGGTGGCCGTGGGGAGATCCCGCTGCCCACGGGAACGGCTGCTCCCATCACCGCGGGCTCCACACGCACGTGCCCTGCGGTGCCCGGTTGTTGTGGCCGCCACCTGTGAAGGAGGAGGGCTGGGCGTCGGCGTGACCACCCGGAGCTGGTGGGCTGGTGGAGCCCGCTGTGCGTGGCCCCGGCTCCCTCCTCCCGGCCTGGAGGGCAGGCTGGAGTCGAGCTCGGTAGCCCCGCGGTGGCTCTGAGCCGGAGCCACCGGAAGCAGGCCCCTCCCCAGCTCAGTGTCCCCCGCGTGGGGCAGGTGTGCGTGGTACCTGAGATGGTGGGGACAGTGACCGTGAGTGAGGTCTCCATCCATGATGGCAGCGCACCCCCTCCCCTCCTGCCAGCGCCCCCTCCTCCATCAGCCAGGCCCCTCCTGTGGGGCTCCCTGCAGCCAGCGTCCCCCCAGGTGCACAGAGCAGACGGGGAATGGGCGTCGGGGGGAACCTGGGCTGAACCCGAGGTTCCTGGGATGGGCTTCCTAAAGGACCCCTGCCCCGAGGCCTGACCCTCCCCAGTGCAGCCCTGGGAGCTTGGACAGGGCCCTGCCAGGCCGGAGCCACCCAGGACTCCGCAGGGCTGAGAGGACTCCCGAGTCCCAAGCCCAGCAGGGGCGGCCCCAGCCCGCGCGTGTGCCTGGAGGAGAGGGACCGCCCCGCGCAGCGCAGCCCACAGGGGCAGCAAAGTGGGGCTCTTACGTCTTTATCGGAGATATTTGAAGTAGGCTTTTAAGTATTTTCCTCCCCACAACCACCAAATGAAATAATTGCATAATTAGCTATAAATTTGTTCCTCCTCTAAGTGTGGATTTTTTTCAGGGCGTGTTAAAAATTCATCACGCTTCCTTCCCCCGACCCTTCCTTCCACTCAAATACCCAACTGGTATTAATGCATTTTCTAACCTAAACTTCCTCCTCCTTTTAACTAGACAGGTCATTAATAACACGTTCTCCGAGAGCCCGAGCTTTTTAAAGTTGTATATCTCTAGATAGATGGCCGGCCGGAGAGCCGCCGCACTCAGTCTCGTGATGAAATATTTATCCACCACTAGAATTTTTTCTCTGCAACTGTTTGTGAAGTGTCCTGCCCGTTTCCTGGAGGGGAGAAGCCCAGATGAGGCCCGAGGGGAAGTCATTTCTCAATTCCAGACTCCCGGCCTCCGCTCACCTTCTCTCCCTGTGTCAGGTTTCTGCTGCCCACAGGGGAAGGATGCGGGTCGGGAAGTGTCTCAGGACCCCTCGGGCCGTGGAAGGGAGCTGAGGCCTGCAAGGTCGCCAGGGCTTCTCTCTTGTGATTTTTGTGGGTTTATGGTTTTGTTGGAGCTGATCTGAAGATGTCAGGATCCAGGTCCTTTTAGAAGTCATAAACACTCTCTTAATATCGTCCAAGTATCGATCCTACCCTGGGCTCAGAGCTGTGCTCAGCTGTGTGTGCATATAAAATATAGGTTTATGTCATATTTCTAATAATCATAAAACCAAGAAAGGTAGGTTTGTAATACCCATTGATCAAGGAGAGAAACTGACATGTCTAAATTCACCTGGCTAGTGAGGGACATTGACCCCATGTCTTTTTCTACTTTTCTATGTTCAGCATCTATCTCTCCATCCTCCATCCCTCCAGTCATTCAGTCACCCATCCCATTCACCCATCCTTTCACCCACCCATCCATCCATCCATCCACCTACTGACCCACCCACCCAACCATCCACCCACTCACCCACCCAACCATCCACCCCATGCACCAACCCATCCACCATCCATCCATCCATCCACCCACCCAACCATCCACCCCATCCACCCCATCCACCCACCCACCCAACCATCCACTCACTCCACCCACCACCCATCTATCCATCCATCCATCCATCCACCCACTCACCCATCCATCCATCCATCCATCCACCTACCCACCCACACACCCAACCATCCACCCACCCAACCATCCACCCATCCATCCATCCACCTACCCACCCACCAACCCACCCACCCATCCATCCATCCATCCACCTACCCACCCACCCACCCACCCAACCATCCACCCACTCACCCACCCACCCATCCATCCATCCACCTACCTACCCACCCACCCAACCATCCACCCATCCATCCATCCACCTACCCCCCACCCACCAACCCACCCACCCATCCATCCATCCACCTACCCACCCACCCACCCAACTATCCACCCACCCACTCACCCATCCATCCATCTACCCAACCATCCACCCACTCCACCCACCACCCATCTATCCACCCATCCATCCATTCATCCACCCACTCACCCACACACCCACCCAACTATTCACCTACCCACCCACCCATCCATCCACCCACCTACCCACCCACCCAGCCAGCCAGCCAGCCAGCTATCCACCCACCCAACTATCCAGCTAGTCAGCCATCTCTCGACCATTCACCCATTTACTCACAGATCCTTTGTGAGTGTCTACCATGAGTCCAGGTCCTGGACCAGGAGCTGGGGAGCCAGCCTTAAGGACAAAGCTGAGCCCTGCCTTCCTAAAGCTTACTTTTGGGACGATACCTAAACAAAGAACAGAATAGGGTCATTGTAGACCTTGACTGACAGCCACAGAGAAGGCAGATGGTGAGGACAGGGAGCTGGCAATGGAGCCTCGGGGGCGGGTCCCTCGCTGCCGGAGGCTGCCGTGATGAGCTGGTGCGGTGTGGGGAGCTGCTCCTCGTGGGCATCCTTCAGCTCCGTGGATGTGATTTTGACTTTGCCCTCTGCCTGCTGATGGCGCCACGTGCTGACGAGCGTCCCGGGCTCAGGTTTGACACAGCTCACTCCTTCCTCCTCCCCACCCTCCTCTTCGCGGTGCTGGGCATGGGACCCAGGGCGTGCATGCCAGGTGGGAGCCGCACCGCGGACCAAGCTCTAGACTCTAGCTCCTAACCTGCTCCTCCCGCTCCTCAGCCTTGTGCTTGACCCTGCCCCGGCCCCTCCTCCACTCCGGCCAGTCAGCAGCCTGCGGTTCTTCTTCAGAACACATCTGGACGTGTCCGCGTCTTGTCTCACTGCCGCGCAGCTGCAGGAGCCCCACGGGCTCCGCGTTCCTCTGCCCCTCCTCTCTCAGCCGCGGTGGAGCCTGCCCCTGAGATCCCATCGCATCTCTTCCCTGCTTAGACCCAGCAGCTTCTCGCTGCAGCTGGAACGAAGGGCCTCAGCGCTTGCCCTGAGCGTCCACTCTCCTGGGAGCCCCGCCTGTCGTCCTGAGTCTGCCCCTTCCCCAGTTGCACCACCTTCTCTGCTCCACTACAGGCCAAGCTCATCCTGTCGCGGGGCCTTTGCACGTGCCGTCTCCCAAGACAGCTTAGGTCTTGGTGTGGCTGTGTCCCCCTTCTTATGAGCTCTTCACCCCACACAGTCCCCCAGGCGTCTGAGAAGCAGAGTGAGTCCTTGCCCCTCACTGCCCCGTGGCCACACTGAGCCTCTGCCCCGCTCCGGGGCTCTTGCTTTCTCTTCTCATTTCCCAACCCCCTCTCTGGGACTGTGCCATCTGATGCAGTAGACACGATGACTTTAAATGGCATCAGGAGTTCCTTCCCAGTCCCACTGGCCCAGGTCAAGTGTTCAGGAGCTGCGTGTGGCTCATGGCTGTTGATGGGGACAGTGTGGTAGAGAATGTTCCATCACCCCAGAAGGTTCCAGAGTGTCTGCCCAAGATCAAGGACTTGGTGTGATTCCACGTGTACTGTTAGCACCAAGTGCAGCAGAGCCCAGCACAGGGCAGGCGCCTGGGTGTCCCGGGTACGGAGTAAGTGGTCCGTGACAGGAAGGCATGTGGGCTGTACTGCGCTGTGTGCCTTGGCCTGTGGCCACCCTTTCAGGGCGACGGGGCCACGGAATTTTCCTCTGGGACTTCCCTGCAGGGGAGGCAGGTGTACCCACAGGTGGAACGAGGCCGTCTGCTCGGGAGCACAGGGACAGTGGAGTACTAGGCAGCGAGGTGCGGCAGAGCTCAGTTCTTCTCCTACCTCTGCACCCAGGGGCTGGGGGGCTCTCTGAACCTCAGGATCCTCATCTGGAAAAGGGGAATAGCATGCACATCTTGCAGACGTCTCCACTGCCTGGAGGCTTCTGCTGCTTGGTGTGGGTATTCACTGATACACTAGGGAGACTCCCAGTGTGTCGGTGTCACCGTGTCCCTGGGCCTGGCCCCCACCTGTGTGACTGGCCCTCCTGGTGATTCTGATGCCGGCCAGGTTTGAGGACGCTGCCCAAAGCCACATGCTATGCACATTTGGCATCGTTATCACCGTGGTCTGTGGCATGGGTTTGAATTTCCTTTGAGGGGAACGTAGGCCTCTCAGGGCAGGAGGGTTTGGCAGGAGACAGCCCTTTGGAGAGGCGCACGGAGCTCGCCAGGGCTGTGCGTGCCAGGGGCACTCTGAACCGGGCTCACAGCCTTACCTGCACCTCCCAGAGCCTCCATGTGGCCTCCTGCCTCATCCTCTGCCCCGCCCTCCTCCCACCCATCCCCCGCAATGGGAATGGGTTGCAGAGAGCGCCTGGGGCGGGTGCCTGCTGGTTGGTTGTGTCCTTGGACTCCCTGACCTTGCAGGACAAAGCTGTCGAGGAGACCACGGCACAGAGAGGGCTGGGATGGACCCAGGTCACACAGTCAGGAAGGGGCAGAGCCAGGGCGACCCAGCACCCAGCTCCAGGGCCCTGCTGCTGACTGTGCTGTACAGCCCCTGCTCCCTGCTTCCTCCCTGAGAGGCTGGGACCCTGCCTTGGCGCTCTTGCTGCGGCCGAAAGAGCGTTGAGGGTGGCCCCGGGCAGGACTCACCTGTCCCGCCACCGCCACCGATAAGTCCCGGCAGCGAGGCGGCTCTGTGCCGCTGACAGGGCCCACCTGTCTGCCAGCCCTGGAGAGCCCACCGCGTGGGCAGAAGGTCAGCAGCTGGAAGAGCCTTCAAGGGCACCTCAGGCCCCGCCTGGCCCCTCCTTGGTCCTGCTGGCCGGCATCTGCGTCGCCCTG
This sequence comes from Sciurus carolinensis, assembly GCF_902686445.1. Taxonomy (NCBI): domain Eukaryota; kingdom Metazoa; phylum Chordata; class Mammalia; order Rodentia; family Sciuridae; genus Sciurus; species Sciurus carolinensis. Next base: position 197,123,547 of record NC_062213.1, on the reverse strand, counting down.
CGGCTTGGACACCTGCCCTGTCTGCCCAGCCTTGCCTGCTGGTTGTGGCCTGCGCGGGCATCAGTCTGGCCGGGGCCAGGAGCTGTGCCCGTGCGGCTGCCCCGCTTCACAGGAGGGGCGAGGCTGGGCTGGGAACCCGGGCCCGGCCCGGCCGGTCTGCCCAGTCCCCGTCCCCAGCGCAGCACGTCCGGCTTTGCCCGGTTCTGAGCAGCCTGGACGGTGCCCCTCCCTGGCCCCGCGGGGCCCCTCGGGCGCTGCTCACCCGCCCCTCCCCCGCAGGCCAGAAGCACTTGTGTGTCACCAGCCTGCTGATCTGCCAGGGTCTGCTCTGGGTGGGCACCGACCAGGGTGCCATCGTCCTGCTGCCCGTGCCGCGGCTGGAAGGCATCCCCAAGATCACAGGTGAGGACTGACTGTGAGGCAGGACTGCCGGCCGCCCGCCCTTCTCCCCTTCGGTCCCGGCTACTACGTGCCTGCTGACCAGTGACCTGAGGGCAGAGGTCCACAGGAGGACCAGCCTTGTCCAGGCCCCGAGCCCCTGCTGCAGACCCCCAGGTCCCTGGATGCCCGATGCACGATCCCAGCTGGTGGGCATTCTGTTAATGCTGGGGGAGTTTATGGACGGCAGGCCGTGCAGAGGTGACCCAGGTGACAGTCTGTGGAGGGGGCTCCAGCGACCGAGGGGCACAGAGAGGCCCTGGAGACGGGACCAGGAAGAGCAGCAGGGGCAGCTGGGAAGCCTGGCAGGCAGCGCCTGGAGGGCGGAGACTCCAGCTGAGCGGGGCTGGCCACCTCTGCCGTCCCCATGACAGCCCTGGAGCCTGGGTGGCCCACGGGGCCCTGGGGGGAGGGGCAGCACCCTGCAGCCATCCCCCAGGCCACCGCCCACCCAGGAGCTTCTCCAGGAGAGCCAGGCCTCCTTCAAGCCCTGGGCCTGGGCCCCTCTGCTCTGCCCGCTTCCCACAGGGAAAGGCATGGTCTCCCTCAACGGTCACTGCGGGCCTGTGGCCTTCCTGGCGGTGGCGACCAGCATCTTGGCTCCCGACATCCTGCGGAGCGACCAGGAGGAGGCCGAGGGGCCGCAGGCCGAGGAGGACCCGCCGGACGGGCAGACACGCGAGCCGGCGCCCCGGGCGGACAGCCCCGTGGGCCGGGAGCTGACACGCAAGAAGGGCGTCCTCCTGCAGTACCGCCTGCGCTCCACGGCCCACCTGCCTGGACCCCTGCTGTCCGTGCGGGAGCCGGCGCCCGCGGGCTCGGCCCTGGAGCACAGTGAGGAGGACGGCTCCATCTACGAGATGGCCGACGACCCCGACGTCTGGGTGCGCGGCCGGCCCTGCGCCCGGGACGCCCACCGCAAGGAGATCTGCTCCGTGGCCATCATCTCCGGCGGGCAGGGCTACCGCCACTTCGGCAGCACACCGGGCGGCAGCGGGAGAGCCGCCCCGTGCGGGGACACGGACAGCGCCCTCCTCATCTGGCAGGTGCCCTTGATGCTATAGTGCTGGCCACCCAGGGTGCAACCCAGTGGGCCTCTGCAGCCTCGGACCCTGGAGCCTGCGTGGAGCCCCCGGGCTGCACAGGACCACGCCCCGGGCTGGGGCAGAGCGGGAGAGCCTCGGCCCGCCTGGGAGGGGCCTGGGACCCGGAGAGGGGGGACATGTCCAGAGGAAATGGCCTTTTAAAAGCAGAACACGAAACCTCACAACTGCCTGGAGAACCCAGTCGGGGTGTCCTGAGCCTGGCGGTGCGTGCGTGCGGCATGGATCTATAAATAGGTGCCTACTGTGTACATTACGTGTATAAACGCAGCCTGTACATACGGGAGATCTGGAGATGCTGGAATAAAGGCAGAGGCGCGGTTCTCTCGACTCAGGTCTCCTTCCTGAGGTGTGCGGGGTGGCGAGGGACCCTGAGGCCAGCGGGAGGACCCAGGCCACGCCCGAGCCCAGGGCCCACCCAGGACCTGGCCAGGGCTGCCCTCAGACACGGCCAGTAGCCACGGGCAGCTGGTTGATTTCAATTAGTTAAAGCTGAGCCAGATGGGAACCTTGGTCCCTGGTCTCCCTGGCCACATTTCAGGTGGCTCAAGACCCCCGCAGGGTGAGCTGGACCACGCGGGTCCACTGTGCTGGTCGTCACAGAAGGTGCTCTCCTGCTGGGGGAGTTGGGAGCTGCTTCTGTGAGCGTGTTTGCGGAAGCCTGGGCCCGGCTCTGGGTCAGCACGGAGACCTGTGGCCAGGGAGGGAGGGAGCCCGAGGCTCCTGAGCAGCTCACGTCATGAGCAGACGGGTCTGGGGACCAGGGACGTCGTCGATGAGGCGACAGAATGGGCGAGCTGGCCTGGGTCCGGGGCAGCAGGAGCAGAGCCCAGGCCGCAGGGGCGACTGTGGGTGGGCTTCTTCCCTCTTCCGCCCCGTCCATCCTTGGTCTAGAGCCGTCTGTGGGGAGGAAACCAGAGGCCAAAGCCCCTGCCCCCGAGGACGCTGGTCCCTCCATCTTCCCACCGCCCACCTCTTGGTCCCTCTGTCCACCCACCCATCTCTCCTGCCCTCCGCGTCCCGTGGCAGCCTCGCAGGTTGCAGGAAGTGAGGCAGAACCCAGCAGAGGCCGAGGGCACGCCTCCCAGCTGAAGTGCAGGGGACCCAGCAGGAGAGCCACCAGGAGAGACCGTCCCCACCCGGGGACCCCCCAAAGGCCTGTGATGTCACCCATCCCTCACTCCTTTTGTAACCCAGGGTCACCCCGTGCTAGATGTGGGGGCTGCGGGGGGACCCGCAGGAAGCTCGCGGTGTCCCGGTGTGGGGGAGGGGGTTGCAAGGCAGGTGGTCCAGCGTGGGCGTCCAGCAGGGCAGAGGAGGGCCTTCCTCAGGAGCCAGTGTGCTGGAGGGCCCGCTCCCCACCCGGTGGCAGGCTGCCTCAGACAGATCCCTTCTCTGGCCTCAGTGTCCCGTGCGGTACCAGAGCCTGGCCCACCTCCTGGCAGAGGAGCCTTTGGGTAAAGCGCTGTTTCTGTCATTGCTCAGGGTGGTGACCCAAGGCCCGCCTTGGTGGGACCCGCATGGCTGTGTCTATTCCATTGGTCAGACGCTGGACAGGACTTCTGGGACAGTGACCAGCACGTGGAGTAGGGCGTGTGTGCACTCAATCTGTCGGGCCGTGTCCGGGTCCAGCTTTGCTAAAGACCAGCTGGGGGCTCCCGGTGTGGCCCCCGGGTCCTCAGCCAGTGACGCCTGGCGGGTGCCGGGGCACAGTGCCAAGCCGCGGGAAGCAGCTGGGGCGGCCTCCCTTGGAGGTCGGTGACCATGGCCTGTTCTTGGGAAGTGTCCCCTGGGGGCAGCCGCTGGCATCTGAGCACTGCAGGCTTCTGGATGCTGGACATAGGACCCTCCACTGATAGAGACCCTGGAGACAGATGTGCCCGTGCCCATCCCCTGTGCCTCTGCCAACAGAGGGCGGGAGGGCGGGGCGGGCGAAGCAGCGGCCGTGCCTGACGGGTAACAGCCGCCAGCCCCGGATCCTGGTGCAGCTGGCGGTCATGACCGCTCTCCGACCACCTGCTTGCTTCCTTCCTTGTGCAGGTGAGGGATCCCCGTGGCTCATGGCATGTAACGTGCCCAGGACGTCTGTCCGCCCCCAGACCACTCTGCCTGGGGGCAAAACTCGCAGAGAGCAGACAGAGTGCCACTCTGCTGTCCCCACTGACTAGCTGTGTGACTTCTGGCGGGAACCGTAACCTCTCTGTGTCTCAGTAAATGGATAATAAGGTCCCTGTCATGGGAACCGAGTGTCATTCATTCTGTATTTATGGGACACCTGTCATGTGCCAGGAGCCAGTTTCAAGTGGGCTCAGGGTTCAGTCTGGTGACCAGGACAAATGCCACACTCATCCCCCTCTGTGATCCGCTGGCAGGGACGGGGGGGGGGAACAGCAGTAAATTAGAAACCGTGTCAGACGGTGTTTGTGCTCTGGAAACAGGAAGCACTGGGGAGGCTCGTGAGGTTGAGCAGGGAGGTCAGGAGGCTGTGCCCCAAGGCAGCACCTGAGCGAACCTGGACATGGGCAGGGCATCCTGGTCATGGGACATGGGAGCCACAGAGGGATGTGGCTTTTCACTTGGTGACATAGGAAGTCACTGGAAGGTTCTGAGTCTAAGAGTGATGTTTTAAAGTTATATTTGGGACCAGGGCACCCAGGAAGAGCTGTGCAGCACTCAGGTGCAGAGGGCAGGCTAGGACCATGAGCTTGGATGACCTCTCCAAGGGAGCAGTCTCAGGGGAGGAGACCTGAGGAGCCAGGGACAGGGAGGGTCAGTTCCCGGATCCCTGGGAGGTACTAGGGAGGCCACGCCCAGTGTCTTGGTCTAATTTGTGATGCTACAACAAAATACTGTAGGCTGGGTAATTTGTAAAGAAAAGAGGTTGGTTCAGCCCACAGTTCTGCAGGTCCAAGAGCATGGTGCTGGCATTTGCTCAGCTCTGGGGTGGCCCTCGTGGCAGATGGGATCACGTGGCTGGAGCGTGTGCAGAAGAGGGATTCAGGAAGGTGCCAGGCCTGCTTACAACCACCCATTCCAGCAGGAACGAATCAGTCCCGGGAGACCTGACCCTCCTGGGAGACCAGCTCGACTCCCATCACGATTCCGCGGTCCCGTGGCCTGGTCAGTCACCCCCACCAGGCCACCCTCCACAGCTCCACCACCTCAACACCACCCCCTGGGCCAAGCTTCCAGCCACGAACCACGTCCCAACCACAGCACGAGGCGGGCAACTTGCAGGGTGACCGCCAAGGCCCTCTGGTCCCCTTTGTGCTCGGGTCTGGGCAGGCTCCTGCCTGTGCTCCGTCCCTCAGAGGGAGCCGGGGGCTCCAGAGGCGGGAGAGAGGCTGGGGTCCCCCTGCCTTCAGCGGGGGCGGCTGCTGGGGCAGGCCTGGCCGTCGCACCTGGGGAGCAGAGGCGGGGCCTGCTTCCATGACGGGGCTCCTTCCGGGCTGGAGGCCCAGGGCAGAGGGCTGGCTGGGCACTGGCCATCTCCCCGTGTCGGCCTGGAGAAGCTGGGTGCCCCACACCAGCTCAGGAACAGCTCGAGTACATTCTGATTTTTGTGGCGCTGGGTGTGGAACCCCGGCTCCTGCAGGCGGGGCCAGCGCTCTGTCCCCAGCCGCACCCCAGCCCTGCTCCTCATTAAAAGTGCCGCCGCCTGGGGCTGACGCGGCCTCGTGGAGAGCAGGTGGTCCGGGGCCCGTCTCCTTCCCGCTCCTTCCCTCAGCCCCTGCCTGGCTTCGGAGCTGAGTGGTGTGAATAGGGTGCGGTGGCGGCCGGGGGTCGGGGTCTGTGGGGCTGGGAGTGTCGTGGTTCCACTCTGGCCCTTTGCTCCTTGACTCCTCTTGTCCCTGGACCCTCTGCCGGTGGAGCCCAGCCTGCCCTGGCCTTCAGTCTCGTCTCCTGCACCATCCGCAGCTCCCCAGCCCCACAATGCTCTGAGCCCCAGCTCACGCCCAGGGCCTCCCAGACCCAAAACCCCTCCTCCGCCCTTTCCCACCCAGGCGCACTTCAGGGACGCAGACCCCCACCCGAGCTCTCCGTCTCCTCTCGACCTCCCCGCTCTCCCCCGGGCTGTAAGACCCCAGGTGTGGGACGAGGGAGCCATCCCCCTCAGGAGCCCTGCTGTGCCCAAACTCAGGCCGGACCCCTCCGGGCACCTCCTTTGACTGGCAGCCTAGATGGTCCCTGTCGGGAGGGCAGATCTGCAGCCCTCAGCCCTCTGGCCCCCAGCCCTGCTCTTGCTCCACGACAGGAAGTGACTGGGACCTCACAAGCGATCCTCCCGATGACACGGTTGGAGGCGTGGCCTTTGGAAGGTGCTTAGGCCCTAGGTGTGGGTCTCTGAAGGGACCTGTGAGCAGAGGATCCCCTTAGGTGGGAGGTGAGGCCAGAGCACCCAGGTGAGGGTGTGAGTCGGGGCGGAGGCGGCGGCCGGGGAGGGTGTGCTGGCAGGTCACCAGGTGGGCACCCGGCTACTGCAACGAAATTCCAGACCGGGCTGTGCACACGGCGGACACATTTCCCTCAGTCCTGGAGCCTGGAAGCCTGGGACCCAGGCTCGGCAGGTTCCGAGCTCCTGTCTCGCGTGGCTGCCGTCTTGCCCCGTCGCACCTGGCAGAGGGAGTCCCTCTTACAAAGTCACAGGTCCCGTCAGAGACCCAGGCTTAGGGCCTAAGCACCTTCCAAAGGCCACGCCTCCAACCGTGTCATCGGGAGTTAGAGCTTCCACCCATGAACTGGGGACACAGGCGCTCAGATGGTGACTCTCTTTCCTGGACACGCTCACACACGCACACACTGTGCTGATGGCATTGCCTCGGTGGGCTGGGGCTGGGGCTGGGGACACACTGGCTCATCAAGATTCATAGAGGATGGAGATAAACCTGGGGTTAGATCTCAAACTGTCCCACTGCCTAAACGGGCAACTTGCTGCCTGACAGTAGGCCACGGTCACTGGGAACTAAGATCGCCCTGTCCCCGTGGAACGCAGTCCAGCCCACAGGACACAGCAGGGAGGGTGACTGGGAAGGCTTCAGGCCCAGAGGGGTGGCTCAGCGGGAGGCTTGGGAGTCGCTTAGACCTGCTCGGATCTGTCACGTACTGACGGCGTGTCCTTCGGTAACTGACAACCTTCCGAGCTCCCGAGTCCTCCACTGGACAGACAGGCCATGAGTCCCCCTGCACGGCACCATTAATGCTCAGCCTGTGTCTGGTGTGGCCTGTGGCTGCAGGTCCTGGCTGCTCCTTGGCCTTATCTCAGTGAGGCCTGGAGCTGCCCAGTGGGCAGGCGAGCGGGAGGCCTGTCCGTGTGCAGCCCGCCGGGGCACATGCAGCCTGGGGCGGGACGGGCACCCGGGACCAGCCACTCTGGGGCTGCACTTCCCACCCTGGGCTCGGGAGGAGACCCCTGCTGCCCTCAGGTAGCCTGAGCTTGCCAGGTCCCTGGGCACTGTCCTCCCGCCCTCTCCAGGGGGACTGGCCCTCCTGCCACCAACATGTCCTCTGTGACCCCAGCTTGCCCAGCCCCTTGGAAATACCCATTCCGGCCAAGGAGCTTCCCCGCTGTCCTGGGGTCGTGGCTTCTGTGGGGTGGGGGGTGCAGGGTGATCACCCCAGGACAGCACCTGAGCTTAGCTTACCTGGCCCTACCTGGTCTGCCAGTGAGCCTGGCCACCACCTGGGCTGTTCCCGGTCTGACGGGGGAGGTGTCCTTGTTCTCCAGCAGCTGCTGGTCTGGCAGCAGACACGCAGGCCTCTTGCCTAACTTGATGGGGACACTGCCAGCCTGAAGGGGACGTGGCTTCTGGGGGAAGACGGAATTCCTGACCAGGGGCCTCTGGTCTGGTGGGGAGACACTTCCCTGTCTGCAGCATTGTCTCCAGTCTGGTGGTGGAGGTGCCCCGACTGTCATGGCTGCGAGGTCCCTTGTCCTTGGCGAGCTCGTCGGAGGGGGAGACAGGACCCTCCCCCACGAGAGAGACCCGCCGTCCCACGACGCATGGCTTGCCTGCAGCCCTCGTTGACACTCCCCCAGGGAATGACAGGTAGCAGGACTGTGTAAATCGAGCAAAAACGATACGTTCACCTGAGCTGGCGCTGCCAGGCGTTCCCGCCTCCGGAGCCTGCAGGGCCTGGTGGAGCCGTGCCAGGGCCCCCCAGGGTGCAGGCCAGGCCCCGGGGTGCAGGAACCGGGCCTCCTCGGCAGACCCAGGCTCGAGTGCTGACACCGTCACCTGTTTGCTGGGCGAGTCCAAGTCCTGTCCAGTGCGAGTCCAGGTGCTGGTTCCATCCGGGCACTGGGCCAGTGCCTTATTCCCTTGACCACATGGACTGTCACGGCCGCCCGGAGGGAGAGTGTAATACCCTGCCTTACGGAGAAACAGATGGTCACTGGGCCAGGATCACACAGCACAGGAAAGGCCCTGGAGGTGGCTCAATGCCACACCCCTGACCTTCCTCAGCCATGACGCAGGCCGTTTTCAGTCTGTTCCCTCCACTCTGCTCCCGAGGACCCTGGTGAGAACAGGTGCCCGGTGCCAACACAAGGCCTTGGTTTCCTCTTCCAGAATGCGGGATATCAACAGCAGCGAGTGCCTGGGCTGCCTCGGGCCGCCATGGAAAACAGTAACTCCCGGCCCACAGTGGACGTCACCAATGGGACAGTTGCCGTCTCACGCGGGAGGCTGACAGGTGTCAGCCTGCGTCCCGAGAGGCCCCTCCCTGGCGAGCCAAACAGGCGGCGGCGAGCAGAGCCCGGAGAGTGCACAGCGCCCCTGCGACTAGCTTGGAGGGCCCGCAGTGCACGTAGAAAGTTCCATCCATTCCGCCGGCTCGGGACACACACACCAGTGCCACTCGTAACGGCAAAGGACTGTCGAGGCTGCGCTGTGGGAGAGATGCCCACCGCTCCCTCCACCAGTGGCCCAGAGAGGAGAATGCCCGAGTCCGGGCACTTGCTACCCAGCAGAAGGGGCTGCTGGCCACTGCGCGTGGCTCTGGGCAGACGCGGTCCTGCCTCCTGAGCTGAGCCCAGCCTCCCAGGGCACCCAGCTTGGAGAGGGGAAGGAGACCCAGCAGGCGAGGAGAGCGTGTGACTTTGGGCTCTACCTGGTGCTCCGTCCTCCTGCCTCAGTGTCCCCTCTGTAACTTGCTGGCAGTACTCTTGCCCTGGGCCACTCCAGGGTTAAGTGTGGGCCTGACTGTTGTGAGCACAAGGCGCTTGCTGGTGGCCGTGGCGATGGCAGAGACAGGCTGGGAGCTGGACCCTGTCGGCTGGGCAGGGGGACCCAGGTGCTCGATGGCAGGGGAACTGGACCACTCTGAGGCCGGGCTCAGTGGCCAAAGCCAGAGATGTGGAGCTCCTGGTTCAGGGACCGAGCAAGGGGCTGTGGCCCAGAGTGGCCGGGCTCCCTCGTCTCCGTCCCAGGTGTTGTCTTTCTGGTCTGAACCCAGCTCTGAGGGGCAGACACGTTCTTCTGTTATTTCTGCTAAATTAGGTGGCACGTCTTTTTACTTTGGCAAATCCAGGGACCCACATTTATAGACTGTTTTGCATAAATCAGGGCCTCATTTGCATCCATTTGCATGTTCCTCTGGCTGTGGGGTTCCAGAGGCCCCAGCTGCGCGTGCAAGGTGAGGCAGGGAGAGGCGTGCCCCGGCGGAGGCGGCCAGGGCCCAGGGCAGGGACGAAGGACCCGGAGGATGGTGGCCGGCTCTCCCTCTGGATGTCTCAGTGTCCTGAGCCGACGGCGCCCTTGTTCCTGAAGCCAGGCTGAACTCCTGGGATCCGCCGCGGGTCAGCTCCATCCCTCTGCCTGGCACTGGCTGCGCCATTCAGCTGCGGAGGCCTGGCTCTTGGGAAGGGGAAGGAGCCGCCCTGCTCTGTGGAGGCCCAGGCTGGTGGCTGGAGCCCTCCCTCTGCCTCAGGGAGGGGGCTCCAGACCCCTGTGCAGATGGGAGCAGCTCAGAGGCCGAGGTGAGGTCCCTGGCCCAGAAAGCCACGATCCCCTCTCCCTGTGGGCCACTTCTCTGGGGCACGGGGAGACCGAGGCCGGAGGCGGAGGTGGGGAGGCCGGGGAATCCCGGGAATCTTTCCTGCCCGAAATCAATGTAATGGGAGCCTCTGGTGGCTCTGATTTGATTTTTCATTCTCAGTATTACAATTATCAGCCGGCCGCTCCCAGCAGCCCGAGCTTGAAATGGGACATCGCAGCAGAGTCTGTCACAAAGGGAAGAGACCAGATTACACCAATTATCTCATTTTTGCTAATTAGATCCTTAGTGCATCTCCCTGGGCCACAGCAAGGGGAGAAAAGTGCTTCGCACGATCCGGTGATCCTTCCTGGCTGAGCAGCTCTCGGCACGGGCCCGGCTCTGGGACCTGAGATCCGGAGGGGCTCCCGTCTTCAGGACTCTTCCTGCCCGTGGCACCGCCCCATGTCTGCCCTTGGTCCTTCTTGCTGCTGTCCGAGAAGGAGCAGTGCAGGTGGTTCCAACGTGAACGGGGTCTGTGCAGGGGGCAGGATTCCTGGTGAGAAATTCTGGGAACGCTCCAAACTAAGCCCAGTGGCTCAGAGGAGGATCTGAGGGGTGGACGGGCTCTTCTGCATTTGAGGTCTTCCTGCCCCTCCACCGATGGGAACGCGGTGAAGATGGAGGCTCGGGGAGGCTGCCATCTGAGCAGTGCCCGACCTGGGACTCCGGACGCCTCTTCCGTAGTCCTTCCAGCTCCAGCAGGAACTTGGGGTGATGCTCCCTGGCACAAATCTGGATCAGGAGGAGGACAGAAATGACCAAGGGGCGCCACCCTCCTGTCCACAGCCTCACAGGGCTTCACGGGGCCTCTCCTGCATGTGGACGGGCCTGGGTTCAGATGCTGCGTCCACAGCTTCCCGGCGGTGTGGCCTCGACCAAGTTCTTCGACTCTCTGAATCTCCATGGGAACGGGAGGCCTGGGGCGAGAGTGATTCATCCAAAAGAGCCAGTCGATGCGGGTGGACGGCGAGCCTCTGATGTTCCACTTCAGTAATGAAAGCGACGGGCGCTGCCACTGAGGGCCGTCTTACACTCGGGCACCTGCCAAGCCTGAGTTGGGCACATCATCTCATTCGAGCAGGGCTGGGAGTCAGGACCGCCTGCTCACCACGGGGCGCAGAACACGCAGGCCCTGACGTGACTGGGCTCTCTTGGCAGGTGGCAGAAGTTTGGCTTTGGAGACCTTTGGGACAAGATGGAGCCCCAGGTCCTTCAGCCTCCAGAGAATAAGATGCATTGGGCTGGGAGGGGCGGGCACCCCAAGCCCCGCCCACAAGCCCCTTCCCTCTCCCCAGGGCTCGGGCCTCCAGTCGGTTGCTCTTGGAAACACGGTCAGCTCAGGTCTGCTGAACTTCATTATCCTTATCAAATTAATTTAAGCCAGCCACTGTGGTCACTTAATTAAGACACTTCCTGGGGCCCCGTGCCGGCTGCTTAATGAGGCGGGAGCCGCTGGACTCAGGTTCAAGTGTCCTGGGGCAAGGAGGACATGCCACCTCAGAGCATGCCACTGTCCGGGGCTGTGTGTGACCACCGCCGGTCATTTCCTCCATCCCCGCCCAAGCCCTGCTTCACCTGGGCCCAGGCAGGCGGCAGAGGGGGTCGTGCCGCACCCGCAAGGCCTCCATCCGTCAGAGCCGGTCCCTGCTCCAGGATCCTCCCGTTCATTTCTTTCCTGCCTGCAATGGCTCAGCCCTGCGGGAATGCCCCCGATTTAGCTAATGAATTTTCTTTCTGTGAATGGGATGTTTAAGGCGACGGGTGGGCCGGCTGATGGCAGGGGAGGCCCCTGAGCGGGCGGTGGCACCTTTCCAGGGCAGGAGGGTGAGGCCGACGGGAGGCTGCTGCTTAGACAGAGGCTGCATCCTGGCCTCCGGGTCAGGCCACTGAACGGCAGATGGTCAGTACTGCCCGCGTACCCAGCGACCAAAGGCCCACGCGCCCACAGGCACACCTGCCCCTGGGTGGCACATACCTGCCCACAGACACGGTGTTGGTGGCAGGCCCGGGGTGCCTGTGTTGGGGACACGACCTGAGCACAGCAGCCTGAGCCGACAGGCGCCCCTCGGAAACAAGCAGAAGCAAAAATTTTGAGTGTTTCTCACCATCTTAAAATGAGGCTCTCCACCGTCACTCTTAACTGGCACTGAGTGACAGCTGACCTCATGCCTCAGCTCTGTCCACCCCTGTGGGTCCTCCGGGGTACCCACTCTGCAGCCGGTGCCATCGAGGCTTAGGGAGGGCACGTTATTCTGGCCAATTCACGTGGCCGCGAAGTAGCTGAAGGGTGAACTTGACCCTGGCCTGTCAGAGCCTCTCCGCTCCTCTGCTGCCCGTCACCTGTGACCTCTCGTCCCTTCCCTTGGGCACGTGTGAGCGTCCAGAGTCAGAAGCGACTGTCCTCCCCGCAGGGCCCCATCTTCCGGCAGCTCCCGGGTGAGACCGGGCAGCCCCGCCGGCTCCATGTCCATCTGGCTCCCGTCCGCGAGCCCGGGAGGCCTCAGCTCCCCTGTCCACGCCCTCGGCATCACCCTGGTTTCTGTCTCCAGGCGACTGGCTGCTTCTCCCGTCGAAGTCCACGGCCTGTGTCCCTGGGCGTCCCCGCCTGCCTTGGCGCGGCTCCTGAGCTGCTGGGTCTGTTTCTGTGGCCCTGGAGCCTGGTCAGAAGCGGACGGCAGCTCTGGTCCTGAGGGGGCGCCGTGGGACACCCCAGCCTCACTGAACCTTCCCAGCCACTGCGAGGAACCATCGTCGATCCCGTTTCACAGAACGGAACCCAGCTAGTAAACGGCGAGGTGGATTTGAACCCAGGCCTGCGGCTCCGGAGCCCACACTCAGCCAGTGGTGCGAGGAGCTGGGAAACTGGGCCTCCCTGGGGAGTCCCCCTGCGAGGCCACCCCGGGCAGGTCCGGTCTGCAAGCAGCTGCCCGGTGTGCAGCGGAGGGAGGCCAGAGGCAGCCTGTTGGCCTGGGCGTGGCTGCAGGGAGCTCCTGAGGGCTGGCGGGGGCTCCGCCATGCGGGCTGCCTCCAGGCGGGCACCGTCCATTTGCTTCTTGCTGGGCTTCCTTCCCCTCTGGAAGCCGTGCTCCTTGGCCAGACCCGGGTTGGGTCCCTCGCTCACACGGAGGGAGGACGGATTCTCTTCGGAGGTGTGGAGACCCGGACCCTCTCGTGCTGTTGCCCAGGGGTGGGCCACTCGCAGCCACCATTTCAGATCAAGTGACCACAAGCAGATGGACTCAGGCAAGGCTCCTCCTGCCTCCCGGCCTCCCGTGGCCGTGGCCTCCCCGACCCTTCCATTTGGCGCCCTCCATCCGTGGTGGTGGGGCTGCCCCAGGGCCCCGGGCTGCTTCGCCTTTAGGTTTCACAACCCTGTTGATGCAGCTCGAGGCCCGGGGCCTGTGGACCACCCACTCTGCCCAACAGGTATGGCTGCTCCTGTGTGGCGCAGGGTCGAAGTGAGGCCGGCCAACAGAGGGGTCACCGGGCCTCGGCTTCTCCCTCCTGGAATCCCCCCTGGGGGGCCCTCATGCCTGAGGGCCAAGTGCCCCTCTGTGGGCAGTGCTGGGCATGGAAAGGGGTGGACAGATTTTAGCCACTAAAAGTCCAGGGGCCTGGGGGACATGAGGATGTGGGGGACCTGGGCTCCCAGGAGACCAGCCTGGGTCCAGTGGGCAGGGAGCTGGGGGTGGCCGGGCCAGGGTGGAGAGGCCAGGGTCTGACCCCGCAGGGCAGGGGCCTGAGGGTCAGCTGCACCTCAGAGTTGGCCTCAACCCAGGGACCACTGACCGCGGGCCAAGGGCAGCTGGGCTGCGCAGGTGTGGGCAAGGTGGCTCTGGGAGCCGAGTGCAGCGGAGGAAGAAGAGCTGCAGGAGCCGCTGCCAGGGCGCCGGGAGGCCGCGGGCGGGGAGGCCACACAGGCCGCGGGGCTGTGCAGGGGTCCAGGCGGAGCAGGGCAGGCCAGGCCGCTGGGGCAGGTGGCCAGAGTCCAGTGAGATGCTTCCACGGGTCCCACGGCCACTGGCACAGAGGGTACGTCTGCGTGTGCCTGGGGCCTGCCTGGCCGGGCGCCCGCGACTCGGGACGTCACCACAGTGCCACCGGCGGATGCCCTTAGCCCATCTCACAGAGGAGGACCCGGAGGCCAGCGCGCTCAGCCACACTCAGGCACGCGCAGCCCCGGAGCCCCTCGGAGGTGCCCGGGGGCCAGGGAAGCTCTCCCGGCCCTGGTCTTCCCTGGTGGCCAGTCAGTCACTCAGCACTTCATCACTGAGCCCTGAGCACCCTGGGAACCTCGGAGGAGACGCCCCGGAAGCTCCATCCCAGCCAGGGTTCTGGAACCTGGCGCCTGGCCTTGGGGACAGGGAGGGACGTGCCAGCCTGGGTGCCCTGGGGCCCAGGCCTTCCTCTGCTTTCCTTCACCAGAAACAGCTGAGCGCTTCCGAGAGCTGGGCCCCCAGGTCCCGGGCTGCAGCCGGGAAGAGGCTGCCGGCGGTGCAGCCCTGGGAGCTGCCGTGTTCCTGGGGAGCGGAGGGGCCGTCCGGCCGCTGGGCGGGAGAGGACGCTGGGGGAGGGACTTCAGGAAGGACGCATGGAGGCTTGAGGTGCTGGTGTCTGCAGAGATGCTGCCCCACCTCTCCAGGGGCTTGAAGATCGTCGCCTCGGCCTCCGCCAGCCTCCGAGAAGGAGGCGTGCTGGCCTCTGGCCTTGGAGAGCCCCTCCTGCGGAAGCTCGGGCCCTCCCCAGCTGGAGGCAGCTTCGCAGGGTCACCCAAGGGCCGGGGGGCACGGGCCTGGGGCTGAGCTCTTGCTGGTTGGCATCGGACATGCCACGCTCCTCTGTGAGCCCAGTGTCCCCTCCCGGGCAGTGGGTTTCCCGAGCCTCCGGCTCCTGCCTGCGGGCGGGTAGGTGAGCAGGATTTCTCAGACAGATGTGGGGCCGCATGCTGCCTGACGGCGTGGGTGACCTGGGGACCCCTGGCAGTGACTGAGGGAGAGGGGAGGGGCCTGGGCTGTTGCGTCTGCTGCTTCCCACGGAGGCCCGGAGAGGGAGACCCAGGCTCCTGGCCTCCCGGGCTTTCCCAGTCCCGCTGTGGGTCCTCAGGCAAGCTGCCCAGCCTCTCTGAGCCCTGCTTCGAGTCACAGGCAGCTGTCACTCTCCATGCCTGTTTGTTGGTATCCGAGGAGAAGAGACCTTCCTGCTCTCCTATTTTGGATCCATTTCTGGAATGTCCCAGGTCCTTCTGGGCTTCTCAGGGCCTCAGCCCCTCTGTGTGCTCACAGCCCACCTGGGAATGGGTCCCTTGCTGGTTCTAAACAGCTGCCTGCGGAGGAGGCTGCGAGGTCAGGGAAAAGCCCCTCACCCTGTCCAGCCAGGAGCTGGGACCCAGCGTCCAGACCAGAGGCCTCGGCCCCCGTCTCCTCTTTCCCTCTGCCTGAGCCCCTCCCCACCTGCCCCTGGCCATTTGCTTCTCTCTGCAGCAACCGAATGGAGGTCTGGGATTATCATTAAGGACACTCACAGGGGCGACCGGGGGCAGTGTTTGCTCTGACCCTGTAGCCGGCCGTGCTGTAGCCTCAGCAGTGTGTGTGTGCGTGTGCGTGTGTGTGTGGGGGGTTGTGGTGCAGGATGCCTGGCTCCCTGTGAAGACCGGCTCTCAGACCCCAGCAGGGAGCCTGGGGCAGAGTGGGCGGGGCAGCTGGCCCTGCTGCTGACCCTCGCCTGTCGGGTGCTGGGCTCTGAGACCCTGCAGGTACCAGGGGCCACTTTCGCTGGAGGAGGTTTGGGGTGCACGGCTCCGCGCCCTCTGCCGAGCACAGAGCCGGTGCCCGCCCTGCCTGGGAAGCCTGCCACCGGGTTCCAGGAGGCCAAGCTCAACCCACAGAGTCAGCTACGGGAGATGCTGACCCAGACCAGGCGGCTCACCCTTCCCGGGAGCTGCCGTGGAGCGTGGGAGGAGGTGATGATCCAAATTACTGCAACGGTAATTCCATTAACAAGCGTCAGTGCCACTCTATTGAGAGAGCACTTCAAGTGCATTTTATGTTACTTTACTTTCCACAGACCTCTGAGAAGGCAGTTATTAGCCCCCTCCAGTTACAGATGGGCAAGTAGAAGCTCAGAGAGGTCAAGACACTTGCTTAGGGTTACACAGTAGAGCACAAAAGAGATGGAACTGAAATTTGAACCTAGACTTGTCCGATATGGAGGCCTGTGCTCTTAATTCCTCTGCTTTAGCCCCTGTGTACCGGGCGCGGTCACCCCAGTGTGCTGTGTGTGCCGGACCAGGCACTGTCCCTGCAGAAACATCTGCCATAGTATTACAATTTGAGTTGCAAGTGTCAGAAAACCCAATTCAAAGGGCTTGCACAGTAAAGAGAGTTCACTGGTATACGTAACAAACAAACAAAAAAGGTACTGCTTCAGGCAAGGCTTGATCCAGTTTCCCAGACCTCACCGGCACATCTGTGAGTAAGCGAGAGTGTGCCTGTCACCCAAAAGCTCCAAGCCAAGTTCCAGAATTCAGCCTGGGGCTGGTCAGACTAAGGATGTGTGCCTGTCCCCACCGGCCCGGGGGCCAGGGAGATGGAAGAGTGCTCCAAGCCACATAGCCCTCCTGAGGCTGGAAGGTGGACCACAGGAAGAAGGAAGCGGGAGGCAGGCAGCACCTCTCCTTCCCAGCTGGTGTGGCGGCCCCAGTGACGGCCAGGAAGCCCAGGAGGGCTCGGCTACAGCGGGCGCCTCGAGGGGCGGGCGTGGCGTGTGCAGGTCCCGGGCGCCTGTGCCCACAGGAACAGCAGCCGCAGGAACCCGGGGGGCAAAGGACCACCGACCGGCGAGGGTGAGGGAGGCCGAGCCCCGGCCCCTCCGCGCTCTGGCCTGCGGAGCACAGGGCTCCCGTGTCGGGCTGAGGGCAGCCTCTGTGTGCTCTGAACCCAAGTTTGATTTCCATTTCAAGTGTCCGTTACGATCCGCCAGGCCCTGCCTCCTTCCCAGGGGACTGCAGCTGGCCCAGAGTGGCCGGGGACGATCGGGGCGGCACAGGGAGCGCCCTCGGGGGAGCTCGGTCAGAACCCGGAACAAGCACAGCTGATGTCCACCGAGCACTCACGACACGCCAGGTCACAGACTTCCCTGGTTTGTCCATTTGTCCTGCAGCCTTTTTTGAGTGTCGAGGACACTGAAGCACAGAGACGAAAGTAACTCGCCCAAGGCCACACAGCCAGGAAGGGTAGGATGCCTCTGAAGCCAGGCGGTCGGGTTCCAACCCTCCTGCTCCCGCCCTTGGCCTCCTGTGGCGTCGGCTGGAGGCGCGCGGGGGGACGAGGGCCCTCAGGGCTGGCGGGCAGGGGCCAGGCGTCCAGGGCCGACCCCTTTCCCTGCGCCCGTGGCTGTGAGCTCCTCACTGGGAGGGCCAGGGCCAGCGTGCTGCTGGACCAAGGGGCCGGCTGGCCTTGACCTCTGCTTGCTGAGGCGGAAGGGGCACTCCCGGGAGCAGATGGGCCTTGCGAGGGAGCCCTGGTGGCCCTGCAGCTGCCCCTACCTCCAGCCCACGCGGGGCCGAGCCCGGGGGCGGGGATGGCGCCCGGCACCCTCTCGATGCCCGCTGGCCGTCCGGCAGCCTGTGTGCAGTTTGCTGTCTGGAGGTGACCGTCCCCTGGCCTGGCTCAGAGAAGTGACGTCACACTCCAGGCCACACGGCTGGTCCACGGGGGAGCTGGGGCCGAGCCCCACTGACTCAGGCACACCCGCTCCTTAGGGGTGTGGTCGGAGGTGCGGCCCCACCCTCCACGTTCCAGAACTTACCAGCTCCTTTGGGTCCCGGGGCTGGAGGTGGGCGGCGCGGGCTCAGGCTGGTCTCATGCACCTGGGAGGACGTCCCCGGGGACCTGCGCCAGGGCTCGCTGGAGCGAGGACGGGCGGGGGTCCGGCTGCCGCGTGCGGATGGGCTGTGGGGTCTGAGGGCCTGTGTCCCTGCTCTCTCTGAGCCCGGCCTTGGCGTCTGGGAGACCGTCTACGGTCGCCTCTGACCTCCAGCATCGCACAGACCCTCCGCCAGCCCAGCCCCCTCCCTCCCTGCTGGTCCCCCGTGTGCCGGTGGGTGAAGCTCAGAGACACACGCCCTCTGCCTGAGGTCACACAGCAAGGAGGTGGCAGAGCCGGGTTCCATAGTCCATCTAACCTGTGCCACGTACCCTGGCCCCCCTTTCCTGTCCTTTCCCCTTGGGGCTTCGACACCGGAGCACCGCGAGGGAGGCCTGAGCCAGGGCCTGGCGGGACCTCTTACGGGCACCTCCTCCTGGCGAGTGTGGCAGCTGGGAGTGAGGGCGGGGCTTCCTGTGGCTCCCGGGGCATGAGGACCTCCCCAGCTGCACCCCGTCCCTTGGTGCTGCTGTAGTGGGATCGCAGGCTGGAGGCTCACGGGGGCGGGCACTGTGGCTGGCGGGTCCAGCTGCCCTGGTGGCCTTCCTGCCGCGGTGACGGGTGGCGGGTCGAGAGGGAGAGAGGTGAGCCTGGCCTTCACGTTCATCTGAACCCCGGCCCCGCCAGCCCGCCCAGGTGACCACGTTAATCTGGGGGGCGCGCACCCTGACCCCCCAAGGTCCCACTTTTCTTTTTAATTCTGCGGTGCTGGGAGGGAACCGGCCGCACACCTAGCCAGCTCTGCCCCCGTGCCACCTCCACACTCAAAACGGCCACCACGCCTGTGACTGGCCAGGGGGCCTGGCGAGGGAGGTGCCTGGGTCTCCCAGCAGGTCCCCTCCTCCTGCAGACCACTGGGAGCTGGCGTGGGCCCTGGGGTCACCCTGGGAGACGCCTGAAAGGCCACCCAGCAGGTGGCGCCAACAGACTCATCTCTGTAAAGACCATTCAGGAGGGTGTGTGTCCCTCCTGGGTCCCCCGCCTGGCTGGCAGGCCCGGTGGCAAGACCTGGCACAGTGGTTTATTTGAGACCCCCTCTCAGGGACCAGGGGGATGACGGGGGAGGTAAGAGGAAGGGTGAGGGGTGGGGGCTGGGCTCCGTCTCACTGGAACCTTCTGAGAAGCCCGGGAAGTGTCCCCAACTGTCCCACGGGAGGCAGAGGGAGGCCCCTCCCCCGCTCTGCCGTGATGGCCGTGGCACTGACTCCCCTGCACTTCTGGGTGAGGGGAGTGTGGCAAAGGGGCAGGAAGAGCCCGGGTGCTGTGAGGCGCCCCCTGCTGGCTGGAGAGGGGGCTGCGGGGATTTGCGGTGGTGTCCAATACCTGTGTCTCTGTGGTCCCTCGCTGTCCCCTCCCCTGAGCTAGGGGTGCCAGGTGCTCCCTGCTTTGCAGAGGGCTGCTGGCAGTGCCCACGGGGCTGGGCACACCCTGGGTGGGGCGGGAGGGTGGGAGGATGCAGGAGGGGTGCAGCGGGAGCCCCTCCCTCTGTCTGCACCAGCCTGGGCGACAGCTCCGCGTCGCGTTGGGGCCTCCTGGTCCTGCCAGGCTGGCAGCCCCCCCTCACTGCTTTACAGGAGGGGAAAGGGAGACTCAGAGAGGCCAAGCAACCAGTCCCAGGCCACACAGCTGGGAAGGCGGAGGGCGGCAGCTGCACCCAGATCCTGGAGTCCATCTTGGTCCTCTTCGCCCGTGTCCTGCTACCGCTCCTGCCGCCTCTGCCCCCAGCCCCAGGCGGCCGTCCTGAGTCCCGGGGGAGCCGGCCTGGACACATCTCCCCCACCCCCAGGCTCCCAGAGGACCCTGGTGGCTCGGTGGGCCAGGTTCCTTTAAAGTCCTTTGCTGAAATGACATCGCACGTGCACGCCCGCACATGGCACAGATCAAAGCGGGCTGTCTGGGCTGCTGGTGGCCAGGTGGGGCCTGAGCGCCTCTCCCTTCCTCCCTTAAAACTCCAGGCCTGGCGGGGCACCCGGGGCCCCAGATGGCACGGGACCCCGTCTCCTCCACACTCCTGAGCAGAGAGGCTCTGTGAGGCCCCTGGGCTTGCTCGGCGTCACCGGAGCCCAGGTTTGGTGGAGGCCGGTGTCCACTGCCGCCCACCCCCGGTCGCTGGAGGTCCCTTGGGCCCAGAGTCATGCTTGGTGAAACTTCCTGTGCCAACGCTGCGCCTGCCCCAGCTCCGCGGAGGGGCCAGGCTCCGAGGCCTGGCGGCTGAGCAGGCTGGGCCGCGGCCGCCCCGGCTGCGCCTGGCTGACAGGAGGGGCGGTGTCCGCGGCAGAGGAGGCCCCGGGCCTGGGAGGAGCTGCCCTGTGTTGGCCGGGGCCTCCCTGAAGAGACGCGCGAATAGCTTGGTGCCAAGGGGAGAGGGTGCCCGAGGGCGGCCGAGGTGCCGGGATGCAGACCCCCAGGGACCAGCGGCTTCAGCCACGTGACTCTGTTAAGCCTGTGCACCTGGCAGGCCTCAGTTTCCCCTCTGTACCCAACGCTGTGGATGCGACCATCTCCAGAGCCGTAGCTCAGCAGCCCGGCTCCTCGAGCCAGCTCGGCGCCGCTGTCCCCTCCCCACCCGGGCCCCAAGCTCCCCTCCCGGAAGACCCACTCAAAGGACGCCTGTCCTTTGTCAGCAGAGCGGCCTCGCCCGGCAAAGGGACTTTCATCTCTGTGAGCGAGACTCCCGCCACGTCAGCAGAAACTTCTGGCTGGGGACAACGCAGGCTCCTGCCTCCAGTGAGGGATCTGGAGGGCCCAGCCGGGTGTCCGTGGAGTGTCGGGGCTGGACGGGGCGAGGGTCCCACACATGGCTCCCCGTTAAGGGCGCAGACCTGGCCTTGAATCTGGGCTCGGCCACTCACAGGCTGAGTGACCCTGGTCTGGTCACCCCCGTGCTATGACTCAGTTTTCCGGCTGGGATACGGAGACGAATCACAGCAAGGGGTTGGATCGAGGAAATCGCGCGAGGAGTAAGTGACGGGGCATGAATGGTCCCGCCAAGGGTGACCAAGTGCTGGTGCTGACAGCCGTCTTTAGTCTCCCTCCACCTGCATCCTCCGCAGAGGCCTCAGGGTGGCTCTCTCAACAGGTGTCCTGTCTGGCCTTGGGACCGGCTCTGGCCACCAGAAGTGGCAGAGGTGGTGATGCACAAGTTCCAAGTCCAGGCCTCGTACATTTCCACCAGTGTCTCCCCCTGTCCCCTGTGTCAGGAGGACACTCCGCCTGTGGGGGTGGCAGCCACGTGGACAGGAGCTGAGAAGCTGCCACTGCCCAGCTGGGGCCAGCCCAGAGCAGGCAAGAGCCACCCCAGACGCTAGCCAGGCCCAGCGGAGACCAGAGCCAGCCGCTTGACCCACGGCACTGGAGCTAGTCACATGCTTGCTGCTTTGGGATACCGAGTCGTGGGGATGTTTGTTATACGGCATTATTAGGGTACTTGGTAACTGATACAGATATTTGTATGACTCAACGTAGAACCACACAGACCCTGGGCACCACCTTCCTGAGTGGCCTAGGGGAGCTACATATTCCTCAACTGAGGATTCTTACTTGCTAAATGGCCCTAATGACACCTGGCTTTTGGGGTGACCATGATGGTGGAAGGAGACACACTTAGATGCTGGCTTAGCCGGGGCTTTGAACCCAGCTCCCATAATCTCCTTCCTTTTCCAGCTCTGGAAGGAACCTGGAGCACACGGACCACACGCTCTGCCACGGAGCCCTGTCCCCAGCCCCTGTCCCACGGTCCTCATGCCTGACTGTGGAATGTCCCTTCCCCGTCTGAACCTCAGGTCTTCCCTTGCTGGGTAATGAACCCGTGTTCAGAAGTCCGTGTGCCAAGGCTGAGCCCAGGGCGCGGTCCGCACCGGGACTTGCTTGTCGCTGTAGCTGCAAAGCCCCCTCCCCCATGCGGGTTGGCAACAGTGTGTCCTCTTGGCCGGGGAGGGGCTGCTTGTTCTGCTCCTCCGCACTCTTAGGGGCCCGAGGGTGTTCCCCGTGGGGCTTTCAGAGCCTGGCCAGCCCCCTGTTGTTCCGGTCACTGGGGCAGCAGCATCAGCTCTCTGGCTTCCCTGGGTTGGGACACCGGGGGCTCAGCTCACAGGGTTGCCTGCGGTGCTGGCTGGGCCGACCTTGCAGGGGGAGCTCTCCCCCAGGGGCTCGCGTGGGAGTCGCTACTGAGTTGCCACCTGTGCCAACGGAGGCCCGGCTGAGGCTCCCCGCCTCCCTGCCTCCCTGCCTCCCTGCCCCCCAGTCCCACGCTGCGTGATTCAGCAGAATGAACGACCCGAGCCCAGGGCCACACAGGGAGGAGGAGGCAGGGCCCAATAAATCAGGGAACTCAATAAGCTGCCTATTGATAAAACAGTCAGTGACCGAGAACGACAGCGACATAAAACATCACCCGTCGGATCGGCCGCTGAGTTCACAGTGTGGCAGGCCATCGAGGGGCAGGCCGGCCCGGCCTGTATCACAGCGGACGGTGAAGGCTGGGAGAAAGGTCAGAGGGGCCTGGGGCCACTCAGGTGGCCGTCACCCAGACCCTAGCCACTTTCCCATGACTGCGAGGCCAGAGGGCTGAGTTTTCAAACCAAGAGTCAGGGTTAGCTTCCAAACCGAGGCTCAGAGAGGTCAAATCGCTTGCCTAGGGTCACACAGCTAGAAAACAGAGCTGAGGTTGGAAGCAGGCCTGCCGCTTGCAAACCCTCGTGCTGCTCTTGGTCTTCACAGAGCGTTAGCTCTTCCCTGGGGGCTGGGGTGGAGCAGACAGTGGGTGCCCAGATGAGTGGGTTTGCACATTAAGGAAACCCATTTCTTTATAGTCTTCATCTCAGAGCCCAGCTGACAGGCATCCAGATGGTGTTAAGGTCAAACTTTGGGTTGGAAAGTAGAAAAGAGATTGAGGTTAAGGTTGGTTCTTTAGTGGCTGTGTGACTTTGGACAAAGGCACTAACTTCTCTGAGCCTCGGTTTTCCCAGAAAACTTTAAGGATGAATGAGAGGATGCAGAGGAAGCCCTCGGCGGGGTCTTGGTGCCCGGTGAGGCCTCCTTGATGCCCACTGGTATCCTCCACTGGAGGCAGCGTTGGAGGGACAGGGTGATGGATGTCCTCTCTGGGCACTGTTCAGAAAGCCCGGTCCCCCCGCAGCTCAGTGCCGTGGGTGCAGAGACGTCTGCCTCCCTCCAGCCCCTCAGCACCCGCCGACCATAGCACAGGAAGCTCAGGCAGAACGAATGGCGGCCAGCGGGGCCGGTGGTTGATCGTGTCTGGGAAGGCCCGTGTCCCCGGAACCGCGACCTCTGTCACCGTCGAGGTGTTCGAAGCCACATATTGGGCTGCCGCACGACTCTCCCTCCCGTCCCGTTAAAGAACCTGCTGTGAAGCTTCAAAGACGCTCGCCCAGCCCGAGGAGCGTCTGGGAGCGAATCCTTGAGGACCAGCATTCCATCAAAGGCCGGTGATAAATGGGCCCTGGCGGCTGGTGACACTCAGCTGGACCACGCGGCCCAGCGCCACATGCCAAGGGAAGGCCTGACCCGCGGCCCTGCTGGTCCCCGCCTGGCCAGAGCGGGTCTGGCTCCAGGCAGAGGATGCCAGGCACCGGGGTCCGCCGTCTCCCCACCACCCCGTCTGCGCCGGGTGGGAGCTGGTTCCCGAGAACCAGGCCCAGAGGGCCGGGGAGCCGCCCGGGACCCCGAGCCCAGCAGGCTGCAGCCAGGAACCTGACCCCAGTTCTCTTAGCTCTTCCCGAACGTCAGCCCCGGGAGAGCCGCAGGCAGGCAGGGCGACGGTGGCTCTCTAGGGAAGCTGAGGCCGAGGCTTGCGACTTCCCCAGGTCGCTGCAAACTGGGTCGAAGCGCAGAGACCAGCGCATGCTCCTTCCCTGCTGCCAAGAGGGAGGAGGGTGACCGTGGGGCCAGGTGGCGCCCCTTCTGTGCCCCCACCCGCTGCCTTCCACTCTGACCACGAGGCTTGTGTTGGAGGTCAGCCCTGGGGGCAGCTCTGCTCTGTTGGCCTCCCAGCAGAGGCCAGGCGGCCTCCTGGTGGGCAGGACCCAGGCCTCGCCCACTGCAGCAGGCCACAGTCTCCTCCTGTCCAGCTGTCCCCCTGCCGGCTCCTGCCCTGCCTCCCTCCAGGGCTCTGCACACCGGTGCCTCCTCCAGGCTGTCCTCCTGGCCTGGCCCTCGGCTTGTGGCCCTCGGCTGTGGCCCTCCTCTGGGCTGCTTCCCTCGGCAGGTCCAGGGTGGAAACGGGGCAGGGAGCACCCCCGGGGCAGCCCATGTCCATTCCCATGGGTGATCCAGGCCTGGCGCACAGTAGGTGTGCTCTGACCAGCTTCCTGCAGCTGCCCCTGTCAGGAGAACCTGGCTGGGGCGCAGGCGTGTCTGGGGACCTCGGAGGCTGGCTGCTCCTGGGAGGGGGGGGGAGGCTCAGGGGTCGAGCCTGGGCCTCCGGGCCTCCATCCATCTCCCGGGCGAGCTCCAGATCGATGTCCCCCTGGTCCCGGGATCGACATTCTTCCCGCCAGGCCCAGCGCTGTGTCGACTCCTCTCTTAAAGGCCCAGGCCTCCGTCAGGGCTCAGCGGTCTGCCGTGGGGGTAGCTGCTGTTTTATTTTTTGTAAACTCCTTTCCTTTTGTCCTTGCTTCAGAGTCACCGCCTTGATCCTCTGGTGCTGAGCAGGTGCTGAGCTTGGTGTTCCCTGCGGGTGATCCGGTTCGGCCTCCTGGGGACCATTCCAGACAGGCTGGAAGATGGGCAGGGGTTCAGGTGGGTGTGGGATCCCACCAAGGCCACAAGCCCCAAAGGGCAGAGCTGACGTGATGCTGGAACCCACGTGCGTGATGGGGCCCCTCCCTGGCCTGGGCCCAGGCCCCTCCGCGAAGGGTCAGGGACGTCCCTGGAGCCTCAGAACTCTGACGCAGGCTGCACGGGCCTCGGATCCAGGCTGCCGGCCTTGGGGTGGAGGCAGTGCCCCCGCTCCCTCAGCGTCTGCCTGCTTGATTGCAATTAAGGACGAGGCCGGAGCTCAGCCTCCGTCTGAATCCCTCACCGCCTCTCTCTCGCCCGGGCCAGATCTGGGGCCCGTACCCTCGGGCCGGCAGGGTGGCTGCTCTGTCGGGCTGCTGCAGCCCTCAGCTCTCCTGGGCAAGTGGCCACAGAGGTCCCTCCCGGGCCGTGTCCTTGCCCGCTCCCCGCAGCTGAGGCTCCACCACGGCCGGGGGTCCCAGCGGGGGCTTCTCCAGAAACCTGCCCTGAGTTGCGTCTGGAACCTGGGGGCTGGGCCGGCTGCATTCCTCTGTCACTGAGCCGGGAGTGACCACGTCCCCCAGGCTGGCACTCTGTCTCGCTGGAGGAGGGAGGTGTGGGTCCGGGCCAGGGACATTCCCAGGCGTAAGCTCCCACCTGTAAGGACAGGGACAGCCTCGGGCCTGGTCTCCACTCCGCAGTTAGAGAAAGCCCGGGTGGGGGCCAGGCCCTCTTTGGGGGCCGACTCCCACCCCGAGCGGCGGAGAGGGTTTCACAGGGTGTAGGGGGTGACGCTGATGTCACCTACCCTAAGTCCTGACTCACGCTTGAGTGTGGCTGTTTGCCTGCCCTTCCGGGAGCTCCTGTCATTGTGAGGGGACAGGTCACTCTATGTTTGATCTTTGTGTGAGAATCCTTTCTAAGGCCACCTGGAAACTGAGGATCAGAGAGGGGAAGCATCTAGTCCAGGGCCACACAGCTGGAAAGGGGAACATGAGATTTCGATCTCCAATCCTGCCACTCTGGATAGCACGGCCCCTCTTTAGAGGGCAGGGGTCCAGGGCTGGCTTCCAAATCGGTCCCCGATTCCCCGTGGGAGCTTGGTCAAGTTAAGTCACCCCAGGTGCCCCATCCGCAGGCTGCTGAATGAAGACAGAGGGTGGATGAGACGGGATAGGCGGGGCTGGAAGGGCCTCAGAAGCCATCTGCCTCCTGGTGTCCTTTAGAAGATGTGGCCCCTGCAGCCTGGAGGAAGAGTTCCCAAATCACAGTGTTGGCGTGGAGCTAGGGCCGGAAGCTTCCAGCGTCCCAGGGCGGGGCTAAGAGCGGGTCCTGGGGCCTGGCTCCTCCCAAGTCCTCTGGCCCCGCCCCTCTGGTCCCGGCTGCAGGCTCCCCTGCCTCGCACCTCTGTCCCCAGCCTGCCCTTGTGGGTAGAGATCTGCCCTTCTACTCGGGGCTGGGGCGCCCCTGTCACTCCCACCGGGATCGGGGCAGCCCTGTGCTGGTGGCCGGTCCTGTCCGTAGTGGGCTGCAAGTTCCTGGGTGACGGGCCCCCCCTCTTCTGCTGTGAGGACCTGTCCACACCTGTCCACACCTGTCCACACCTGTCCACACCTGTCCACATCGTGGGGGCTGCAGAACCCCCAGCTTCTCAAGTCTCAGGGACTCGAGGAAAAAAACCTGTGGACACCAGAGCTGCTGGACAAAGGTGGGCGGGCGCCCCGGGAAGCAGAGAGGAGGGTCTTGGGAAGAACGGACACCCTGCCAGACGCGGGGTGGGACGCCCTCCGGGGGTTCGGGCTGGGGTCCTAACGCTGGTGTTGGATCGTTGAGGGCCGAGCCCCGGAAGGTGGCTGTGGGGGGCACTGAGGTGACAGCATTGCTGAGGCCCCTGACTCGGGGTGTGGGACTGCGGAACCCTGGTCACCCGGGCAGGACGGGGACGCCCTCAGGAGCCTGGTTCCCCGGGGTTGCTCCTGGGTCGCCCTTGCTGACCCCCCGCCCTTAGCTCTGACCGCAACCCTTCCCAGGCTGTGGACCCAGGCCCGAGCTGGAGGGACTCGCGCCTGGCGGGATTTTGGAGGGACGCTTTCAGCAGTGTCCAGCCCGAGCTCAGGTCCTGCTGGTCTGGGGGGCCCAAGACCGTACATGTGCAACAGATCCCAGGTGCAGCACAGAGCCACCAAGGGCCCCTTGGTTCACATTCATGGGTGGCAGTGACCGGACCTGGGGGTGGCAGGGCGGTGGATCCCAGCACCCCTGGAAAGATCCCCAGCACTGGCCGAGAGGAACCCCAGTGTTTCCTGGTGGCCGTCCTTGGCCAGCGTCTGGGGGACAGGCACTCAGGATCAGCCAGTGCCACCTTCTGCCTCCAGCCAAGAGGCAGCCTGCCGTCCCTCCTGATGCCAAGGCCTGGCCAGGGTCAAGCATCCGGCTTCTGGGGCCCCCTGTCTCCTGCTCCTGGCCACTCTGCCTTGTCTGGAGATTCTGGCCCCTCCTCTGGCCTTCCTCCTGTCCCCCAGGTGTGGTCCTAACCCCACCACCTTAGGCCCCTGGGACCCCCCTCTGGCCACGCCCCTCTGGCCACGCCCCCTCCACCTGGTGCCTGGTTCCAGGTTCTAGGACCCCGCGGCCACCTTGACTCCTGTCCTTCCCTCTGCCAGAGATGGAGTAGCTGTAGCATCAGGTCCCACCCCAGACCGGCCAGGACCCCCAGGGCAGGCCCCACCCTGTTGGGTCAGGAGGCCCAGGCCTCAAGGCTGGCCCTTTAATTCAGTGAGCATCCGTGGGCTGCCCCTGGCGTCCCAGGTACCGGGACGAGAGAAAAATAAATCACGGTCCTTCCCTGGGGGTCCGGTGAGTGAGGGCCTCGTCCATCTTTCTGTCTGTCCCTCCTGCATTGATTCATTCCTTCGTCTCTCCCTTATGCAATACCCAGTCCCCGCCAGCTCGGCACCTACCATGCCAGGCCCAGAGCCAGGCCCCGGGGACACAGGAGTGGGCCTGGGACAGTCTGCAGGAGCAGGGGGATGCCAAGCAGAGTCCCCATCTGGGCGACCGGGCGCCGTCTCCCGCTGTGGAGCTGTGCTAGGGTGGGCACAGAGGCCCTGGCCCAGGTCTGGTCCCAGGACAGCCGCGGCCGAGGTCCTGGCGCGCTGCTCGGCTCCCCCGGCTGGGACGGAGCAGGGACGGAGCAGGGTCGTAGCCCAGGGCCCACTAGCATGATGTCATGCGGGGGACACCAGCCGTCTGCCCAGGGACAGGGAGGGACTCCACTTCCCAGTTGGGAAATTATTGAATATTTGGGAGCCAGGCAGATCGTTTGGAGGGAAATGAATTTCTCCGGCTTCCTCCGCTGAGATAAATCAGCCCAGACGCTCCGGTATTCTCATTTGCCCCCGCGGAACGGGCTGGATGGCTGCTTATGCAGCACGAAAACAATCGTTCTCCCAGAAGTGGTGGCGAGCATTTCCAAGCCTTCGGCTCCCTCCTAATGCGGGCCTGGGGCACCTGGAGTCCTGGAAGTGGGGAGGCGGGCTGGCTGTGGCTTGTTCAGAGTGCCCTCTAGGGGTTGAGGGCTGTGGGCTTGGTGGGGCACTGAGCCAAGAAGTGGGAGACCTAGTGAAGTGGCTGGGTTGGGCCAAGGATCTGAGCAGAGAGGCAAGAGGATGGGGGGGAGGTGTGTTGAATTTAAGTTAGACTTGAGGAAGGACTTCCCCTGTTGGAAGGTGGTTGTGGTATTGCTCTCAGTGGGTGATTGGCCAGTGCAGAGGACACCCTCATCTCTGGGGAAGGGCAGCAGGGGTTAACTTGAGTGAATGGCCTCTGACTCCCTAATGTCCCAGGGTTCTGTGATGCCGAGATTCCCAACCTGTAAATGCGGCAGATGCGTCTGCATTGGTCTGGGGCCGACGCTTCTTCCTTCGAAACTCATGCTTTTCCAGACGAGGGCTGGGCAGACGGCCTCCGTGGGGCCCAGGGTAAGTGTGCTCCCCCTGGGGCAGGGGCATCCGGTCCAGCCCTGGACTCCGCCCTGCAGCTCCGGAGCCGCGACAGTATGCAGAGGCCGGCCGTGGCCACCTGCCCCCAGAGCCGTGCCCAGGTGCAGGCGGAGGACCAACCCCGGCCGGCCCGCCTGCCCAGGCTGCCGGCCCTGACCAGGGGCTGGAGACTCTCGGGGTTTCTCGAGGGCACCGATGTTCTGCTTCCTGGTCTGTTTGTGAACCAGCTCTTTCCTTTTTCCCAATTGGACAAGTCACATTTGCTTGTAGCAAAAAAATTGAAATAACTCCAAAGGGCAGTGCGCGGAAGTCTCTGCTGACCGCCCTGCTCGGAGCTCACAGCTCAGCGTGGTGCGTACTTCTGTCTCCGGGCTGTGGTCTCTCTGAAGGCCACCGTCTGCGGACTGTATTTACAGGCTGCTGCGTTTGGAGTCCCGGACTGACTCTGGCTCAGAGGAAACCTGGAGGGAGCTGTTGGAGAATCGGGCCAGGATGACAGGGGTGGACAGAGGGCTCTGGCCCCCGGGGGTGGTCGCTGTCCGAGCTGCCCTGGGCCTCCCTCGGGTGTGCTGTGCTCAGGGTGGAGCGGGGACAGCAGGGAGGTCAGACGTGGCCAAGGAGAACTTGCTGAGCGCCCTGGAGGTGGACAGGGACCCCAACACCCTCCCACGGGGTCCCGAGCCACAGGGCCTGTTCTCCGGCTGCCCTGAAGGACTTTCCAGCTTGGCCTTGGGAGGTGGGCAGATCTGTCCACTCTGGAGGAGGAAGGAGGCCCTTCTGGAAACCTTGGATGTGGTGGGAGGTGTTGCTGGCCACTTCCGCCCTCCACCTGGACCTGAGGGGGACCAGAGTCCCGCAGCTGGGCTCATCTTCAGTCTCAGGCCCACGGAGGAGAGAGCACAGGCTCCCTGGGCCACTGTCCACCTGCGTGCGGCTGTGGAGAGCCGTGGGCTCCACTGTGGGTAGCGTCCCTGCCCTGGGTCGGGGCTCCGGCCTGCAGCCCCCGTGGCTCTGCTGCTTCCTCACCGCAGGCCAGAGGTTTGTGCTGCTCAAACCTCAGTTTTCTGAGCTGTAAAACGGGTCTGTAGTCAGCACCTGGAGGGTCACGTGAGGGGGTCACTCAGAGTGCCCGGAGGGTCACGTGAGGGGGTCACGCAGAGTGCCCGGAGGGTCACGTGAGGGGGTCACACAGAGTGCCCCCGAGGCAGCCGGGGGGCTTTCCCAGCCTCCTGAGCTCCGTGGACGACACGGAATAGGGCCTGGGCCGTCTCGTGCTGCGTCTCGGGCTGACCTGTTGCCATTCCTCTCTGCGACCTTGAGGTTCTTAACCATGAAGCTGGACCGCAGGCTCCTGGCTGGGGCCCTTGACCCGCTTGTCTTGGGTCTGCGCCTACAGCCCAGCCGGGGTCTGGCCCTGTGGGTGCTCAGAAGCTGCTGCGGGCGATGCTGGGCCGCGGGGGCTTGCAGCAGGGGTCTCCCGCGGAGGGCGCTGGGCAGGGGCCTGTCCTCTGGCCCCAGCTTCGCCTCTCCTCCCCAGCACCCGAGAGTCGCTGCCCGCTTCCCACACCGCTGCGTGCGCCACAAATTAATTTCACATTGGTCGCCTCCGATTTGCTTCTCAAATTAAAAAAAAAGGAAGTGTAATTAAAAAACAATAAAACAGAAGCTGGGCCCTCCGCGTCGATTTCCATGGAGGGAGGCTGCTGACGGTGGCTGGGGCGGCTGGCGAGGCTCTGGAGGCTGAGCCAGGCGGGAGCCGGTGGCCATCCTGACTCTGCTCCTTTGCATCCCAGGAGGGACGCGAGGCTGATGTGCCCCCGGGACCCCGAGCTTGCTTTCCACACGGCTCCTCGCCCCTCTGCTCTTTTGTGAAGCCAAGTCCCCGGTGGGATTCCTCAGCCCCATCCTGTGGGGGTCCCTTGTTCCAGCCCCTCTTCCGCGGGAAGGTGGCCACCTGCCTGGTCGCACCCCGCAGGGAGCCCGGCCCGGTGGAGTTGAAGGGGGCTTAAAGGGAGTGCGTTCCAACCCTTCGTGACAGCTAACGATGACAGTCAGCTATGAGTGAGTGCCTGCTGTATGCCTGCAGCTCCTCTTTGTGCAAAGGCACTGGAACCTTCTGACACCCCCTTTTTGTTGATGAAGAAACAGGCTCAGGGGGTGAAGTGCCCTGTCCGAGGGTGAGCTGGGTCCAGCGTGCTGGGTGCCACACTGTGTGCAGCTGGAAATACAAAAAAGAAAAGAAAAAAACCTAGCGCGAAGCCGCCGCGTTTGCTCGGCTCCCGATCAGGGCAAACCTGAGCTGGGCAGCTGGCGGCCCGGAGGGGACAGGGGCCCGCTTGGAGGCACCAGGCAGACCTGTAACAAAGGGGGCACGCACCTCGTCCTCCCTGGCGGGCCACCAGGAGCAGGCCTGCTGGCCCCTGTGGCTTGCTGGGAGGCCCTCGTGATCCGCTCGGCCTCTCTGAGCAGAGCAGCGCCCCTCCATGAGCTGTGGGCTTGGGTTCTGAGCCTCTGAACGCCGCTCGGCGTTCTCCGATTTTCTAAAGCTCCAAACCCACTGTTGGAGAACCACATTCACGCAGGAACGAGCGGAGGCCGTGTGGGTGGTGTCAGTGAATTAAATCTTAATTCCAACTCGCCGCGGTTCTCCAAGAGCAGCAATTACCTGCTGGCAGCTGAGAGTTAGACACAGGTATCTTTTGTGTATGTCCATAAATATTATTTTTTTCCTTCATTAGCAGCCAGCACTTAAAAATTGGGCAATTTTTCAACTTCCCTTGGAAAATGGAAAGGTTGGGAGACATGGAATCCTACTCTTTGCACAGCCACCCAGAGCACGAGATCCTCTTCTAGCCCCAGGGGTTAAAGCTCCACAGTGTGAGCCACTGGGGGAAGTCACTGAAACATCTGGTGCCTCAGTTTCCTCATTTCTGAGACAGGGATGGCAGAACCTGCCTCACAGGATTGTGCAAGGGCTAGATGATGGTCCACGTCGAGCCTCTGATTAGTGCTTGGCAGCAGTGAGGGCTGTGTGGGTGTTGGCGTCTGTCAGTCTTCTCCACGTGTGTCAGTCAGCGAGGGCTGTGTAACAAAACACCACAGACGGGGGCTGAGATCACAGAAAACCATTCCTCACGGTCCTGGGGGCTGGTGGTCCCAGGCAGGGTGTGGGCAGGTCCCCGTCTCCGCGGCCTCTCTCCTCGGCTCGCGGGGGCTGTCTTCTCGCTGTGTCCTGACGTGGCTTTCGTTCTGCGGTGGGCCTCCCTGGCGTGTCTTCCTCTGTTGGTCAGGACACCAGCCTTGCTGGATGAGGCCCCGTGACCTCTTGGAGGCTCTGACTCCCACAACCCCGTGGCAGGCTGGTCTCTGGCTCCGAGGGGCAGCATCAGCCCTGGGCTGTCACAGTCCGCACTGGGTGACCAGCCTTCAGGGTTTCTCAGGGGCTCCTGAGACGTGCAATCCAGCTGGCCGCGCTCACCTTGATCACAAACTGCGGCCTTCTTCGATTTTCCCGGCCCTGCCCCTGGGTTTCGTCCCTGCTTTGCAGTGACGCTGCGGAAGAAGTGCCCCCCACCTCCAGTGCCAGGGGGCGCCAACCAAGGAGCGAGGGAGGAACGTGGCGCGGGGACTCTGCAGGAGCCGGGCTGCCGAGGGTTAAGGCCACCTCCCCCGCGCCCAGCGGCTGGGGAGGGCCCGCCAGGGCATTATCATGATTAATGTTATTTCAAAGACTTAATTTCCCCCTCGTTCAGAAATGTTTGCGCAGTGGCGCTGAGTGCTCTCTCTTGATTCTGAGTGTCCTTTCCCTGGAGGAATTTGGAACAAGGTCACTGCTCGCGGGCACAGGCGGCCACCTCGCTGCCTCAGCTCTGCCCCGGCAGCCCCGGGAGCCGCCCAGGTGCTGGTGGAGGGGACCAGACCAGCGCCCTCCCCCGGGCGGACGGAGCTCCGGTCCAAGGGCCAGGGCCGGGGGCCAGGAGCTGGTGAGCTGGCACGCTTCCCTCCCGGCTCTGTCCCTTGTCAGCTGGGACACCTCTCCAAGCCTCCTTGTCCTCATCTGCAATGTAGGGACAGGATGGTGCCCCTGCTTCCAGACGGCCGTGAGCGGCCCGGAGTGCTGACCACCTGGGAGCAGTGGGAGGGGGTGACCAGCCACATTTCCAGCAAGTCCTCTGGTCACGCCATGGTGCTGGTGTGTGGCCACAGGTGAGGGGCAGAGATCGCAGAGGTGACGTGCAGCGTGGGCTCACAGGTCACAGGAAGTCCTCAGAGTGTGTGCTATTTATTGTCAGTATCAGCACCATCACCACTGTCACCACCACCACCTTCGCCCCCACCATCACCATCACCATCTCCACCATCACCATAACCACCATCATCACCACCATCACCATCTCCACCATCACCATCACCACCATCACCATCACCATCACCATCTCCACCATCACCATCACCACCATCACCACCACACCACCACCATCACCATCTCCACCGCCATCACCACCATCACCACCATCACCACCACCATCACCATCTCCACCACCACCATCACCACCATCACCACCATCACCACCATCACCATCATCACCACCATCACCATCTCCACCATCACCATCACCACCATCACCATCACCACCATCACCATCACCACCATCATCACCACCATCACCATAACCACCATCATCACCATCACCACCATCACCACCATCACCACCACCATCACCATCTCCACCGCCATCACCATCACCACCATCACCACCATCATCACCACCATCACCATCTCCACCGCCATCACCATCACCACCATCACCACCATCACCATCATCACCACCATCACCACCATCACCACCACCATCACCATCTTCACCATCACCATCACCACCTTCGCCCCCACCATCACCATCACCATCTCCACCATCACCATAACCACCATCATCATCACCATCACCATCACCACCATCATCACCACCATCACCACCATCACCACCACCATCACCATCTCCACCATCACCATAACCACCATCATCACCACCATCACCATCACCACCATCATCACCACCATCACCACCACCATCACCATCTCCACCATCACCATAACCACCATCATCACCACCATCACCATCACCACCATCATCACCACCATCACCACCATCACCGCCACCATCACCATCTCCACCGCCATCACCATCACCACCATCACCACCATCACCATCACCACCATCACCACCATCACCACCATCTTCACCACCACCACCATTTCATCTGCGTGACTGGTTGTATCATCATCATCTTCATCCTGGCCTCCTCCGCCATCAGATCTCGCCCATGTCCTCCCTTCCCCGATTCTGCGGAAGAGATAACAGAGCTTCGAGCCTCACACCCCTCAGATCTCTGCAGAAGAGGAGCAACCAGGGTGGAGGCTGTCCTGTTGAAGTGGACAGGAGCCTGTGGCTGCAGGTCAGGAGACTGAACTCCAGGTCCCGGGGCTGCACCTGGCTTACGAAGCTCTAGAACTTTCTAAATGGAAAGGCCCTTAAAGATCTTCCAGTCGGACTCCTCCTCTAACATCTGGGGAGGCTGGGGCCCGATGGGGAGAGGATGGAAAGCTGAAAGTCTGGGTGTTGGAGCTGCACAGTCCCGTGTTCGAACCTCTCCCCCATCCCTTGCTGGTTGTGTGGCTGCGGGCAAGTCCCTTTGTCTCTCGGAACCTCAGTTTCTCCTTCTCTAAAGTGAGCCATGGCCGCCAGCTTCCAGGGGCCTCTAACGAGCCTCCTCCCCTGGCATGCCTACCCTTGGTGGTCTCCTCCCACGTTGTACCAGGGCTGGTCACTGAGGCGGGACCAGTGGCCCTCACGTCCGAGGCCAGAAGGCTAGGTTATAAAAGGTGCTGCGGCTTCCGTCTTGGGTTCCTTGGTCACTCACTCTGGGAGAAATGAGCTGCCATGTCCTGTGGTCCCTCGGACAGCCTGTGGCAGGGCCTCTATGGCAACGGCCAGAGGACCTGGGGCCTGCCAATGGCGTTGTAAATCAGCATGGACGAGCCTCGTCCAGCCTGGCAGGCCTCGAGGTGGGCACACAACTGGCCAGCAGGTGGCTGCCTCCTCGGGAGACCTGAACTGTCCGTTGTGGTGGCGCTGATTCTAAGCCGGGAGGGGCCGGAGGTAGCAAATGCGTGTGTTCTGGCTGCTGCCTCGCGGGATGCTTTGCTCCACAGTAGCGGAAAAGAGCAGATGGATTCCCGGGTAGTAAGGGTGGAACCCAGGCAGGCCCTGTGCCCCGGATGGGTGCAGGTGGAGAACTGCGTGACACGGAGCCACATGGCAGCGGGGGCTGGAACCACCCTGCCGTCAGCCACCGCCAGGGCCATGCAGCAGGGGTGCCAGGGCTGAGGGTCCTGTGGCTCCCTGCTGCCCGATTCTACCCCTGGTGTCCCCTGAGCCTCGCTACCCTCAGGGGCCATGGGAGGCTTGGCTGGAAATGGGACCCAGGGCCCGAGGGTGTGATGGGCAGTGACCATCGGGGGCTGAGACCCAGGCGTAGGCTGTGGGTCACCTGTGAAGACCCTTCCACCCCAGACGGGCTGATCAACTGGTCTGTGACTTGCTTCTGGGTCTGCTCTCTGCAGGAGGCTCAGAAAACCATGGCAACAGAGGAGTAATGCATGAGCTGGGATGGAGGAGGCCAGGCGCCTGGTGTCCCCAAGGCCACGTGGAGAGACGCTCAGGAGGAAGGTCCATGGGGCTTTTCCTTCTTGGCCACGTGGGACTCCCTTGGGGGGACAGATAGCAGTGGGGGCCCAGTGGGTGGTAAGGCCCTGGTCCTGTTCCAGTGTTCTGGGGCTTTCTGGGCCCATCATTCACCTTCGGGGTGGCTGGCTCCAAGGTCCTGGGCTGTGAATTTAATGTATTGTTCTTAGGGGGTGTAACTGGCTTCTGTCAGGTTCTCAGGTGGGTCTGTGACCCAAACCGTGGAGCTACCTAGCTATTATTCATCACAGACACCAGGAAATGGAGGCACAGAGAGGTAAAGGGACTTGCCCAGGTCACACAGCAGGCTGTAGCAGAATCAAGCCAGGGTAGGGAGGGCTCCTGTGCGTGCGGACCCCTCTGGTTGGCAGGTCTTCTGCCCGCAGCACTGGGTCACCCCTGCCGCCTGCCCTGAATTCCATCTTCTCCACCCGGGGAATAACTGGGGCAGGAAAGTCCGGGGGTACAGTCTGCCAAGTCTGAGCCCAGCACCAACCAGGCCCTTGGACGTCAGGCAGGTTGGGAAAAGAGGTGGTGAGGGACCCTGGGGGCCTGGTGGGGGAAGCAGCTTACCCCGGTCCCTCTGGCTCCCACCAGATGTCCTGCCCCAGGACGCCTCCTCCCCAGGAGCACCTGCCTGCTGTGTGCCAGGAACTCCTGGTTGCGTTTTCTAGCAGATTCCGAGGTGCAGACATGGGTCGCAGAGACCTTGGTGGGGGTCCCTCTCAACACCTGCCAAGAAGCCGGGACAGGTGGATCCGCAGCACCTGCTGGGGCCGGGGACAGAGGGGCCCCGCATGCCCGTCCCGTCACACGCTCCAATGACACGGGACTCCCTGTTGTACAGGTGGGGTTAGGAGCTCTGGACGGCTCGCCCAAGGTCCCCCAGGTCCTGGGTGGCAGAGCTGAGCTGTGACCCAGTCCATGTGGCCCCCAAAGCCTGGGCTTTGCAGGGGCCTCCCTGCTGCCTCCGTCCAGGTGGCCAGCTAAGGCCACGGCACGGTTTGGACCTCGAACACCCCAAAGGGCACGTGTCCAAGGCTTGCCAGGCTCTGTGCTGGGGAGTGGCGGGGACCTTGGGAACATGGCCCACCCCTCCCCACCCTCCTGCGAGCAGCTGCGCTCCCACCCTGACGCGCTGCCTTGCCACAGGCCCCGAGTCAGAAGCCCCCAGTGACCAAGGACAGATTCTGAAACCGTGAACCAGAGCAGACCTGTCCTTCTCATGATTGTCTTAGGCACCTCGTCACAGCAACAGAGAGCTGAGGGACACAGCCACCAGGTCAGTGCTGTGTGACTCGGCTCCTCTGGCGCTCCCACCTGAAGGTAGCTACTTGTCCTGCCCAGAGGCGGCTGGGTCACCGGAGTGGCTCTGCTTCAGCCGCAGCCTGGGTCCAGCTGGCTGCACCTGGCTGACTCTCCTGGCTCCAGTTTCTCCTCGGGACCTGTTTCCGTGGTGGGGCAGAGACACGCCAGGACTTGGAGGGTTGTCCTTGGGGTCGCGCCGTCCTGCTGTGCACCTT
This sequence comes from Sciurus carolinensis, assembly GCF_902686445.1. Classification (NCBI taxonomy): domain Eukaryota; kingdom Metazoa; phylum Chordata; class Mammalia; order Rodentia; family Sciuridae; genus Sciurus; species Sciurus carolinensis. The sequence goes on along the minus strand of NC_062213.1, from coordinate 197,087,038 downwards.
CCAAGGCAAGTTACACGGCCAAGCCCCGCCTCTCGGGTGGGAAGCCACATCACTAGGCACTGCGAAGTCCCCAGCAAAGGCGTAGATGCAGAACCCTCTTGGGGGGGTGGGGAGAATAAGGCCCAGTGAGTCCAGAGGTCCCGGGAGGGCAGTATTGGATAAGGATACTCTGTTGCATTTCCTCAAGTTCGAGTAACCGGCCAGACGTGCACCTCTAAGAAAGAGTGGAGGCTGTCATGATGTCTTTAAAAATATGTTTTTTCTTATGGAAAGAGCTATTTGATACTTAAGCGTGGAAGTAAGAGCCACAGGGGCAGTTGTGGCCCGGTTTCATCTGGCACCAGCAGTGATATCTGGTGCCGTGGCATCTGCTGTCCAAGCAGATGGTGGGATGCCACCCAAGCTAAGACACATTCTCGCCTCGGAGATGCCAAAGTGGGAAGCCATGTGTCTTAGGATGGAAGAAGCTGTTACCTGCCGGCAGTGAGCACCTGCACTGGGCGGGATGCTGGGCTGTGGGCAGGTGAGCTCACTCGCATCTCCTGACCCAAGAGGAAAAGATAATGGGCCCCATTTCAAAGGTGAGTAGGGTAAGGCTCACGGGATCAGCTATCTCACCCAGTGAGTAAGTGGAAGGGCTGTATCTGAAGCTGGGACTGTCTGACTCCAGACAAAGGGGTCAAGAGCGTGGACCCTAAGACAAGCAGCTACCTCAGTTTCCTCATCTGTACAGTGAGGATGGCAGAGTGATACTGCATACCCTGCTGGGAATGTTAGCATTTTGAGAACAGCATCAGGCACAGAATGCTCAAGCTGCGCTGGTTACTTGGGTGGTGCCAGAGACTTTGGTCCCACTGAAGCAAATGTGGGTGAAGTAGAAGCTGTGACTGGACCCAGCAGGGGGCTCTGGAAGCCCCGAAAAGCAGGCCAGGAACTCAGCAATTGCAGGAAATGGTCATAAATCTGATATGAAGAAAGCAAAAAGAAAATGTGAGTCATTTGCGTGTGTGTGTGTGTGTGTGTGTGTGTGTGTGTGTGTGTGTGTTTTGGGTACTGGGGATTGAACTCAGGGGTCCTCAGCCACTGAGCCACACCCCCAGCCCTATTTTGTATTTTATTTAGAGACAGGGTCTCTCTGAGTTGCTTAGTGCCTCACTGTTTTTGAGGCTGGCTTTGAACTTGTGATCCTCCTGCCTCAGCCTCCCGAGTTGCTGGGATTACAGGCGAGCAGCACCAGGCCCGGCTCCTTTGTGTTTTTATTTACTCAAAATACATGTTGATCCATTGTGTAAAGTCAGTGTGGAGTGCCTGGATTTCAAGTCAAAAATTTGGAGGCTGATTTTACAGATCGAGGTTGAATATTTCTATAGTAAAACTTGCAGGTCTTCAGGGTTCTATCCAAGGGAGTCTCACCCTGATCGCAGCAGAGACTACCGTCAGTACCCAGAACATTCCCTTGTGCCCCTGCCTGCTGAAACCCGCCTCCATTCCCAGTGCCTGCTTTTGCTTCCTGTCACCCTAGACCGCTTTCCCTGCTTTTGAACTTCCTGCTGGGGGCAACTTGCCGACTGTGCTGCTCTGTCCTGGCTTCCCGCTCAGCACCTGCAAGGCTGATTCATGCTTTTCGCGGCCCACATTCCATTGCGCACGGTGGTTGGTAATGCCTCTCAGCTGCAGTCACCCTTCCTAGCTGCTGGGCGGAAAGGGAGCTGGGCCCTTTAAATTTCTGCCTGGGCTCGGGCAGCAGAGGGCGCTGGGGAGCGAGGCCGGCTTCCCGCTCTGTTCCTCCTGCACCTGCTCCTCCTGCACCCGCTCCTGCAGCCCAGCCCGCAGCTCCCCGGCCCTTGTGCAGCGGGTGCCTCTGCAGAGCCTCCTCCAGCGGCTTTGTGGCACTTCAGGGCAGTTTCTGGTAAGTTCCACAGGTTGGATTTCTAGAAAGTTCCACGGTGTGGCCGCAGACTCACTTTTCCCCCGTGTGCTGAGTTACAGCCATGCTGTTTGCAGCAGGGTCTGTTGGACCTGAGGTGCCTGGGGTGCTTCTCCGGGAGGGGGCTCACCCTCGGTCTGCCGCTCTTCCCGGGCCTCTTCCTTCGGGCTCTCGTTGGGGAGGAGGCCCTTCCTGGGCCATCTTAGCCCTGGGGGGCCGCTCCTCCTGGGTTTCTGTCTCAGGTTGGTGGGGCACCTCTTCCTGGAGGGCTGTATTCTAGCTCGGGGGTGAGGGGCTCTTTCCTGGGGTCCCTCACAGCCATGGCTGAGGCTCAGTCTCAGGTCTGGGTGGGGGCCCACCTTGGAGCCTCTATTTTAGCCTCCTGGGGTCTTCCAGGGGCTCCCTTTTGGTCCTGGGGTGGGGGCTCTTCCTGGGGACCCTGTCAGTGTTCCCTGTTGGGGTCTGTCTGAGCCCTTGAATGGGGCTCCTCCTGGGGGGCTTCCAGCCTGGGGGACCCTTCTTTGGAGACTTTATTTAGCCTCTGGGGGGAGGGCCCATCCTTGGGGACGCTCCCGGAGCCCTAAGGGCTCTTTCTGGGGACTCTGTTTGCCCGGGGGCCCTCCTGGGAGGGGGCTTCTCGGGGTCCCCGTCCCGGTCTTGGAAGGGGTCTCTTCCTGGGGCTCTTTCCTGGCTCCGTGGGTGTGGCGGTCCTTACGCTGTCACCCTGATGGCCTGTTAGAAGTTCCGATGCTTCAACACAAGCTGCCTGTGGAGTCCCTGGGGGTCCTTCCTTGGCTGGACCCCTGCGGACACAGAGCTGGTGTCGGGAGGAACACGGTGAGACCAGCGGAGGTGGGACTGGGGATCCGTTTTCTGGTGACATTAGGATTGAGCGTGGTGTTGGGGTCCCTGCCCAGGGGAAGTGGGGTGCTGGCCCCCTGGGCCTGGGGGAGTGTGGTCCTCAGGCTGACCCTTGGCTGCTGGCTGAGATGAAGGCCAGCTCAGGTGTGTCCCTCGGGCGTGGCAGTGGCGAGTCCCCGGGGCTGTGGTGGGTGCACACAGTGGGTCCGTTAGCTCTCTCAGGCCACAGCCTGGAGCCCTTGAGGGGGCGCTTGTATCTCACGGCCACAGGGCCGGCATGACTGGAATCCGGCACAGGACGTAACTGTGCTGGTGGCTGCGTTACGAGGACAGTCGGATCCTTCGTGAACAGTAGGGTAGAAATCAGGAAAGAATGATCCGGAAACATGGAAGGGGGACATCTGCTGGACATAGCTGCAGCTGGCCGTCTGTGACCCAGGCCCTCTGGGCACCCCCTCCTGGTGGAGGCAGTTGCCCTCCAGAGTCTGAGGAGCCCCTTCCTCTGTTAAGAACCGGTGGCGATCTCAGTCTTGACAGGGTGCCCGGGACCCTCCACGACTCCCCGTGGCCAGCTGCTCCAGCCAGCGTCAGACCCAAGGCTTCATGGTGGCAGATGCCCCAGGACCTGGGGGGAGCCCTGGAGCAATGACTAGGCTGCCCATGCCATCAGCAGGCCCCCGGGCGACCCCGTGGGGCGTCTGCCTCGGTGCAGGGGCGGGCGGATGGGTGGACTCGTTGACAGGTGCGCGTCCTGGAAGCCGCGGCCGATCCTGAGCGTCCGGAGCGGTGGCTCCAGTAATGTCTTACTTGGTAGGTCGACGGACACTTGGGCTGATGGTGGTCTACGGCTCCGGAGCTGCGAGGCCCGGATGTGGATGAGGGAATTCGGGACTTGGGAAGACAGGGATGCTGGAGTGCATTGGAATCTGTCCCCCGCTGCCGAGACGGCCCCCCGATTTCACTGAGGGGGTCCTGGAGTGGCAGAGACCAAGGTCGAGGTGGCACGCCTGTTGTAAAGGGCACAGGAACACACAGGCCATTGGGGTCTTTAGGGTGGGTGGGTAGTCGATTGTGGTTTCCCTGGGAATTAAATACACGGGCAACCTGCTAGGCGCTGCTTGAGACAGCCATGCCTGATCTCCACTGGGGCTGGCTTCCAGGATCCCTCCAGGACACCAGCATCCGGGGTGCTCCGTGGCCCTAGGTATAATGGCATGGTGCTTGCATAGAGCCTAAGTGTGCTCTCGGTTGTCCCTAGATTACTTTGATACCTGGTGTCATGTAGATAGTGGTCCTGCTGCGTGGTCTGCACACACTGAGTGTAGACACGTTGTTTTCCCCAGAGTCGTTTTGATCCATGGTGGTTGAGTCCATAAATGTGGGACTGATGGGCGTGAGGCCAGCTGTGTACAACACACAAAGCTCTGGGTCTGGCAGCCAAATCCTGGCTCGAGTCCTCATCAAAGAGAGCCGTGGCCTACACCTGCTTCCAGCCTGAGTCGGTTCACAGCCCCGGAGCCCCTGGGAAGCTGCGTCCCTTAAGCTGCGGGTCCGACTGAATCCCCATGGGCACCTCTTCCAAAGGGACCTGCAGCCATTTCCAGAATTACGAAGCAGCCGGGGCAAGAAATGTCCTACCAGTTCTGGAACTGAGCTGACTCTAATTCTTGGGGACCTCAAATGCCACTCCGGTCCTAAGTCAAGGTGGCTCTCGTCTGGCTCCGTGTGTCCTGGTTGTCCGCCCATCCCGAGGTCATCTCCCCGGATCCTGAATGAATTGTTAGAATCAACACTTAGCAACTGGCCATTTTTTAAAAAAAAATTTTTTCAGATGTTGATGGACGTTTATTTCATTCATTTATTTACAGGGGGTGCTGGGAATCGAACCCAGGGCCTCACCCACGCTAGGCAAGTGCTCACCACTGAGCCCAGCCCCAGCCATTTTTGTCTTCTCTCTCCTTCCTGCCTTTACTTCACATGCAAGCTATTGGAAGTGCATTTACATGCTGGCCCTTTAGAATGTCCCCCGGCACTGGGACCGAGTCAGGGTGGTCAGGGGCACAGCCAGAGCTGACGCCAGGTCTCATTGTCTCCTGGTTTCTTGGAAGGGGTGACAGTGTTCCTTGCAAGAATGATGGCTGCCTCTTCTGAAGCAGCAATGGAGCTGTGTCTGTGCAGCTCGCTGTGCGGGTGGGCGGGCGGGCTCATGTGGGAGCTGGACAGTCAGAGGGATGGGCCTCGCCGGTTACAGACTTACTGCCCAGCTGCAGAGTCACCCTTCCTAGCTGCTGGGCGGAAAGGGAGCTGGGCCCTTTAAATTTCTGCCTGGGCTCGGGCAGCAGAGGGCGCTGGGGAGCGCAGCCGGCCGGCTTCCCGCTCTGCTCCTCCTGCACCTGCTCCTCCTGCACCCGCTCCTGCAGCCCAGCCGGCAGCTCCCGGGCCCTCGGGCAGTTGTGCAGCGGTTGCCTCTGCAGAGCCTCCTCCAGCAGCTTTGTGGCACTTCAGGGCAGTTTCTGGTAAGTTCCACAGGTTGGATTTCTAGAAAGTTCCACGGTGTGGCCGCAGACTCACTTTTCCCCCGTGTGCTGAGTTACAGCCATGCTGTTTGCAGCAGCGTCTGTTGGCCTCAGGTGTGCGGGTGCTTCCCTGGGGGTCGCCTCGTCCTCAGGCCCTCTCCCAGCCCGGGGGGCTCTGGGGGTCTCCTCCCCAGCCCTGCAGCTGGTGCCCCTTCCTGGGGCCTCTGCGGGGGCCCTGGGGAGGGCCTGAATGGGGCCTCTTCCCGGGGTCCTCTCGGAGCCGGCCCTGTGCCCGCCGCCCCCAGCCTGGAGTTCCGGGCCTCTTCCTAGCCCCTGCCTGTCCAGCCTCCTCCGCAGCCGCCTCCTGAACGTCCCCTTTCTGAGACCAGTGCTGCCTCCCTCCTGATGGGACGCAGAGGGGTCCATGGCTCAGCTTGTCTCTTGTTTTGGGGTGGCTGTTTCCAGCCGGGCTTCTGGAGTGTCTCCGCTGTGCGTGTCCCTGAGTGGATGAGCCTTTGGTGGCCGGTTTCCGTGTCCCTTGGCTTCCTGTGGAGGCCAGCCAAGGCCACCCTCTTTGTCTGGGGTGCAGAGCTGCTGGAGATTCTGGGGCCGGCTTTCTTGGACGGCGGGGGTGGGGACGTGGTCCCAGGGGGCTGGCTCGGCCTGGTGACACCACTTCAGTCCCCAGGTGGGGGCAGTCTGGTGCTCTGGGTGTGAGACTTGGCTCGGTCACCTAGCCTCCGGTCTAGGGAGCGGGGACTTCACTGCATCCTTGGTGGGGGGGCAGGACTGCAGGGAGGGTGCCGCGGGGCCTGGGCATGGGGTGGGCACAGGGGGCGGCCGTGGCTCTCACTGGGCACTGAGGCCAGTCCCCCCTGGCACTCGCTACCATGTGTCCACAGGCGGGAAGGGTCTTGGTGCCCTGCCCACTGCTGCCCAGCACCTGGTGCCTCCTCGCGGCTCCATCCCTGGTCCCTGGCAGCCCCCTCGGCTGGCTCCCTGCCAGGCCAAGCCGCACGTCGTCAGCCCTGCAAGTCAGACTCCACGATTGGTCACATCGACCCTCCGTCTGCGGAGGCACTTAGGAGCCTTGTGACGGGCTAAAAAACCGAGCCCAGGAGCGGGGCGGACCCCACGGGGCAAGTGCCTCTGCTTACGGGCAGCAGTGACTTAAGTCAGGAGGCTGGTGTCGTCCTGGAGGGCGCCAGGTGCTCCCTGGCGTCTGGCCGCTGGCGCCCCACTGCAGAGGAGGAGAGCCGGGGCTGCTGGGCACGACCCTCGGGGGTCACTGTGGCATTCGGAGAGACCCTGCCTGCCCGGGGCCTGCACAGTGCCCGCATGCTGCGGGTGCCTAATGAGTGCACGTTTCTGCTTTCCTTGCTTCCCGGCCTTCTCCTGGGGACCAAGCAGGCCACCGGATGGGGACCGCCTTGTCTCTGGGTCAGGCTGTTGCTGGCACGGCCTCTGTGAGCAGCTCGGGGAACTTCAGAGCTTCTGGGCTGCTAGAGCTTCACCTTTAAAATGGGACCACGCGTCCATCCCCTAGGGGACGTGGGGAGCGGAGGCTTCTGGAAATGTGGGCCAACCTTGCTGTTTGGCTCTTTTCAAAAAATTGCTTTTATTTGGTCCTGGGGATTGAACCCAGGTGCTTAACCATGAGCCGCGCCCCAGCCCTTTTTAATATCTTATTTAGAGACAGGAACTTGCTGAGTCGCTGAGGCCTCGCTGAGTTGCTGAGGCTGGCTTTGAACTCGAGATCCTCCTGCCTCAGCCTCCCGAGCGCTGGGATGGCAGGCGTGGCCACGGCGCCGGCTTGCTTGGCTCGTCTGTGGTTGTTGCTGTTCCGTTTGGAGGCAGGTGACAGCCGAGTGCGTTTGACGTGTCTCACACACGTGGAGCGAGGCTCCGTCTGATCAGCGTCGCGTTTGCGGGGCTGTGTGAGGGGAGGGTCGCGGTCCTCTGCTCACAGGTGAAGGCAGGCAGGTCCTGTCCCCCTTGTTCCACGTCTGCTTGGCGCTTACTGCGTGACTCTGTCCCCGCACGCCACTTGTGGGGGCACAGGCCCTGCTGCAGGAGGCTGAGGCATGTCCAGGGTTTGCTGGGCCCCAGGTCCTCTGCCTCCGTGGAGGGACACAGCCTCAGAAGCCCCTCTCCCATCCCCCCTTACCGCTGAGCTCAAGGCTACACTCGGGGGCAGAGTGGGCTCCTGGGCCTGGGGAGCCCTTGAGGGGGTCCTGGCTGGTGTCCAGCAGAACCGAGCCCCCAGCACAGGGTGGAGATGGACTACGCCATCCCAGAGTCCCATCTGCCCAGCGTGGGGCTCTGGGGCTGAGACCCCACAATCCCACAGCGAGCTAGTCCTGCAGGTTCTCGGGGACGGAAGGACAGCCACTTCCTGTCCCTCTCCTGCTTCTCCTGACCAGCCCCACCCTTGCCCAGGACCCCTGACCAGCCGCAGGCACACACATTACCGCCCCACCTCCACCCGCCACTGGCCACGCTTTCGATCCCTTAAGAATCAGCAGTTGAAAGTCCACACTGCAGCTCAGGAGGCTGAGGCAGGAGGATCGCAGGTTCAAAGCCAGCCTCAGCAACTTAGTGAGGCCTAAGCAACTCAGCAAAATAACAAATATAAAGGAACCAGGGACTCGATTCCCGGTGGGCCAGCAGGCAGCATTTGGGGGTCTCCAGCAGGGGGGGAGGAGGAAGGGGTTCTGTTGGGATGGGGTCAGTGGGAGGCCAAAAGCCAAGGCCCTGCAGAGGTGGCCTCCCTCCCACCCGGGCCCCTGGGGGCCGTCCCAGGCCATGTGCAGGGGAAGCACCCAGGAGGGTTGGGTTCTGGTCTGCCTGCTGCCTCCGGTGCCCAGGAGCACGGCTGGCCCGTCTGTCCACACTGTGACCTAGGACAGCGGCACGCTGGCCACCTGCTCTGTCCCCCCGAGTCCCGACCTCGGCCCCAGCTCCCTCTGCAGACAAGACCGGAGCCCAGGGCTTTTTACACATGAGCCGTCAGACCCGCGGTGACCCCGTGAGGTCATTGTGGCCATTTGACAGACAGGGACATGGAGGCCCTGCATGAGAAGCCAGCAGGCTCCTCTCCACGGGCTGGGCAGCACCGGTCAGTCCCAGCTGGGATCCCCACTCAGAGGCCGGCCCGAGCCCTGGCCCCACTGCGGGGACACTGTGACAGCACATGAGCTCCGCTCTCTGGGGTGTCACTTCTCCACCGCCTGCCCCCCCACCCCGGGAGCCCAAGCTCTGGGGACGGCGTCCGGCTCCTGCGCTGGCTGATGGGCTCCGTCCCTGTCCTGACTGCTGGTCTCCTGCCTGCTGGCCGCCGAGAGCCTGGCGTCACCACCTCTGTCCCCGGCTTCCCTCTGACCTGGGGGGGTCCCCGACCTCGCTGCACGCGTGTCCCAGCTCTGCTGGGGGCTCTGCTCAGCGGAGTTCAGGCAGCCAGCCCCCCGCGGGCGGATCGCGGTAATCTCCCTGCGTCCCCTCGGCCCCGGGTGATACTGTGACGAGGTGTGAGCGCGGTGACAGCCCCAGCCTGGGGACAGGCTTGGAGAGCCAGCTGCCACCCGGGAGCCGCGTGCTGCAGGCGGCCTCTGAACCCGCTCTGCCACCGTCCCTCACGGGTGTCACGCGGATCCCTTCCCCGCGGCCCCAGAGCTGAGCCTCACAGTGGCCTGTGGGGCGGAGGCTGGCCTGGGTGTGACCTGGTTAGTAGAGAGGCTGCTCTGTCCCCGGGTTGCACAGCATGGGACAGCAGGGCCCGGCCACACCGTGTGCTGCCCCGTGTCACGCTGTCCCCTGCCAGTGTCCCTCCTGCTGGGATACCTCATTAGAGGGCCGGATGATTCTCCTGGCTTCACTGCAGCCGGTCAGCAGAGCCCGCCCTGCAGCCTGGGTGCTGATGGCAGGTACCGCTGACTGTCGCCTCTGTGCCCTGGGCATTGGCCTAGCTGTGGGATTTGGTGGACAAGAGCGTTCTTGTCCCTGGAGCTCCGTTCCTGAGACCAGCCCAGCAGATGCCCGAGGCCCTGCCGGTGGGGAGGGCTACGGAGGGACGTGAGCCGTGAGGGGCTACGAGCGGGGAAGCAGCCAGCTCGGCTGCAGAGTCAGGGACAGGTTTAGCAGAGACATGAGAGAAGCAGGAGGGACAAGCCACAGTGACACCTTGGGGACCTGCTTCCAAGCAGCGGGAGCAGTGTGTGCCAAGGTCCTGCGGTGGGACTGTGCGAGGTGTGCTTGCTGCGGAGCAGGAGGGCGTGGGAGGTGAGGTCAGAGGTGCTCTGGGAGAGGCTGGGTCCTGTGACCGGCCTTCGATGCTGAGGACAGCCTGAGCGCCAAGGCGGAGGCGGCAGGAGCGGCGGGGGCCTCCGGCGTGGGGCCTCCGTGGTCGACCAGGGCAGACGAGGCCCGCTGAGGCCGCGGTGCTTCCCAGGAGACTCTTGGAAGTGTCTCCCCTGCCTGCTGCCTCCTGTCCATCTGCCCTCTCTGCCGAGACCTTCCCTGACCCTGTGTCCCCGGTGTGGCCTCGCGAGCCCTCTGCTCTCCCCACGCTGACCGAGGACCTGGCCCGTCCTGCTGGGCTGAGCCGTCCATCTGCCGTGTCTGCAGAAAGACCTGCTTTACACGCGGTCGCCCGGTGGCATCTCGGTGACTTTATTCATGCATTTCAAGCGAGGGGCCACCTGCCTGGCTTCTGGGTTCCACTCCTGCCAACCCAGCGGCCGAGGCTCCAGGCAGCCTGATTTTCCCTGAAAGCCACATGGGGGTGGTTCGTGTGTCCCCCGAGGGGGTGTCTGAGTTCCAGGGACGGGTGAGCGCGGTGGTGATGTGGGCTTCCGGAGTCCGTCGGGGCTCTTGCAGCGGAGGTCGCTCTGCTTCTGCAGAGAAGGCTGGGTCGGAAGGAGGCTCTGGGACCCGAGGTCGGCAGGGAAGGACGGGGACGCTGCCGCTCTGGGGTTCTTGCCCAGACGGGGACGTGCCCACGTTTAAGGCTCCTGCAGGAGGAAGGAGGCCCGATTGGAGGCTTTGGCCCCGTGTGGGTCCTGGGGTGGGTGTCGGGCCTCGTGGTCCACAGTTCTGCGGAGATTGCATTTTGGGGAGAGCACTCCCGGAAAGGAAGTTGGGGTGCTGGCATCCAAAGGAGAGGGAATGGGCGGGCCTGAAAGGTCTCCAGGTGGCAGGCCGCGTCCCGGGCCAAGGTCTCACCCCCGGGAGGGTTCGAGGCAGGACCGAGTTCCTCTAAGCCACAGGGAGCTGGGTCAGAGTGCAGAGGGCTTCCCGGATGGGGGAGGTCGCTGACCTACTGGCTGGGGCTCAGAGAGGTCAAACGACTTGGCCAAGGCCACACAGCAAGCAAGCAGCAGGGAAGGGACTGGATCCCGGGCCTGGCTGCGTTCTCCCCGCACGGGGGTCGTGAGTCCCAGAGGTGAAGTTGGGGTCACTCGCTGCCCTGGCCTGGGCTCCAGCCCGGTCCTGGTCCCCCGGGTTTTCTTCTCCCGCGTTCTTAGCATCCAGCGTGGCGGTGAGCGGGCAGGGTGGCGGAAGGCGGGAGACGCGAGGGTCTGCGGACACTTTCTCCTTGTCCCTGAGCTGAGTGAAGCAGGCAGAACTGGAGTCAGCAGAAAAATCTAATTTTCACCTCAGACACGTTTGTTGCTGACGGATATTAACCCAGCTTCCAGACGGGCCTGGGCCGGGTCCTCCCTGGACACGGGGACCGGCCCTGTGGGGAGCACGGTGGCTTCTTAGGCAAGACCTCAGAGCCCTCTGGGCCTCGGTTTCCCACCAGGGCACGGGCGAGGTGGCATCTGGGGAGACTCCGGGCCCCCGGGGCCTCCGGGAGAGACCGAGGGGGAGGCTGGACAGGCGCCCGGTGTGGGCATAGGGCTGCCTGGCCTGGCGGGTCAGCTGGTGCCTCGGTAGCGTCAGCGCGGCCTTGGAGGCTGCTGCAGCCGGATCTTGGGATTGCTTTCAGGAAAACCCCAAATCTGCACGTTTGAAATGTTAGCATCTTATTTAGGAATTTTGGGAAAGAGTTTTATAGGCCAGTGAATGCAGTTCCGTGGGCTGCGGTGAGCAGGTGGGTCACCAGCCTGCGAAGGGTGGACTGGATGACTGGGTCTCTGTAGGAGCACAGCCACACCTCATATGCATATAAATCACAATCAAACATTCGCCTTCTAGGGATATCGATCTGTTTATTGATGAGGTCTGTGGTTTACACTGTGCATCTGAGCTCAGGGCTAGTGATGGGCAGAAGCCTCCGTGACGGACTTTAAACACAGATCAAACTCTGTGCGCCCTGCCTCACTTGACGGATTACTTCTGCCTTCTGTTGTCTATCTTTAGTTCCTCCTGCTGCACACTTAGCCGAGCCAGGTTTCTATGGTGAAGGAGCACGCTACCTTTCCCCCCGAATATTGAGACAGAGAAGCAGCGGTGGGGGGTGGGGTGGCCTTGAGATTTCCAAGACCCTGTAGCCGTCCCAGGGACTGCTGTTTCCTAACTGGGAAATCACGATTGGACAGGTTTATCTGAAGTCAGCGGGCAGCCCAAGAGCAAGATTTATTGACTCCTGTAAATTCGTAGAGACCTCTGGTTAGAGCCACCGACTTTATCGAATTTGCTGCTATCTCAACTCTAATCTAGAGTGCTTGTGGGTCAATTTCTTTAGTATCTAGGGAGTATTGGGTTTACAAACTCCTAAGAGTGGGCGTGGGAAGGACTTGTGAGAGCCAATAAGGCTGGAAGAGGATCAAGGGGTCATAGTGACCAATGAGCTGGTCATTTTCACCAAGCACAGTGAGGGCTTGGGAAAGACTGGAAAGAGCCCATAAGGTTCGAAGAGGATCTAGAGGTCATAGTGACCAGCAAGTCAGCCATCTCATCATGAACAGTGTAGGCAAGGGCCCTGGCACTTGATAACTGTCAGTCTTGGGCTCTGGCTAGGAAGAAATAGGGGAAAGGGTAAGATACAGACATGATAAACGCTTGCAGTTAGATCCTGGCTTTACCACTATAGGCTGTGGGATGTGGGCAATTTACTTAACGTCTCTGAGCTTCTAAGATCTCCCTTGTATGTCAAGGGAAGAGCACAGCAGTTACCTCCCAGGTTACTGTGGAGCTGCCTGGTCTCTGCAGGCTCTGGGCACATGTCTCCTATGAACTTGAGCTCCTGCTGGAACCTGAGCAGCCCTAGACAACATGCAAATGAACGGGCATGGCTGTGTTCCAATAAAACTTTATTTATAGACGCGGGGATCTGAATTTCATAAGTATAGCACGTGTCACAAAACAGTCTTTTCCTGAGTTTTTCCATCTGTGTGTAAACGCAGGGCCCCTCTGGGCTCCCAGGGCGCCCAAGGGCGGGCAGAGAGCCAGCCTGCTGGGAGCCGCGGTCGCTGACTCCGCTGTGCAGTGCAGGCTGCTGGCCACGGGCGTGACTTTGTTCTCTAGTTGCTCTTTTCATCCAAGGAGGGCAGTTAGGGGGCAGTAAAGTATTTAGCAGAAAGAGACGATTGGGCCGGGAGGGGCGTGGGAGCTGGATCAGGAAGGGAAACTGGGCCTGTCCTGGGGTGTCCTGGGGGTGACGGGCAGAACGCAGGGAGCTGGGTTTGGGCTCCCGAGCCCCGTGATGCGGGAGCAGGCTGCCCGGGCTTAGTGAGTGACCGCCGCAGGCCTTGTCCAGGGAGCAGCCTGAGGCCGGGGCAGGCTTGCTGGCTGGCTGGGGCAGCCTGGTGTGGGCCACGTCTGGGTTTGCAGCTGTGGCTTGGAGGAGCACCTGGGCGCTGGGCTCGTTGGAGCCCAGCTCTGCTGCTTCCTGCCGCTGTGACCGTGGGTAAAGAAGCCCCGTAACCTGACGCCTGCCTTTCTCCACCCGGGAAGGGGAGGTAGGCTGTCTCCTTGCCAAGCGGTCGCGAGGAACCCGGCGCACAGTAGGCCTTCGGGCAGAGCTCATCACTTCTGCCTGGTCTAGGCCTCTGGTCCAGGGGCAGCTGCCGTGTCCTGGAGGGTCAGGGAGGAGCCTCGGGCTCGGGCGTGGCTTGTCCACCAGGAGATTGCTGTGGAGGGGCCCCCACTGCCCCGTGGGGCCAGCATCTGGGGTGTTCCAGGCCTAACCCCAGCAGGGCCCTGACCTCTCCAGCCTGCGGAGAGGCACATGGCCTGTCAGAGGGCGGGGACGGCTGCTGAGTTAGAGAGGAGAAGGAAGTCTGGCCCCCAGACCGTCCCCAGCTCAAAGTGGACTCTTAGGCAGATATGGGCTACTGCCCTGGGCCTCCAGGAAGGGCCTGCTGTGGAGGGGCCCTGGCAGGGCAGCCAGTGGTGCCCCTTGCCCAGCACCTCCCGCTGGGCCCTCGCCACTTCCTCTGCTCCAGTTGCTGTTCCACCATCGCCTGCTTACATGGGCTCATTCTGGAATCCCTTCTCCTCGCGGTGGGCGACACCCACTTTACAGGTGGGGAAACCGAGGCACAGAGAGGTTATGCAACCTGCCTGAGGTCACAAAGCTAAGCTGCAGAGCTGAGATCTGTGCCCAGGAATTCTGATTCTGAAGCCTGTTCTTACCACTCGGTGCCCTGCCTTGACCTTGGAGGCAGGGTACTTCGCTTCGCATCCAACACAGACCAACCAGGAAACATAAAATCCCAGGACCGAGGGCCAGTGTGGGTTTGCTGGGTGTGGGTGAGCCTGGACTCACCCTGGACTTGCCGAGTGGGGGACAGTCACCCTCCCTAGCCATGCCCCTGCCCCTCAGGGTGGTCTGTGCAAGAAGGACTGACAAGATCTGTCGCAGCGCAACATATGCGCCCTTCCAAACCACTGAGCCAGGCGATACGGCAATAAAAACCACGGCGTCGCGGGCAAGATGCGGAAGCACTGGGTCCTCGACACGCAGATGACCCGAGTCCGACCACGTGGCTGCAGGCCTGCACCTGCTCCGTGGTGGCGGAGCGCACCGCCAGGGCAGGGCCAGCGCTGGGGGTCTCGGGAGGCCGGGGTCCACCTGGCGCCGGTGGTGCCCCAGAGCCGCCTGCGTGCCAGGCAGAGGACCCGGCAGAGGGCGCCCCTCAGGGGCACAGGGCGAGGGGTGCAGGAGGGCGGGGTCTGGGACCGGCGGGGCGTGGCTACCGCCTGCGCGTGCGCAGTCCGTGCGCGGTGCGCCCCCAGCGCAGGTCCCGCGGAGCCTGAGCACGTGCAGCGCTTGGCGGCCGAGCGCATTTCCGCACCAGTGTGTGCGGGGCATGGGCTCCGGGCAGGGGCCCGGGCTGGGGGCGGGTATTCTCCAGACGGGGCTCCTGTCGGGCGGGCGCACCCGGAGAGTGCAGCCCAGGGCCGCGGCCTCTGGGTCTCGAGGCTGACCCCCCGCCCCGCGCAGCTGGCCTTCCGAGGTCTCCAGGCGTCACAGCCTCCGCTCTAGTCCATCCTGACTGCCTCGCTCAGGGAGAGCCCGTGTTCAGGCGCAGGGCGCGACCCTGGCTCGGCCACACCAGTCAGAAGGGAGGAGATCACGCCACCCGGTGCGCGGGGAGGGCGGCTGCACTTGGCGGGGTGGCGGCCTTGCATTCGGGCCCCTGGAGCCTCTGCCGTTTGATCAGCGAGTCTGGCGACTCCAGGCTGTAGGACGCAGGGTCCTTTCTTGGATCAGACCCAGCCGGTCTAAGAAAGTGCTTTACTTTGCAGCAAAGTCACCACGGGGCCACCATGTGGGTAATGAGGTCTCATGCGTGGCTCCTCCTTGGAGCAAAGAGATTAAAAAAAAGAACCACACACACAAAAAAGGGATTGCAGGGAATTTATTAGTCTAATTACATTTTCCTAATGCGGTTGACCCCGCTCACAGCAGCGAGCTTATCAAAGCCGCAATCACACCAGCATTACTGGAGTTTTAATAAGAGTCAATTGGTTATTGTCCTTGCTGCGTGGGACACCGTCGACGTAATCCCCGGAGCCCCGTGGGAAGCAGGCAGCGTGCTTTCTTTGAGGAATATTATTTACATTAATAACCAGGATTAGAGACTTGCTTTCTGTGTCTAGCAGAAGCAAAGCTTTTGTTTGAGCCACTCCCAGGGACCATCTGGGTGCCTCCAATGCCCCTGAGGTCAGAGGATCACAGGGCCAGAGGGCAGGACCCTGTGGTTCCAGCTCCGGCTCCCCGTCAGCCTTGCTGTGTGAGCTTAGGTGAGCTGACCCACCTCTCTGGTTCCTCTCGTGGGAAACAAGAGGACTGTGTCCTACCTGCAGAGTGGGCATGCGCGGCAAGCAGTGTCTTAACACGCAGCAGTTGTTAGCCACCGTGGGTTGTTTCAAAATGGCCAGAGCAGCAGGGAATGGCCAACTCCACTCTCACATATACAAAGGGAGGGGAGCCATTTCTTCTCTGGAAGGAGCTTCTCTAGATTCCATGGTCTGTCCTGGGTTTCTACATGGGGTGGGGGCAATCAGTCAGTGAGATGCGAATTTCTGCTGTGTGACTTTGGGCAGCACTCTTGACCTCTCTGTGCCCTCATTTCCCTCTCTGTGAAATGGGAGTGCTGTGAGGGTCTCTCCCACAGGGTCAATGAGAGGATTAAATGATGTGATCCACGCAAAGCGTGTCTAACGGCGTGTGACCTGTGCCAAACAGATGTTAGTGACTGAGATTCACGGGGTTTCCGAACTTGTTTTCTAACTTATGAAACGAGAGACCCCACAGACTGCCTCTGCAGGTCACCCGGAGGATGGGGCGCCATCTGCACCTCTGGAGTGGTCAGGGATGGAGGGCGGCCCTGCTCCCTCTCGTGGATCAGCAGGTTGCAGAGTGCACGCTGTGGACAGCGGGTCCAGGACTGCACCGGAGCCAAAGCCCAGGGTTCCCGGAGGCGGCAGTCTGGGCTCCTTTGGCTGTGGGTGGGGGAGCGGGCACAGCATTGGGGGCCCCATACCTGAGGGCTGGGCAGCTTGGCATGTGGCGCCTCCTGCGTTTCCTCCTTTTTTGCTGATGAGAAGTCCTGAGCCACGCTGGGCATCCTGGTTCATCACCGGCTGTAACGTAGGGGCCAGGGAGGGAGCGTGGACTGTGCCGTCCACTTGTGTCCCCAGGGCAGGCTGTGACAGCTGGCACATGGCAGCGCGGAGTCCGTTATCAGGCCAGCATCCTGTTTGCATGGCGCTTACAGCGTGTCAGGTGGTGGCAGGTGTAGTGAAGCAGGGGACAGAGGCCTGCAGTTTTAACCCCGGTGCCAGGGAGGCTGGGGGTAGAGGCCCCAAGGTTAGACAGGAGCGACCCGTACAGCTGCCTGGGAAGGGTGTGCAGGCGGGATGAACGGCCCGTGCAGAGGTCCTGAGGTCGTCCAGGCTGGAGGGTCCCAGGGACTCGGGGGCTGGAGTGCAGTAAGCACCGGGGTAGAGGAGGAGTGGGCAGCTCGGGGCCAGGCTCTGAGCCAAGGGGGAGGTGCCCACAGAGATGGCCGACCTTGGATGGGCTGGAAAGGGGCTGAGGACCATCTCAGCTTGCCCCCGGCATCCGTCCTGTCTGGCGACAGGTGTCCCTTCTCCCTAGGTGGATGCATCTCCCGCGTCAGTGCCCCCGCGACCTCCCGCCCTCTTCCTCTACCTGATTCAGATGCGGAGGCAGCGGCCCTGCAGCCTCAGGCGAGGACAGAGGCCTGGCTGTTCGTGAAGTGCTTCCTCTCAGCGGCTTCAGGAGGTGTCCACCCTGCTGGCCCGGCCTCCCGGGATGCCCCCTCTGCACTCAGAATCGCAGGTGACCAGAGAGGGCCGGGTCGCCCAAGCCCACCCAGCAAATGAGAGGCCCGGGGCTGACGTCAGGCAGGGGTCTGTAGCCATGGCACCAGCTCCAGGAAGAGCCTGGGGGCTTCCTCCCAGCCCCGCTGACCGGCTTGTGTGGACGTGGAGGAAGGGGGGCAGTTAGGATGGGAGTGACCACGAAGGTCCTAAGGGGACCCCTGGGCTGGAGAGGCACTGGGGCCCAGCAAGGCCAGGCCGAGCTGTCCGTGTGAGAGGCTCGGGTGGACATCAAGAGGAAGCCCGGGGGGTCTGGGCCCGGGATGTCCCCTCAAAGGGCCACAGTTCCCTGCCGAGGTCCCCGGGCGCCCCGGTGGCTGAATCTGAGGCCTGCTTCAGCCCCGGTCCAGCAGGGCTGGTCCACGTCTTCTGGAAGCCTCTCCAGCCTTGGTCCTTGGTCCCCTTCGTGCGCCAGAGTCTGAGGGGGCGCCAGAGCGCCCCCTGGTGGGTGGACAGCCCCCTGCTCGTGCCGGGGGCGGGGCCGGAACTGCAGCAGGATCCCCAGGACGGTGTGGGGCGCTCCTGGCGGATCTGAGAGCAGGAGGGTGGGACTCCCGGGGAGCCCAGCGCCCCGCGTCCTGAACTCCAGGCCAGTTCAGCTGGGGGGACGCCATCACGGGGACGCCACCTTCCCCTGCCTCTGACTCCGCGTGCCCAGCGCCTCCTGCTGGGCAGAGCCACCGTGGCCCGGGCAGGTAGAGCCGTCGCGCCCAGCCTCACCGGCGTCCTGGTCTTTCCCTCGCGGCCGGACAGCAGGGTGGCCGGCTCCTTGGTGGCAGCGAGGGTGTGGGGGTGTGGAAGGGTCGGCCGCTGCTGACCAGAGCCAGCTGCGTGTGGGGAGGATCAGCGGCGATGGATCAGGGACGTCTGCCCGACCGGGAGGGGACACGGGAACGCGGCCCCCGAGGCCTCCTGCGTTCCTAGGTCCTTCCCAGGTCCTGGGGCCTGTTGGGTGCTCCGGGCTGGACGGGAGAAGGGCTCTGTGCTGAGGTGGCTGTCCAGGCCTGAGCGGGGCCAGCAGCAGGTCACAGCGTCTCAGTTGGAGTCGGGTGGACAGCAGGAAGGCTTGGCCTGGGCTTTGAGCCTGGGTGCAGAGGACTTGCCTTTACCCCGTGGCCACTCGCTGGCCGGAGGAGCCACGTGGCTCGGCATTTCCCTGGCCTCCCCGGGCGTCACGCAGGCCCCTGGGGTGGAGACGGAGCAGGGGACTGGGGTCTCCCCCAGACCCCACGACGGGCCGAGCTCAGTGGCTCCCACAGAGCCCAGGGCCACCTTCCTGGTGTAGAAGCCAGACCTGCGGCCCGGGCAGCTGGAGGAGAGCCGTTGAACGCTGCTGGTCTGGGGAGGGACGGTTCTGGTGGTCTCCAGAAGCAGCCGGGTGGAGGGAAGCACGGCGTTCCTGATGCCGATCTGCTTCTGCTCGCGGATCCTCCGTGGACTTGCTGTGTGGCTTTAGGCAAGCTTCTTGTCCACTCTGGGCCCATCTTTCCTGTCTGTTCGAGGAAGAGGGATGACTGGAGGCCTAAGGGCTGGAGCAGGCTGGGCAGGCACAGGAGGCGCTGGGCCCCATCTGTACAGCCTCTCCCCGGCTCTTCTGCCCAGGGCTGGGGTCTGCGGCCTCCAGGAAAAGCCCCTCTTCCCTGCTTGATTTCTCCTCTGGCCGCCTGTAGCTGCTGGTCACTCCTGGGATCCTGTCCTTTCCCTGCACCCAGGGGGTGGCCTCTTCTGACTTCCGCCTTGGACCTCGCACCTGGCTGCACCGGAGGCCCACCAAGACCACCTCCTGCCGCTCAGTTCCTTTCCCACCCGCGCTCTGCCCCTCGCCTACACCGTGTGAGCAGAGCAGCCGGAACTGCGAGTGTGCCCGCGTGGGGTCCCGAGCAGGTCGGGCCGGGCAAGGCTCTGCCGCATTTACAGACCCGACTGGAATCCCGGTGGCTCCCCGCAGCCCTGGCTAGTTCTTGCCCTTGCAGGGTCCGCAGTGGGCAGAGAGGCTGCCCAGGATGACTGTCTCCAAAACCCAGGGTCGCGGGTCAGCCGAAGGTGGCGGGGCATGGAGATGCCCTGCCTCCTCAGTGCCTCACCTAGGTGGGTCACTTCTGCTGAGAGGCCAGAGGTAACGTCGCGGCCCTGGGCTGGACGGGGGACTTGGCTGTGGGCTTGGACTCTGCCACACCCAGGCGTCCACAGAGGTCGGCTGCATCTCGCTAAGTGGCTGGCGTAGCAAAGGCCTGAGCAGGGACAGCTCAGTGTGGCCCCGTCAACTAGCCAGAGGGCTGACCCTGGCCTGGGAGGGCGCCCGGGTCTGCAGAGGGGCCAGGGTGGACCCCGCGCTCGCCAGCCCAGCTTGGTCCTGGCCCCCGCTGCGGGGTGCGGGCAGGGCCGGCCGACATCCTGAGGCTCTTGTGACATTGTTTGAAGACCCCGGAAAGCACCTTAGAATCTCAAACCACCCGTCGCTCTTGACGGCAGGCGGGTGTTGGAAGTAATTCAATTTCTGCTTGTTTTATTAATCAGCTGCCGGGTGGAGGGGAGGCCGTGCCCTGGGGGACGGTGCCCGTGCTGAGTCAGCCCCGGAGGATGAGCTGGGTGGCCAGCGACAGCTGGGGGCTTTGGGTGCCAGCTGGAGGCTGCAGATCTGGAGCTACCGTCCTTTGTCAGCGTCCTTCTAAGCTGGGGTCTGTGGTCCCTCTGGGTTGGTGACACTTGTTTCCCGTGGCTGTGGCAACAGGTCACCACCCGCCAGGCGGCTTCCGCTCAGCTTGGGAGGCGAGCAGGCCTGGCACCCCTCGAGGCTCCGGGGGGCCCTTCCAGCTTCCGTGACTCCTGGGCCCCCGGGCTTGGGGCACGTCCTCCCGGCTCTGCCTCTGTCCTCGCAGGACCTCCTTCCCCTCTTTCCGTAGGGACACCGGCCATTGGCTTTGGGGCTTGGACGAAAGCCAGGACGAGGTCTCGGGGAGGTGCCTAACTAGTCGCCTCCACCCAGGCCCCGTGTCCAAGTGAGGCCCGTCCTCAGGTTCCGGGTGGACGTGGCGGCAGCTTTGTCCAACACAGTCCAGGAGCCGTCCAGGGCGGGCTATGCAGATCCACCATGAGCCACCTGGGCCTGTCCCCTGGAAGGGGGCCCCAGAGAAGAGGGCCCAGCAGCCCGCAGGACGCGTCTCAGGCTGGAGGGGCTCAGGCCACCACGAGGGACCCCGATGGGACAGAAGGACGATTTGGAGGCCTGAGACAGTGGAGGACCTCCCGGGATCAGAGCGTCTCTGTGAGTCTGAATTTTCCAGACTCGTCCGTAGAAGAGGCAGCAGAGGAGCCCACACGGCTGAGGGGCCCCTCCAGGAGCCCACCCGAGGACCCTGGTGGGCCCCCTGCTGGACAAGAGTCAGAGAGGGTGGGCGGGGACCCCACTAGGGCCAGGACGGCGCCTGAGGTAACCGCAGGTGGAGGCCGGCGGGACCCCCGGCTCCCACGTGAGGTTTGAGGTGTGGGGGACAAAACGGGTGCGAACGCCCCCTGGTTTTAGAACTCCACACCGTCCGCGCTTTGTCTCCTCGTTGAACTTTACGAAGCCGAGTCTGTCCCCAGGCAGAGGAAAGCAGGCCAGAGGCCGCAGCCTCCCACCTTCTCCTGTGTTATTCGACACGTGCGGTCATGACGTAGGTGACCGTAGCTCACATCCTCGTGACCAAAGTGCTGAACTGACCGGCGCTCACGGATCCCCTCCAGCTGCGTGGACTTGTTTCCCGGAGGTCGCGAGCTTGGCCAGCCTCCGACTTCCCCTCCTTCTCTCTGGCAATCCTGAGGATGGAACCAGGCTGCCAACCCCTGAGCCCCATCCCCAGCCCTTCTTTTTTGTTATTTTGAGACAAGTCTCTCGAAGTGGCTGAGGCTGGCCTCAAACTTGTGATCCTCCTGCCTCAGCCTCCCGAGCCGCTGGGATTTCAGGCGTGGGTCTCCGCACCAGACCCTCTTCCTTCTTTATAGACAACTCCGCGGTGAGAGTTTGGAGTGTCTTTGGAGCATCTGCTTCCAGAGGGACAGTACGTCAGGGGCTTGTGCTTCACAGGCCTTTGCTGGACACTGGTCTGTGAGAAGCCAGTCCTGAGCTGCCCTGTGTGGGCGCTGGCTCTCGTGGGGCCCGTGACCCTGACCCCCAGGGAGGCCTCTGTGGAGGGGGGTCCTGGTTCAAAACCCCTTCATCCGTCTTGCTCCATTTTCTGTTGCTGTGGGAAACAGCCTGTCAACCCCGCTGGGGACCATGGTGAGTCTGGGTCCTAACCCAGTGCCTGGCGTCCTTATGCCGAGGAGGAGGAGGCCATGGAGGCTGCGAGCTTGAGGTTCACGATGGGCTGGAGGCCTGAGGCCCGAGGGTTCGGAAGGAGGCCGGAGAAGGAGGGAGCGTGAGCCCTGGGCTCTGTGGCTGGGGGCCACCCGCGCTGGTGCCTTTGTGGGCACAGCAAGCTCCGCGGTGCAGGGTCCCCAGGGGGGCGTGGGCCCGACCGTCTCCCCAGGGGTCAGTAAGTCCAGCGAGCAGGCTGACCGTGTGCAGTGGTCCCCGCAGACCCTCCCGGGACAGGGGTCATGCCGCTGATGGTGGGGGGGGCCAGCGGTCCCAGGTCACGCGGCTCGTCCGTGGCCCGGCCAGGTGACCTACCGCCATCCTGGGGTCCGCCCCACACAGTCCACCTGCCCGTCTCCACGTGAGCAGTGGCTGGCTTGGGGCCGGACACGGTCACGTGTGTGACCCGGGTGTTCCGGGGGCCGGGCGGGTGGCCTGCCCTGGGGCGCTGCCCGCTGCCCTTCCCAGGGTGGCGCTGCTTCCTCCAGGCCAGGCCAGTCCCCCAGCTGCTAAGAGGGGCGTCTGGGAGGAGGACCGTGCGTCGGGGTGACTTGCCGGCGCCTTGGTCTGCCCGCGGGTCCCTGGCGGGGACTCGGCCAGGATGTGGGCTTTGGGGCCACACCAGGAGCAGCGGGCGGCGCGGCGCAGCTCAGGGCGCCCCTCCAGAGCAAGGCCGTCTGGCTCCTGTCGGGACCGGCGCCCCTGCCGGGCGTCGCGGGGTCCGAGGGAGACGCCAGGTGGCTGCCCTTTCAGATGCGGCCGGGCCTCTGGGCTGAGGGGAGAGCGAGGCCGGGTGGGGTGCGGCTGGGCGCCTGCAGAGGGGGCCTCGCACGGGGGGTTACCGGGTCTCACCCCTCGCCTCCTCAATGGCACGCCTCCCCAGCCGTGTCCCCCGTCACCCGTCGAGCGTAGGTCTCTCCGTGGCCTCCCATGTGGGACTCGCGCTCGCCCCGTATCTGGGTGCCGCCTTCGTAGACTGAACCAAGCGCACACCCAACGGATTCAGAAGAAAACTGCCCGTGCAGGACGTTTCCCCCGTCATCGTCCCCTGAGCCATAGGGAGCGAGGACGTGGTGCGCAGCATCTGCAGTGGGTTAGGTCTGATGAGTCATGGGAGACCACAAGGTCTGCAGGAGGTGCGTCCGTGTCGTGGACTGATGCGACTCCCGCAGGTCAGGACTGGAGTGTCCTCGGGTTTGGGCCTCCAAGAAGGGTCCTGAAACCCACCCCCGTGGACACTGCATATGACTCTGCAGCACGGGATGTTTTACTTCCCAGGGTCTCTTCTCACCCGACCGTGCCCTCTGGCATTCTTTTTTGTGACTGTATAGTACTCCGAGCAGGACTGTGCTTACTTGGGCCGAGAGTCCCCCACTGCTTGGTGTTTGCTTCATTCCCCATTTTCTGCCACCGTGAGTGGCCCTGCCATCGGCACCTCTGCACACACGCCCCTAGCTACAGCCGTCCGAGTTCTCGGGAGGGTAATCCCAGGAGTTGGGTCGCTGGGATGAGACACTTCACGGTCCCTCAGTAGCTGGAGAGTCGTCTTCCCTGGGTCTCCCGCCAGTGAGGGACGTTACTGGGCCTGTTAGTTTGGGCCAGGCTGACAGGAGAGGTGATTCCTGCTGTCCCTTTGCTCTGTGTTTCCCTGACGAGGCGACCGGGCCGCACGGCGTCTGTCGGGACCGCTCGCTGTCCTCTGCTGGTTGCCCCGCGGGGTCGTCTCTCCCCTTCCTGGGGACCTGCCAGCCCTCTCTGCAGCATGGATCTTGGCTCTGCTTCTGCCTCCGCTCGACAGCTCCTTGGCCAGAGGCGTCACCTGGTCGGGGACTCTGCTCGCGGCTCCCGCTGGCCCTGGGGTTGGGGACCTGCCTCGCCTCCCGCAGGGGCCTCCTGGGCCGCGATCCGCCCTCCAGTCCAACAGATGTTTCCCGGGTGTGCAGCCCGTGAGCCGGGCGGGGCCGGGGGGGTGCCCAGCCCAAAGCGTCCCCTCGGGGCCGGGTCTGCCAAAGGCTGGTGCCGTCCACCCTCAGAGCGGCTGCGGGGGCCTGGGGTGGCCAGGTGAGGACAGAGGTGGGGAGGCGGTTCTGGAAGAAGAGACCGCAGGAGGGGCCGCGGAGGGCTGTCCTACCTGAGTCCCTGCCGGGGCCATGGAGAGGCGGGCATGTGGGAGGTGCTCCACCAGCCAGGTGGCCATGCCTGCTGGCCTCAGGAGGCCACGGGAGGCCACGGAGGCCGCAGGTGCTGGGGAGCTGGGGAGACTCGGCCTCCTGACCCCCCGGGGCCCCGCAGGTCGCCTCCGGGCCGTAGGCTGCCTCCACCCGTGGTGGCCAAGGAGAGGTAGGGATTCCCAGGATGCAGGAGAGCCCCGGGGTTTGGGAGGCAGAATCAGAGCCTCGAGCCCATTTGTGTCCTCGCCGCCTCTGAAGGTGTATTTCTGTGTCTGCTTAATGACGCGCATGGTGCTAGGAAGGCGGCAGGTTCCTGGTTTTGGCAAATGTCCCCGGACCTGTGCACGGGACGTTTGGGGGCCCTCGCTCAGAGGGGGACGCGCGGTCACCACCCGTGGTCCTCGCCGGTGGCCTCCCTGCCGACCCTGAGAGCGAGGGGCGGCTGGCATGGGTGGGGCTCCTGCAGGGGTGGGAGGTCGCCGGGAGGGCGCCGCCTGCCCATCCCCAGCCCCGCTCGCCCTCCCCTCCCGGGGCAGCCCCTCCGCCCTGCGGTCAAGCCCCTTTTCTCTCACAGGGTGCGGCCATCCCCGGTTCATCTCTACCTCCTCCCTCGCTCCCCGCACCCGGCACAGTGCCCGGCGTGGAGCCGGACGGAGCTCCCCTCGCGTCTGCAGGATGAGGGACGCGGGTGTGGGACGCGTTTGGGGTCTCCCAGCCCCGTTCGTTTGCCCGCCCCGCACAGGCAGACGTCGGCTCTCTAGTTCACAGGCAAGAAATGCGGGCTCAGAGAGGTCGCGCCGTCGTTCTAGGTCACACAGCTCTTTGGGTCCGCTTTGGTCAGCTTCTTCGCTGCTGTGATAAAGGACCCGACCAGCACGGCTGTAGGACGAGGGGAGGCTGATCTGAGGCCTCGCGGCTTCGGAGGACTCGGTCACAGGAGGCCGGCTCCGTTCCTCGGCCTCGAGGTGAGGCCGGACAGCATGGCGAGGAGTGTGGCGGAGGGAAGCGGTGCACGTCATCAGGAAGAGAGAGAGAGAAAGGGAGAGGGAGAGACAGAGAGAGGGAGAGAGAAAGAGACACAGAGAGAGAGAGGGAGACAGAGAGAGAAAGAGACAGAGAGACAGAGAGAGACAGAGACAAAGAGAGAGAGAGACAGAGACACAGAGAGAGAGACAGAGAGAGAGAGAGACAGGGAGAGGGAGAGAGAGACAGAGAGAGACAGAGACAGAGGGAGAGGGAGAGGGAGAGAGAGACAGAGAGACAGAGAGAGGGAGAGGGAGAGAGACAAAGAGAGACAGAGAGACAGAGACAGAGACAAAGAGAGAGAGAGACAGAGAGAGAGAGAGAGACAGAGAGACAGAGAGGAGAGAGAGACCTCCCCTCTCCAGATGCAGACTCCCCTCCCCGGCCTCACCTGGTCCCCCTCCAGCCACACCCGCCCTTCAGCTGCTGCCCGGAACCCACCAGGCCCCGCCCGGGTTCCTCCTGGACCTTCGCGTGGCCCCTCGTGAGCCCTGGCGCCTCATCTGCACCGTAGCAGGGTCTGCGGGCAGGAGGGGGGAGGGGCCCTTTGAGTCCCTACTCAGCACCTGGCGCGTCCCTTCACGTCACTCCAGTGGGTTGAGATGGGACCCTGCTCACAGGACGGGCTGAGGCTGCGTGGCCACCAGCTCCCTGAGTCCCTTCCTGCCACCTCGGTGGCCGTCCCCGTAGTCTGCACCCCGTGGCTCTGCCGTCCCGGGCCGGGGGTGGGGATGGGGGTGGACACCGGGCAGCGGCCGGCTCCCGCAGCCCCTCGGGCGGGCAGCCCGTGGCGAGGCGCAGGCTGGGCCAGGCCGCCAGGCGGTGCCGCCGGAAGCCCAAGGCGCGGGTGATGTTTTATGCATGGCGCCTGATTTGGCCCGGCTCTGCTATATTTAACACCCTCAATCACCGCCGCTGGCTCCCCGGGGACGGGTCCTGATTAGCACGCAGCTCATCACGTGGGGGTCAGAGTTCGCCCGCCGGCCTCCGACCCCCAGACGCCCCGCCACCTGCGAGGCTTGGGGACTCCCCTGGCTGGGGACCCCGCCCCCCAGGCCTGTCATCCTGTGGCCCCCAGGGCCCCTCTCTGCACCCAGCCTCCCTTCACTGCCCGGTGTGGCCACCCAGGGAGGGAGGACAGCGCCTTGGTGGGGGATCAAGGCAGGTGAAGCAGGCACTTATTAGACTCCTGCTGTCGGCGGACGCCCCTGCCCCGGGCCTTCCCTTCCCCGGCCTCCTGACTCTCTGGGCCTGGGGTGCTTGGCCCTCCCGGCCCTTCCTCTGGGCTTTGGCTCGGGACGCCAGGGAACCTGCCACCACCTTCTGCTCTGTGCAGATTCTCCTGCGGGCCACCCTGCCTGGTGGTGGATTATTCCCATTGACAGCTGGGCAGACAGAATCTCAGAGAGGGGCGGCCCCTTGCTCCAGGCTGCTCAGCAGCAGACAGTGGGGGAGATGCGAACCCGGGTCCGGCCCACCCCAAGGCCTGTGGTGCAGGGCCTGCACTCTGGAGTGTGGCTTCCTGAACTGGAGTCTCAGCTCCAGCCCCTCCCAGCTGGTGACCAAGGGCAGGGTCACTGACTCCCTTTGCCTCTATCTCCTCATCCGTAAAATGGGAATGAAGACTAACAACAGTACCCAGGGTTGTCAGGAGGATTCTGCAGCAAGACTCATGACTGTACTTGCCGCCGGGAACTCACACTGACATTGTCCCTCAGCTGCATGGTCCCCTCAGGGCCCCATAGGAGCAATGACTTTCAGACCTTGAAGCCTAGAAAATAGGTACTGAGCAACATGTAGTCATCCCAGGTGATTGTTTCCCTCTTTGCTTTGGCTGCTAGGAAGCTCAGTCAAGTTGCTGCAAGTCTACGGACCTTCTTGGTCTCATCTCGTTCTTTTCTACTTTTCTCTATTCCGTAATCTTTTTCACTTCAACGTGTCTTATTTCCACCATACGAAGTTGTGTAGCATTCCGAGCTCCTACCCAAAGCTCTGGTTGTCATAGCTGACACTGCCATCAGAGGGGACATCAAGGGCCCTGTGCAGATCCTGCCATCAGAGGGGACATCAAGGGCCCTGTGCAGATCCTAGCGTGTTCTCCACACCCTGCCCTGTCTTTGCCTCCCGGAGAAAAACCTCTGGGAAAACGGACCCGCTCTTGAGCGCGTGGAAGGAGGGGCCGGAGGCGGTTGGCAACACTGGATGTGCCCTCGGGCCCTGTGCCTGCTGAGGCGGTGGGCGGTGTGCAGATCTCCTCTGCAAGAAGAGGTCCCACGTCAGCTCTAGATGGACGCCGAGGATCCCGAACGAGAGGCTCTACTCCCACCTTCAGATCGTCCGGAGAGGGGCCGGGGCGGGTGCCAGGGCCTCAGAAGACCCAGCGTTCTGCTCTCTAGCACGGCTGGGTCCTGGCCTCTCTTCTCCCCGTCTTCTCTCCTGGAGTTGCCATCACGTCTGCATCCCAGCCGCCAGAGGGCAAGGAAGAGCCAAGAAGGGCACTTCCAGGAGCTGTGGCTCCAGCGGCCCTCCTGTCCCTGGGTCCTCCTGGCTAGGTGCAGACCCCGGCGCTCACGCAGCCTGCTTGCTCCGCGGCGCACACTCTCGACCTCGCAGGGATCGTGTGAGGATTAAAGGAGGACGTAGTAAACAGCAGGCGTTCGCTCGTCAGTTTCCTTCTATTTTAGTTTCCCCTCCCCCGTTACTAGGAACTGAGAGGGAAGATTTCGGAGCAGTCAAGCAGAGGACTCCTCCCGCAGCGGGTGGCCCGCGGCCCGTCTGAAGGCTGGGCGGCGGCTCCTGTGGCTCAGCCGGTGGCTCAGCCGGTGGGACGGGATGAGAAGGAAGGCCGGTCCTGTCTGTCGCTGGGCGGTGGAGCGGTGCGGGCGTGGATGTGGACCCTCGGAGGACCCGCCACCCTTGGATGGCGAACCGCCAAGACGTGACTGTCTTGTTCAAGTTCAAGGTGGTGCCTGTGATACCCGGGCCGGCTGGTCGGGTTTGAACTGGAGGCTGCTCCAGCCTCCAGATGAGGCCGGGTCGTTGGAGGCTGTTTGCAGGCCAAGAAAACCAGCAGGGGGCAGCATTTCCACCCCCGCCTGCCAGGCTGAGACCCCGAAACCCTTCCAGGGCCTTTAAGAGCTGAGCTAGTAGTGGGGACCCGGCAGGCGGCTGGCTCTGCTCAGAGGGCTGCAGGGAGGGCGCTGTCCTGGGGGTCTCTCCAGGGTGGGGTCCTGGGGACCCCTGTCCTAGTAGAGGAGATGCCCAGACGCATTCCACTGGGTGTGGTTGGCTTCCCTGGAGGGTAAGGGAAGAGGGAGGCCCGGGCGGCCTTGGTGGGCTGGGGCTTAGTTGAGGAGGACGCTGTGTGTGCGTGTGTCTGTGTGTGTGTTTGTGTGTGTGCATATGTGTGCATGCACATGTGTGTGATGTTTGTGTGTGTGCGCGTGCCTGTGGTGTGTGTGCATATGTGTGCGTGCACGTGTGTGTGATGTTCGTGTGTGTGCGTGCCTGTGGTGTGTGTGCATATGTGTGTGTGCACGTGTGTGTGATGTTCGTGTGTGTGCGTGTCTGTGTGTGTGTGCGTGCCTGTGGTGTGTGTGCATATGTGTGCGTGCACGTGTGTGTGATGTTCGTGTGTGTGTGCGTTGCCTGTGGGGGGACCTGGGGGTGTTTGGCGCGGTGCCCGCCCTGAGCCCCTTCCCCGGGCACATTTCCTGTGACTGGCCCTGGCCGACCCCTGGGGTTGGGCTTCACCTCCCCACTTATTGGAGGGGAGCTGAGGCCTGGGGTGGGCCGGCACCGTGCGGGTCGCTGGGCCTCCGTCCGTCCACACTAAACGCAGATACCGCGACAGCCGGGCGTGTGCGTGCGGGTGGAACCAGGCAGAGGGTGCGGGGACTCGCCAGCCTCCGCTGGTATGGCTGCCGTGTGGCCGGCCCCGGACTCGTCCTCTGCTGACCCCGGGTGGCCTCTGCCCCAGCCGTGAGTGGCCAGCTGGAGGCTGGACAGGTAGCAGGACGGCTGTTGGGGAACTGGACGTGTCAAGGCCTCTTCCAGGTCAGAGAGTTCCAGAACCTTAGTGTGCCCGTCACGTGCACTCCTGCGGACGCGCCCAGCCCGAGGGCCCAGGAGGGTCACAGCGTCCAGTGTTGCCGCCAGCGGGGCGTCCCCGGCCCTGGCCTGCTCCAGGGACCCTCAGCAGCAGCACGGCCCTGGTCCCTGCGCGGGGAGCCGATAGCCGCCTGGCCCCGTTTCTAGGGCACGTGTGGTCGGCAGAGAGCACGGACCTCAGGGGCCCGCAGGGCGACACCAGGCTCTCCTGCCCGTCTGTGACCTGGGCAAGTCCCCAACGTCCTGGAGACGCAGCTGCCACCCCCGGGACGCTGGGAGGTCTGGCTGGGCTCTGCCAACCTGCCACCGTCCTAGGTGCTGCTGATCGTAGCTGAGGACCCCGTGTGTCTCCTGGGTGGTCACCTCGGAGCTGTGTCCCTCTCTGAGCTCCGGGAGCTGACGTGGTGCCACGTGGCTTTTCCGAGTCCTGCCCGGTGGAGGGGAGCTGTCCCCAAAGGGGGGTCTGCAGCTGCTGCACAGGCTCCTGGGGGTCACCGATATTGTCACTAAGCACTGTGACTTGGTCAGGGGTCCGGCCAGGGACTCAGGGTTTCTCAAGCTTGTCCAGCACCTGGGACGTCTCTCATTCTCGAGGAACGCAGTGTAGGGTGAGCTGGAAGAAGCTTCTGGAAGCCCGCGGGGCTGGCACGGCTCCCGGCTTCCTCGCTTCCTGGCCACGCCAGTGTTCCCAGCGGGAGCCTCCGCTCCTCTACCTGGAAGGGGCGTGAGCGCCCCGGTGCCCGGGGCAGGTTAGGTGGGGTGGCAGGGCGAGCCGCTGGCGGGAGGCCGTGGGGGCGCAGGCACTTCACCAGCAGGCGCGGCCGGGGCGAGGGGCGGGAAGACCGGTGGCGGGAGGCGGGTGGGACTGGAGTCCGGGGCGCTTGTGCAGCCACACCCCGGAATGTCCCCTGGGCGTCACCCCCTCCTCCGCAGGGGCACTGGGTTCTCCCCAGGATGCACGGAACCGGCACGCGGGCGCTTCTGCCTGGAGGCTGAGGTGCCCGGGCCCAGTGCTTCTGGGAGGCGGGCGGTGTTGACCACGTGGCCTCCCTCAGCCCAGCTCCGCCTCCGTCCCTCCCTGAACCAGGCAGCTAAGAGCTGCGGGGCGTGGGCAGCACACACCTGGCCGGCCCACCAACCCCTCCTGCCACCGGGAGGTGCCCGGGGCCAGAGCTGGGGGGCCGTTAGACTGGTCAGCGGGTGGAGGCTGCTGAGGCTGAGGGAGGACCGGGGAGGAGGCAAGGCCAGGGACACTCCCTGGAGGGCGCTGAGCTCAGGTGGGGACAGAACTGTAGGCAGAGAGGAAACCAGGGGAGAAACCCACCCGAAAGGCTGCAGATGGGCGTCCACGGCGTCCTACTTCTCCCAGGACGGTGGAGGCGCGGGAGGCTGCCCTGGATTCACTCCAAAGGTGCTTTTCTTGTCGGCCCTGGGGACTGACCCTGGAACCACAGCTCCAGCCCCTTTTAGATTTAGTTTTGAGATGGGGCCTCAGTAAGTTGCCTAGGCTGGCCTTGAACTTGCGATCCTCCTGCCTCAGCCTCCCGAGTCCTGGGCTGACAGGTGTGTGCACCGCACCTGGCTTCCGAGTGTGCTTTGAACACATCACGTGCATTTTCTTTCTTAAGTGCTTCTGTTTCTGCCCCCAAGTGAACAAGTCCCTGTTGTTCTGCTGTTTTCTGGTCGAGGGCCCCTCCGGTTTTCTCTCTGAGTCTTCCATTCCCGCCTGCCGCTCAGGGGCCCTCCCCTGGGGACGCGGGGCCTGGGCTCTGGCTGCGGGGGCTTCGGTGTACAGCGGCAGGCCCTGCGTGGGGACCACCCCTTGACCTTCGCCGCTCCGCTCTGCTTTGGAGACGCATCCTGTTGCTGTTTGGCTGCTACCGAGCAGGCTTCCCTGGACGGCCCTGGACCGGGTCTCTCCTGAGTGCTGTGCGTGTGGCCACCTCCCATTTCCCACTCTGCAATACCGCTCTAGGAACGTCCTGTTGTGTGCGTGGGGGTCCTGGAGGGCCGCTGTCCCCGGGCTATGCCCGGGGAGACGTGGGGGCCTCTCCTGCTCCCTCCAGACCCGGTCCAGCAGGGCCGGCTTGCATGGCAGGCCTGGGAGGGTCCTGTCCAACCTCAGCTGCACGGGGGTTCTGCTTTCCCCAGTCCCAGTGTGGGGCAGCTGGTGGCTCTACCGTGTGCCTTGCTGACGACACGTGCTTGCTGGCGGCTCGGACACCTGCTCTCTGGACGGCAGAGTCACATGGCCCATCTCCCCGGTGTGACCTCCATTCGAGGTCCCTGGCTCCTCTCTTACGCACGTCGCCGTGTCTTCTCCTGTTTGAGGAGGTGTTTCTCTTAACCGCATCCTTCCCCCGGCAGAAATCCGTTGCTCAGGCTGCTGCCCGCCCCGCCTTGTCCCGAGGTGGCGTGACCGACTGGCTGGCTCCTTGGTCTCAGACGTCCTCTCTGCTGCCGAGGCTCAGGAGGCTCCCCCATCTCTTCCCTTTGCGTCATGGCTTCACTTGTTATTTCTATTTTTATACTTTTAGTGCTGGGGATGGAACCCGGGGTCACCATGGAACCACATCCCCAACCCTTTTTATTTTATTTGGAGTCAGGCTCTTGCTAAGTTGCTCTGGGCCTCGCTAAATTGCTGAGGCTGGCCTCGAACTTGTGATCCTCCTGCCTCAGCCTCCCAAGCTGCTGGGATGACAGGCGTGTGCCACCGAGTCTGGCTTCTTTCTGGTTTGAACAGAGGCCTTGAGGCCGTCTGGATGGGTGTGTGCTCTGTGGACAATAAGCCCATGGCCCAGCTCCCGCCCCACCCCAGCCCGTCCTGGCTCCTCCATCATCTGCAAGCACGTGGCATCAGCTTCCCACCCGCAGGGCCGCCTCCAGCGCGGCCTTCCCTCCATGCCTTGCTTTCTCTGCTGTCCCTCGGGGGCCTGCCTCCTGTTCCAGTGGCGCCCTGTGTCCCTGCTCGATCGCTCGGAAGCCCCAGCTTTGCTCTTCTGCAGGGTCATCCTCGGGGACCTGTCCCTCCAGCGGGCGGGGGGAGCCCCTGTGTCATTGTGACTGAAATGGCGTCCGGGCCTCTGCGTTACTTGGGGGAGTTAACGGGATCGCTAGGCTCCTTTGTCCTGTTAGTGACTTAACGCTTTCCTCCCTGCAGTCCTGGGCGGGGTCCTGGGCGGGGTCCTGGGCCGGGTCAGCTCAAAGAAGCTGCTGTTTTCAACCCGCAGTTGATGCGGGCCTTCCTCTTCTGCTCCTGGGGGGTCCTGCCCGGCGTGGACAGAGGCGGGTCCTGCCCAGCGTGGACTGAGGCCGGGAGTCTCTCAGTCGGGCATGTTCAGATGGGGCTCTTTCTCTACACGGGGGGACAGCCTTTCAAGAGTGAGCGCCGGGGTCCCCTCTGCCTCGGTGGTTTGGGGTTCTCTTCTGTTGGCCCTGCGTTTGCTGGACGTCCAGAGGTTCAGAGTGCCACGGAGGTGGGGCGGTGGGGACAGGCCTGCCCCGGCCCAGGGTCCCCCACCGCCCCCGACAGCCGTGGCTCTAGGTGTCGCTCGGTAGCGTCTACCCAGCTGAGGAAATTCCCTTCAATCCTTGTTTGAGTTTTTAAAAATAAGTTAGATGTGGAATTTGATCCAGTGCTTTTGTTGGTCTCCTGAAATGATTTAACCTATTTTGTCCTCCTCTCTGAGAAGTATACCTTGATAAAGACACAATCTATAAAGATGCCAAGGTGACCCGAGTGGATTACCTAGGAGCTGTGGGTGTGGCTTCTTGTAGGTCCGAAATATTTGGAGGAGTAATGAGGTCATAGGTGACATAAGTTATATACTTATTTCATAATAATTTCACAATAATTGCTTTTCTTATCTTCAGTAAAGTAAGTCAATTTTGAAATGATGAAGGTTTTTTAGGCTGGGCGTGGTGGTGCAACCTGCAATCCCCCAGGGGCTCAGGAGGCTGAGGCAGGAGGATCACAAGTTCAGAGCCAGCCTCTGAAACCGAGACCCTGTCTCAAAATAAAAAATAAAAAGGGCCAGGGACACAGCTTGGTAGTGGAATGCTCCTGGGTTCAATCCCCAATGCAAAAAAAAAAAAAAATTTTTTTTCACAGTTTTTGCTTTATTCATAGCAATGATATAAAGGATTTTTGAAAACCATAATTACATTCAAAGTTACCTCTTAGAAGTTGAAGTAATATTTAAAAAAAGGAATTTCTCAAGTTTTCAAAAAGATTTTCATCCAAGAGTCAAAATTATTTGTAAACATTAGCAGGCAAAATATAAATCAATAAAAAAAATTCTAAAAGCAGCGGTACGCCTGTCATCCCAGTGACTTGGGAGGCTGAGGTAGGAGGACCACAGGTGTGAGGCCAGCCTAAGCAACTGAGTGAGGCCCTGTCTCAAGAAAAACAACTTATTCACCCTTTAAAAATATAACTGGCAGCCGGGGTTGATCTGATGGCCAGCACCCAACGTGCTTTTAGGTTCCAGCATTTAGGTCTCGGTGCACCTGCACGCGAGGTGCGCGTGGGTGGCCCGGGCTTCAGAATGTCCTGCACCGCCGTGGGCTGCTGTGAACGCTCCTGGCTCCTCGCCCAGTTCGTTGTGTCACCCCCGGGACCTCGGCTGCCCCTCGGAGGAGCCTAGGGAACCGTGCACTTCCCTCTGCGGCGTGAGCACGGGGGGCGGCAGGTGCCAGCCGTGTCTCCGCTGCGCCAGGCCTGCCCTCAGCGCCAAGCGGCACCCTCCCAGGTGGCTGTGGCGGGTCGACACACCTGCCGGCCTCTGGGCCATTGCCCTGGTTTCCGTGGCAACGGAAGCTCCTGGAGGCCTCTCTCCAGGCACCCGTGATGGGAGGCAGAGTGGACGTGGGGTCAGGGTGCTCTGTCCTGAGCCCCAGCTGCCTGTGTGGCTGTGTGCACATACATGCACACGCGTAATGGTGGGAGGGACCCCGGCTCAGGGCTGCTCCCTCTTAGCTGGGTCTGTGGGGTCTCTCAGTAGCGCAGAGATGCAGCTTGTGTGCAGCACGTGCTGAGCATGTGTGGGCCTCCAGTTCCACCCAGCACCACGCACACATGCACACACGTGCACAGGCACACACAAGCATGCACACATATGCACACATATGCACATAAGCACATGCATACACACGCACAGGCACACACTCGCATGCATGTACACATACACACATTCACACATACACACGCACATGCACACAAGCCTACAGCCGTAGAGCGTGGAGCTGGGGTGCAGCCCAGGGGTGTGACTTGGTCGGTGGCTGCAGCACAGCACACGTCCCCCTCCACCAGCTTGTGTCACTGGCTCGAGGACTCAGTTACCAGACACTTCACTGTGTATTTTCGCCAGTTCGTCCACAAGTGAGATCGGCCTGTGACTTTCTCTGTGACACTGTCAGTATTCTGTTTTGGAATTCAGTTCACACGCGCCTCACAAAGTGAGTTTGTAAACTCCCTCTTTTGTGTAAGCTGGGGACAGTCCATTTGTGTAAGTCACCTTACACAGAGCCACCGGGGACTCGGGCGGTGGAGGTGGAGCACCTTTGATTGCCTTTTCCTTTTATTTAATACTTTAGTCCGCTCAAGTTTGTTTTTTTTTTTAATCAATATTGGCATTTTATGTTTTCCTGGAAAGTTTTCTGGGTTTTCAAATTTGTGACCTTTCCGAGGCAAAATGCAGGTAGGGAGAAAAGAAGCTGTTTGGCCGACCCCCTTCTGTGGTCCTGGCCAGCTGCTCCTCTGGGGTGCTGTCGCCCCACAAGGGGGCCCAGCTGGTCTCTGTCCCCCGACTGGCTTCTCCTAACTTGCACTGCGTTAGCTTACTGTCACTGTGACAAACTACCGAGATAAGCAGCTTATAAGGAGGAAAGTTTTATTCTGGCTCATAGATCAGAGGTTTCAGTCCATGGTTGCCTGACCTCCTTGCCTTTGGGCTGTGCTGAGGCAGCTCGTGGTGGTGGGCAGGGGGCTGTCACCTCCCTGCAGCCTGGAGGCAAACAGAGAAAGGAGGGGCCTCCAACGACCTGAAGACTTGCACCCAGGCCGGGCCCCCAAGGCTCCACCACCTGCCCCTGTGCCCGCGGCTGGGGCTGAGCTTCAGCACGTGGGCCTAAGACGCCACGTCACCTGCTCTTCCTCCGGCACAGCGGGGCCGGAGGGGAGGGGAGTAGAGGTGGCCTGGGGGCCTCAGCCAGGGCCGGGGGTTCACTGTCTGCCACGATCAGGCGGGTGGTTACCTGGCTGGAGGTGTGTAAGGCATTCCCACGCTGCACCTCCACCTTGCGGGAAATAGTTCTAGGGACAGTGACGCCTGCCAAGGGCGTGGGAGGGACCAAGGACAGGACTGCCCTGTCCCTCCCAACCTAGATCACCCAGCCCAGCCCAGGCCCTGTGACTGTAGAGCCGGCGGGGAGCACGGGGGAGCGGGGGCTAGGGCTGGAGCTGGGCTGCAGGCCCACACGGCTCAGTTCGGGTGTCGGCCTTGCCAGATTCCCGCAGTCTGCCTTTGGATAATTTACATTTCGGATCCTCAATTTTCTGATCTGTTAATTGGAAAATTGGACATGCTATAACCCAGGGCACTCTTAACAAATGGTCTCAGTAAAATAATGTCCCTGGTCTAAGAATTCTGTTGGTTGGGCATCTAACCTACTCGGCTAATGAAAAGAAAACTAGGAAAATGATTGACGTGATGGGCTAGCTTCAGGAGGGGTTTGCTCCAGAAGCTCATGATCTGGTTCCCTGGCCTCATCTCTCTGTGACATTCTTGGCTCTGCCCTTCTCCACAGGCCAGCTTCATCCTCGGGCTGCCCCAGGTGACTGTCACGTCTGGGTTGACTCCGAGCTGACATCCATGGGCTGAACAAGGAAAACTGGTTCTTTAGGGGCGCAGGGTCATGAGAGGAAGGGAGACTCCTTCCCAGAGGCCTCAGTGAGTGTCCTGTCATCTCATTGGCTTGGCTTGGGTCACATGTTCCCCCAGGAGCCAATCGCTGCCCTCTGAGCTGAGCATGGAGTAGCTCCAGGCTGTAGGCTGGCTGGGAAGGCAGGTCCAAGGGGTGCTGGCCAGGGTGGGAGCTGAGACTACTGGGGCGGCAGCTCTGCCTAACTCTCTGCCTTCTGCCACCTTCACCCCACCTTCTGTCCTCATTGCGACTCTCCTAACAGGCGGGAGGGACAGGTCCTACCTCGTCTCTGCACAGAAACCTTCAGCAGCTCACTATCTCCTTAGGAGCCAAGCTGAGTCTGTGACCTCCCAGTGAGGCCCTAGGACGGGCTGGCTTCCCACCGCAGCCTCGCCCAAACCCGGGGAAGCCCATGCCACTGGGGCCTCGCTTACTCCCTGCCACCCAGTGGCTCCCACCCCAGGGCCTTTGCATGTGCTGAGACCTCTGCCTGGGACTCCTTTCCCTTGACAACTGTGCGCCTTTAGGATCAGCCTGTCTACAGCAGAAACTCCTCGTGATCCTCTGCCTCTGTCCTTGGCTTGATGGGGCAGCCGCTGTCTTTATTCACAACTGTGCCTGCGGGGCCCAGAGCAGCACCTGGCACCAAGTAGGTACTCAGTGAGCAGCGGCATGGACGGCAGCCCTGCTCGGCACTCCTCCTGCTGTCCCGAGGGCTCCCTCTCTCTCTTGCCCTGTCCTGTCCCAGCGACCAGAGGCCGTCCACCCTGATGATCACCATGCGTGCCCTCAACACTGGAGTGCCCTCTGGCCCTGGGGGCAGCTGGCCAGAGGACCGCTCTCGTCCTCCTCCTCTCCTCCTCGCGCGAGGCTGCCCGGATCTTATTAGCCCTGTTTACATGGCCGAGATGTCGAGCGATTAATTTTTAATGGCTTGGTTTATTGCATGTTTGAACGGTTTATTGAGTAATTCCCACATTTAAGTGATTAATTCCCCAGAGTTCAGAACGACTGGTTAGTTTTACATTAATCAGGGTTTCTGAATGCCAAGAGACAATCAATCCATCCCTCCTGCCAGGGAGAGTGACGCCGGAATACCTCCAGGTACAAGGAGGTTAAGAAAAGAAGTAATTAAAACCCTGTTTCCCCTCATGCAGATTTGATGTCTCTCTCCTTCTCTCTCCCTCTCCTCCACACCCTCTTCCCCTCCCGCAGTAAGGACTTGCCCTGAGCCCAGCTGCTCTCAGGAAGGTCAAGTCTACCTTGATTCCCCGATTCCCTGGTGCTGAGGCCGCACCTGCTGTGGGAGGGCCCACCTCTCAACCTGATCTTCCACGAGGTGCAGGAGTGGCTACATCGGGCCTGGGAGGGACTGTCTGGGCACCCCTGGTGGCTGGTGGAAGCCCAGACGGGCCTCAAGTGAATCTGCCACAGGACACAAGGAGGGCGCAGGGATGGGCTGCAAGCCCGGATCTGCTGGGCTCTGAGCGGGAAGGACCCGGGTGGCCTCTGCATCCCTTGCGTCTCTGCAGCTGCCGTGACCCTCGCCTGTGGCTGGAAATGGCACACGCGTTGTCCTGCCGCCCCGACACTCAGAAGCACCGTGGCTCTCGCTGTGCTGAAGTCTGGTGTTGCCAGGTTTCGTTCCTGGTGGAGGCTGTTGGGAGGCCCGTTTCCTGGCCTTCTTCGGTTTCTCGAGGCCGCCTGCGTTCCTTGGCTCATGGCCCCTTCTGTCTTCCAAGCGGCGGCCGCATCTCCTCTTGGCTCCCTCTGGCCCGTTCCTTCTGCCTCCGCTTCCACCTTTAAAGGACCTTGATCGCACTGGCTCCTGAGTTCAGGGGATTAGGAGCCTTGACTCCACCTTCATCCGTGAGGCCCCTCGGCCACGTGGTGGGGCATATTCGCAAGCCCCGAGGCCGAGGGCCTGATAGAGGTTCAGACCCCAGCCCAGCCCCTCGATGACTGTGGGACGGGTTCGCTTCCTGTCGGTTTCTTTAGATGAAAGTCTGAGGCCACTGGTCCTGCCTCTCCCCGGAGCTGTCCTGGGGCAACAGGAGGGACGTGCCTGGGGCTGCGGGCAGGGAACTCGCCTAAGGCCAGCAGCAACTCTGGATAAAGCAGAGCGAAGACCAGGAGGAGGCTGGTGGCCTCCCAGGTGGGTCTGGGGTCTGAGGATGCAGATGCAAGAGCTGCATCCGGGAAGTTCCTGGGAAATGGCTGAACCACACAGCCATCCTCAGGGGCCCTCGGAGGGCCGGCAGAGCCCCCGCCATGCAGGGCTGAGGGGAGAAGACCCGCGTTCCCCTCCCAGGAGGCGGAGAGCAGCGGGCTCAGCAGGCGGACAGGAGCCAGCGTGTCTCAGGTTTGTCCCCTGTGTCCTTGGAAGGACGTTGCTGTCCTTGGAGAATCAACAGAGGGCCGTGACTACCATCGCAACCGAGGCTGAGGGAGCCGTGAGCCAGAGCCGCGGGCCGTCAAGGCGGTGGCGAAGAGCGCGGCTCTGGACCCACGGGCGTGCGCTTTAAGGTCAAAAATTTTTTGTTACCAGAGATCAAACCCGGGCGCTCAACCACTGAGCTACGTCCCCAGCCCTTTTCTGTATTTATTTAGAGACAGGGTCTTGCCGACTTGCTCAGGGCCTTGCTACTTTGTTGCTGAGGCTGGCTTTGGACTCGCCATCCTCCTGCCTCAGCCTCCCGGGCCTCTGGAATTACAGGCATCTGCTACCGCACCTGGTCCAGGTGTGCATTTTAATCCTGCTGACACCGTGAACCAGTGGGCCTGGGGCCAGTCCCTGTTCTCCACTAAGCCTCAGTGTCTCCACCTACAAACTGGACGCTGGCCATTGTGCGAGCGTGCAGATTAAGTGAGATAATACGTGGATGGGGATTTCGGCAGAGAAGAAAGGTAGGAAGGATCACAGCCTCAGGTGGCCACACGTCGGCGAGGCTGAACTTCAGGCGCGTGGGCGCGGGAGGGGAGGCGAGCCCCGGAAGGACCTGCCCTGAGTGTGGGCTTCCCCCTGGGCAGTGGTCGCCGTGGGCGGGCTGCGAGCAGAAGAGTGACCAGAACCTACAGAGCACACTCGTGCTCGGGGGCCTGGGCTATGGCCCACCTGGGCTCTGCCACGCTGCCAGCAAACCAGGGCATCTAAAAACCACGTTCTTTCAACACCAACCGATTTAACAGAAGCACGCCTGTTATGTGCCGGAAACGGGGAAGTAAAATGCAAACACAAACTTGTCCCCCAAGGCTTCCTGCTGTGGTGCCCAGCGGGAGGGAGGAAGCCCGGGGCGAGGCGGAGGGTCGTCCAGGGCTGCGCAGAGGGGGCCTTCAGGGGCCTCGGGCTGGCTAACAGGAGCAGTGGGGCAGGTGCTCTGGACGGGGCAGGACGGAGCCAGGGAGGCCCCCGGGCGGAGGGCGGGACAGAGAGGCTGGGTGCTGGGGAGTCAGCAGAGGCCTGGCCACCTGCATGCCCTTGGCCTCGGCTGGGCTTGGCTCTGCTCCATCCGGCTCCTCCCTGGATGAGGCCACCAGTGCAGAGCCTGTCCTCGCCCGTGTGCCCAGCGCCCAGCCCCCTCCCTCCCCTGCTCTGTCTTCCTCTGGCAGCAGAACTCAGCCTGTGACCTGTAGTCACTGGGCCAGTCTGTCCCCTCCCACCCTTTCTGTCCCTAGAGGCCTTTCATCTGTCAGACGCTCATGCTCGGAGAAGGTGCCAGAACCTTCAGGGCACCTGCGGGACCCTCGCCGGCTTCCCTGGCCACCACCCTCTGGCTGCGTTGGCCCCGGCGCTTTTCTGCACGCACGTGCCCACTTTTGCTTGATCTGGTTGAAGGTGAATCACGCGACACTTTACCCATAAATACTTCATATAGCACCTTAAATTCAGGATATTCTTCTTAAGAACCATAGGATAGTGGTTTTAATTTGACATGAAAAATATGACCCCCATTCAGATTTCACCAACTGTTCCCAAAAAGGTCCCTTTAAAAAATTCACTGCAGAGCCAGGCATGGTGGCACATGCCTGTACTCCCAGCAGCTGAGGAGGCTGAGGCAGGAGGACCAAGAGTTCAGAGCCAGCCTCAGCAACTTAGTGAGGCCCTGTAATAGTTACTTTGAACTGTCAACTTGATTGGCTTGAGAGATGCTGATGATCAAGAGGCCTCTGGGTGTGTCCATGAGGGCGTGTCTAGGAATGATTGGCATGTGGGATAGCGAACTGGAGTGGAGCCCCTCCCTAAGCGTGGGCAGCATTGCCCAATAGGATGGAGTAAAAGCTGGGAGAACAGGAAGCAGGTGCAGACGCAGCTCGGCTCTTCCTGAACCGGTTCTTGATTGCTGCTTCCATCCTCTGAGGATCCGGGACTCTCACTTCTTCACTCTTCCACAGTGGACTCTGCCAGAGATTCTCCAGGAAGTTTCTAGAAGCTCTGGTCTTGGACAAGGGTAGCACTGTTGATCCCTCTTGTTCTGGGGCTTCTGTGTCTTAGACTGCACAGCTGCTGGTTCTTCCAGCTCTCCAGCTGCAGACGGCCATGGTGGACTCTCCAGCCTCTGGTCGTGTGAGCCCACCTGACAAATCCCCTTTATCATCAGGCTTCCCGCCGGTTCTGTTCCTCTAGAGAACCCTGACTGATACAGGCCCTAAGCAATTTAGTGAGACCCTGTCTCTAAATAAAAAATTAAAAAGGCCGGGGATGTGACTCAGTGGTAAAGTGCCCCTGGGTTCAAACCCTCAGTCCCACAAAAACACAAAATAAAACAAAAAACCTCACGGTAGGTCTGGGGTTGTAGCTGGTGGTAGCGACTTGCCTAGCATGCACACGGTCAGAGCTCCATCCCCAACACAGGGAGATGCAGTGAAATTCACTGAGAAGTCGCACGCACTAGGACTCGGTCCTTCTGACGTAAAGTTCTAGGTTCCGATAAACATACTCAGGCGCGTAATGACTTTAACAGTTGACCTGTGGTACAGTTCCACCACCTCAA
Organism: Sciurus carolinensis; assembly: GCF_902686445.1. Taxonomy (NCBI): domain Eukaryota; kingdom Metazoa; phylum Chordata; class Mammalia; order Rodentia; family Sciuridae; genus Sciurus; species Sciurus carolinensis. Next base: position 197,046,377 of record NC_062213.1, on the reverse strand, counting down.
TTCCTGCTGCCCCTGTGTGGCCCACCCTTCCCCACATCCCCAGCCCCTGGCAACTGCTGATCTCTCCTGTAACTGTAGTTTGCCTTTCTAGAATGTCACATATGGCTGAGAAGGTAGCAAAGTGGTAGAGCGCTTGCCTAGCTTGTGCCAAGGCTATGGGTTCCGTCTCTAGTACTGAAAAGAAGAAGTCAGAGTAGTGGGGACGCAGAGTCTGCAAGCCTGGTGTTCACTGGGCATGCTGGTTTTGAGAGGTATCCTTGTGGATGTAAATGTCAGCAGCCCATTCCTTTTTCATAGCTGAGTAGTATGCCATTGAGTGGAATGTGCCACAGTTAGTTTACCAGCTCACCAGTGCACACACGGGTCATTTCCTGCACTTTGTGGTTATGAGTAAACCCCCACCAACGTTGGTGTGAAGGTTTTTGTGTGACTGTAAGCTCTATTTCTCTGTGTAAGTACTTAGGGACTGGATTGCTTGGTGGTGTGGTAAGTACATGTTTAATTTTGGAATAGACTTTCAAACTCTTTTCCAGATTGAACCATTTTATATTCCCATGGGCATGCAGGAGGCTTTCTGTTCCTCCACATCCCTACTAGCAGCTGGTATTGTCCTTTAAATTTTTTTTCTAAGTCATTCTTTTGTGTGTGTGTTGGGGGTGAGATACTGGAAATTGAATCCAGGGATGCTCTACCATTGAACTACATCCCTAGCCCTTGTTCTATTGAGATAGTTCTAACTAGGTTACTGAGGCTGGTCTTGATCTGTAATCCTCCCACTTCAGCCTCCTGAGTCACTGGGATCACAGGTGTGCACCATGCGTGGCTATTTAACCATTCCAATAGTTATGTAGTAGTATTTCATTATGGTTTTAATTCACATTTCCCTAAGACTAATGATATTTAACATTTTCATGTGGTTATTAATATCCATATAACTTCTTGGATGAACTGTGCAAATCTTTCGACCATTTAAAAAATGAGTTTTTTTTTCTTATTGTTGATTTTTGATAGTTCTTTATATACTGTGGGTCCAAGTCCCTTTACAGATATATGATTTGCAATTATTTTCTCTGTCAGTGGCTTTGTCTCTTAGTAGAATTTTGAAGTTTTAAATATTGATGTAGTATCATTTTCTTTTTTGGATTGCACTTTGGATGTTCGGTCTAAGAACACTTAGATATTCTTAGATCTAAGGTCACAAAGGTGTTTCTCTTATGTTTTCTTCTAGGAGTTTTACAGTATTCTGTTTACATTTTTCATGATTCATCTTGAGTGAATTTTTTGAAGAGGAGGCAAGGAATGGGTCTAGGTTACTTTTATTATTATTTTGCCCAAAGCGATCCCTTTTCTAGCACCCCCCCCCCGAAAAGACCCTTTTTCCATCACTGAGTTGTTCTTGCACCTTTGTTAAAATCAGTGTCTGTGTTTGCTAAGCCGTCCCCTGGCTCTGTGCTTTCCCACTGGTCATTGGATTATCATTTTACCAACATCACAACATCACACCATCACACCGTCTGAATTATTGGGGATTTATAGTGGGTCTGGAAGCCAGGTAGCCTGAGTCTTCCAGCTTTGTACTTTTTCAAAGTTATTTTGGCTATTCTAATTCCTCCATCTTTATGTATAAATTTTAGAATCAGCTTGCTGAAATCTAAAACTAATTCTGATTTTGATGGGAATTGAGTCTACAGGTCATTTTAGGGAGAAATGACATTTGATGTAATTGGGTTCTCTGATCCATGAGCATAGCATCTCTCTGTATTTAGTTTTTTAAAAATTTCTTTCATCATTGTTTTATGGTTTTCACCATATTTTATGATAGGTTTTGTTAGATTGATACCAAAGTGTTTTATATTTTTTGATGCTATTATAAATGACATTTAAAAATTGATTTGCAGGGGCTGGGGCTGGGGCTTAGTGGTAGAGTGCTTGCCTAGCATGTGTGAGGCACTGGGTTTGATTCTGAGCACCACATAAAAATAAATGAATGAAATGAAGGTCCATCAACATCTAAAAAAATTGATTTGCAGCTGTTTATTGCTAGAATATAAAATATAATTGGATTTTAAAATATTAACCTTATGTCCTGTGACTTGGTCAAACTCACTTATTAGTTTTAGAATATTTTTTTGTAGATGTCTTAAGACTTTTTACATAGACAATTATATCTTCTTCAATAGGGGTAGTTTTATTTTTTCCTTTCCAATTTTATGTCTTTAATTATTTCTTTTCTTGTCTTATTACAATGGCTAGGACTTCTAGTTCAATGTTGAATGAGCATGACTAATGAGTGTTGATATTCTTATCTTGTTCCCATTTTCAGAGAGAAAGTATTCTATTTTCCATTATTATATATGTTAGCTAAAGGTTTGTATAGATATCATTTTTTAGGTTAAGGAAATTCCCTTTTATTCCTAGCTGTTGAAAGTTTTTATTATAAACGTATGCAGAATTTGATCCATTGATTTTTGCATCTAGTGAGGTAGTCACGTTGGTTTTCTTCTTTGGTCTGCTGGTAGATTGAATTGCATTGATTTAAAATGTCAAACCAGCCTTGCCTTCCTGGGAGAAGTCCCATTTAGTCAAGGTGTATTATTCTTTTTATTTATTACTGGATTTGCCAAAACTCTGTTAAAGAATGTTTATAATATCTATCTTCATGAGTAAGTTCAGTTTAAAGTTTTCTTTCTTTTCTTCCTTTTTATAGTCTCTATGCTTTTGGTTTGGGGTAAAGTTGGCCTCACAAAATGAGTTGGGACATGTGGCCTCTTTTTTTTTTTTTTGATTTCTGAAAGAGAAAATGTATAATCGGTATTGTTTTGCATTAAATGTTTAATAGGATTTTCTAGTGGAACCATTTGGGACTGGGTTCTTTCTTTTCGTTGGAGGTTATAACTGAAAAGCCAATTTCACCTCAATTGTCCAACAAATAGGCACGAAATTGTTCCTGGTGTTCCTCTGTTACCCCTCTGAGATCCCAGGGCCGTCACTTCTGTCATCAGCCTCTTGAGTCTTCTTTCTGTGTTTCAGAGTCTGGCTAGAGGCTGATGGGTTTTATGGATCTTTTCAGAAAACCTGCTTTTGGTCTTATTGTCTTGTCTCCGCTGGTTTCCTGTTTTCAACTTGAATTCGTTTTCGCTTTATTATTTCCATCCTCTACTTTCCTTTGGTCCTTCCCGATTTCGTGCCGCTCCTAGTTTCAACCTCTGCTTCGGGGAAGGTCCGTGCTGCGCTCTGTCATCTCATCTGTCCTCGCGTGTCCCGTTCCTGAACATGACACGTCTCCTGCTGCCCTTGCTGAAGTGGCCTGTCAAGGTCGGAAAACCAGCAGAGACAGAAAATCTCTGCACAAACCACTTGTCTGCTTGTTCTAGCAGTTGCTGAAATGGGAGTTGACGTCTGTGGGTTTAGTGGACTTTCCAGTTCCTCTGCACTTGTTTGACGTTACGCTTGCTCTTCCAGTTTTCCTCTATCCGTGTTTCACGGTGCTGTGGTTTGATATGTCCCCCAAAGTTCGTGCGTTGGCAACTTCATCCCCAATGCAACGGTGTAGAGGAGGGGGACCTTTAAGGGGCGAGTCACCGTGCGCTCTGTCCTCGTGCAGGGATTTATTGCAAGAGCCATGAGTTCTCAGAGTTCTGATAAAAGGGCGACTCCAGGCCCTTTGCCCAGTCTGAAGCGTGTGCTCTCCTGCCTTCTGCCAGGGGATGATACAACCGGAAGGCCCTCGCCGGACGTTGCCCCTCCTGGACTTCCTGGCCTCCAGAACCGTGAACCATATCAGTTCTTTCCTTTATAAATAACCGAGTCTCTGGTGTTCTGGTGTAGCCGCAGGAACAGACTAAGGCACAGAATGTGTCATGTTCCATTTTTTACTTTTAGCTGTTCTTCCTCATCTTATTTAATGTGGGATTCTTGGAGACAGCCTCCAGGGAGATCTTTCTGTTGCAATCCAACAGTCTCTTTTTGGGGGCAGGGGTACTGGGGACTGAACTCAGGGGCACTCAACCTCTGAGCCACATCCCCAGCCCTGTTTTGTATTTTATTTAGAGACGGGGCCTTGCTGAGTTGTTTGGTGCCTCGCCATTGCTGAGGCTGGCTTTGGACTCGCGATCCTCCTGCCTCAGCCTCCATTCCAGAACTTGTTTGATGGGACTCTGAGGCACCGTTCTTTAATTCTTTCGTTTCTCCTTGTTTTTCAGATTGGATAATTTCTATTAATAGGGGAATCATTCCCTATCATCTCTATTCTGTGATTGAGCTGAACTTTAAAAAACATTTTCAGATATTACGTACATCTGTCCTTGCATTTCTACTTGGTTCTTTTTGTAATTTCTATTGCTTTCTGAAAACACCTGTCTTTCTGTTGATTCAAGCCTATCTATCTTTACATACCGTGCAACATTATGATAGGTGCTTTACTGTCTTGGTAACTCTGGTGCTGGGTCCATCTGGGGGTTGACATCTTTGTCTTGTCCCTTAAGAATTAGTCACATTGTCTGGTTCTTTATATGCTGGATGATTTTAATTTGAATAAAGTTTGAGCATCCCTAATCTCAAAATCCAAAATTCAAAATGCTATAAAATCCAAGACGTTTTGAGCACGATGCCGCAATTGGAAAATACTGGGCTACGAAGCTTTGTTTCATGCACAAAGTTCTCAGAACTGTTGTACGGTCTTACCCTCAGGCCGTGTGTACGAGACATATGAAATAGTAACAAACTTCATATTTAGACGTGGGTTCTGTCCCCAAGATATCTTATGTATATGCAAATATTTCAAAATTCAAAACCATCTGACATTCAGAACACTTCTGGTCTCAAGCATTTTGGAAAAGGGACCCTGAGCCTGCCCTGTGTCGGGGACCCTGTTCTGTTAGAATCTTCTGAGAATGTTTGCTTTGTGTTTTTAGCCTTCAGTCCCCGGAGTCCGGCTCAGCTGAGGGTCTGCCTTGCCTCTGGGGAGTGGGGTCCAGCGTGGGTCCAGCTCACGGGCCTCTGCGGCCCTGCGTCTGTCCACCCCTGGCCAGGTGGCCCTGGGACACGAGGCGTCCACACCCAGGATTGAGGGAACCCTGTCTTTGGTTGGCTCCCGTCTCTTTACTCTTGATTATAATTTCTTGATGACTTGGGCCTCTTTTCCTGGTCTGAGGGCCAGAAAGACAGGTCTCCTCTGTCCTGGCGGCTGGTCAGCCCCTCTGGGGCACCGCTGGAGACCTGCCCCGTGTCACCATTTGCAGAGGAAACAGGAAGAGAAGAAGAGGGAGCCTCCCCGAAGGCCGACCGACCTCCCGGCTCCGATCCCCCTCCTCCGCCTGCTGGTCCCCGCACTGTCCCCAGCGGGGGCTCCTTGGTTTTGTGTGGATTTCACCTTCCTCTGTAGGAAGGCGGTCGGGGCCTCCTCCATCCGGCACCACCAGCAGCCAGACGGGGTTCCTGCAGTGGTTCTCCCGCGGTGCCCCCCGTCACTTAGCCCAGGAGGGCCCCGAGGTCACCGCTCTCGTGACCTGGGCTTTTGACCTGGTCTGCCTGCATCCTCAGGAGCGTGGGGACACTCAGATCCAAATCGTGACTCCTGTTCCCGCCTGTCAGACTCTCAAACTCAGTTGTCCCCAGGGGAATTGGTTCCAGGGCCCCTAGGACACCAAAGCCCTCTGAAGCTCCAACCTCTCGTGTAAACTGCACAGCGTCACAAAGCGTCTCCAGGTCTCCTCGCCCGAGTCTTCTCTGGATTCACGGTGCCGACCATGATGTAAATGCTGCCTGAAGGTTGTCACGCATATGGCTCAGGGGAAAGCGACTGCTGTCCCTGCAGGTGCAGTGAGTGCGTGCGTGTGTGCGCACGTGCGTGCATGTGTGCGTGCGAGCATGTGTGCATGTGTGTGTACATGTGTGTATGCCTGCATGTGTATGTGTGCATGCCTGCATGTATGTGCGTGCATGTGTGCGTGCATGTGTGTATGCCTGCATGTGTGTATGTGTGCATGCCTGCATGTATGTGCATGCATGTGCGTGCATGTGTGTGCATGTGTATGCCTGCATGTATGTGCATGCATGTGTGTGTGCATGTGTGTATGCCTGCATGCGTGTATGTGTGCATGCGTGTATGTGTGCATGCCTGCATGTATGTGCATGCATGTGTGTATGTGTATGCCTGCATGTGTATGTGTGCATGCCTGTATGTATGTGCATGTGTGTGCATGTGTGTATGCCTGCATGTGTGTGCATGTGTGTGTGCATGTGTGTATGCCTGCATGTGTATGTGTGCATGCCTGCATGTATGTGCATGCATGTGCATGCATGTGTGTGCATATGTGTATGCCTGCATGTATGTGCATGCATGCGTGTGCATGTGTGTGCATGCGTGTATGCCTGCATGCGTGTATGTGTGCATGCCTGCATGTATGTGCATGCATGCGTGTGTGTGTATGCCTGCATGTGTGTGCATGTGTGTGCATGTGTGTATGCCTGCATGTGTGTATGTGTGCATGCCTGCATGTATGTGCATGCATGTGTGCATATGTGTATGCCTGCATGTATGTGCATGCATGTGTGTGCATGTGTGTATGCCTGCATGTGTATGTGTGCATGCCTGCATGTGTGTGCATGTGTGTATGCCTGCATGTGTGTATGTGTGCATGCCTGTGCGTGCATGTGTGTGCATGTGTGTATGCCTGCCTGTGTGTATGTGTGCATGCGTGTGTGCATGCGTGTGTGCCTGTGCAGTGCTCGGGAGGGAACTCCGGGCCTTGAAAACGCCAGGCAAGCGCTCTACCCCTGAGCCGCATCCCCAGACCCCGGATGCCATTTTTAAAAAAATAGAGTATTTTCAGGCCAGGCTGAGTGGAGTGCAGGGACGCCACTGGGTACGGAGGGCTGCTGTGCATCCGGGATGGGACCCCAGGCCCTCCTCCCTGCTGCCAGCGCCCCCTCTCTGTTCTCCTCCTCCTGAACCTCCACTCCTGCCCTCCACAGTCCGCTCTTCCTCAGCCAAATGATCCCGTAACAACTCTCCTCAGGTGGCACCCTTCTCTGCTCGCCCCCCGTGGCCCCACATCTGCAAGCACCATGCAGCAGCCCACAGGGCTCTTCCAAGGTCACCACACCTCCCTCAGCACCTCGGTCGCCCGGCTGTTCTGAGAATGTATCTGGCCTCCTCTTCCTCAGGGCCTTCGCTCTGGCTGTTCCATTGGTGTTGAATGCTGTTCCAGGCATTCAGGTCTCTGCTCAAACACCCTGTGGAGGGACCTTCTATGCAACCCCAGGCTTCTGTGCTCTCAAATGCCCCAGCCCCTTGCCAGCTGTCCCCTTTGTCCCCTGTACTAACCCCCCACATACTCTGTCAGATGTGGTCATCACGCAGTCTTCCCGGGTGGAACGCGAACCCCAGGAGGGGAGCGACCTGCGGGTCTAGGACGGCTCCTGGTGCCTGGCGAGGCTGGGCCGGGCTTCACAGCGGAGGTGCCTTGGGGACGTGGTGGGTCCCCGTCCCGGGAGCTGCTCCCCGTGGCCATCCCCCGGGAGAATCGGCCAGCCTCCCGCCCTCCTGCCCCCAGTGGGCCAGTCAGGCCACCAGTCCGGAGCACCAGTGCCTTGACTGACAAGGGCAGAGGTGCCCGCCAGCGGCTCCTACCTGCCAGGGCCGAGGCGGCGACACGGGCTCCCTGCTCTCGTGCAGGGTCAGGGGCAGGGGCGGAGCCGGCTCCCCGGAATGTGGTCCAGGCTTGGTTGTCTGTCACCGAGGCTGAGTGGGTGTGAGGACTCCGTCCCCAGCCTGCCAGAGGGCGAGGCGGGCCGGGCCGGTCCCTCCCGCAGAGCTCCCCGCTGCTCCCATGTCAGAGCTCCTTAGAGGCAGGGAGGCCGATCTCTCCCCCCAGGGTGGGGACAGCAGGGAGCCCCTGGCCAGGCCCTGACAGGGGCTGTCATGCTCCGTCCTGACGGGCGGATGGGGTGGTTGCCCAGAAGCAGAAGCAGAGCAGGAGCTGGCGGGGTGACGTCCCTGGAATGCAGCCTTCGGGCTGCTCAGCCTCCCCGGAGGCTCCCGGGGGAGGCACCATGCCCAGGAGGGCCTCCAGTCACTGTCCCGTCACTGGAAGATTTATGTCCTGCAAGGTGATTCCATGAACCTTTTAGGGGGTGTCCCCACACTCGCTGGGTGTCCCCTGGGTGGCATTTAACCTGAGAGTGACACATTGACTCTAAAGAGAGCAGCCGGGAGAGTTTCCATGGACAGTCGCGTGCCCACCTCTGCCGTCCAGGGGGCACGTCCTGTGACTGCCCCAGTTCTGCCACCGTCCCTGGGCGAGCCCACTGGTGCCGCTGACCCGCTTTCTGTCTTCCCGTCTTACCTTTCCAGCGTGTCACCTGAGTGGAACGGCAGGGCTCGTGTCCGTGGTACCCGGTTCCTTCAGGCTCCGTGCCCTGATGACTGTGGTCCCTCTTCGTCACCAGCGACCCGGCTGGCGTTCTAGCCAGTGAGAGCTGCTCTCTCCAGTTCCCGGAGGCTCTTGGGCTGATTCCCGTTTGGGGAAGTGAGGCAGAAAGCGCCCGTGCGCGTGGCTTGCCGGCCCCAGGGGTCGCCTTTGCGTTTCTCTTGGTGCGTCCCAGGTGGAAATGCGAGGTCACGTGACCGCAGCCTGGTTAAGCCACCGGCCACGCTGTTCCAGAGCTTCTGTGCCGTCTCCCCGCCCTCCCTCAGCCCGGTCCCCACCTCCTTGCCAGCACTTGGAATAGCCCGGCCTGAACTTTAGCCGCCCCCAGGTGTCGGGGGTTCCGCTGGGGTTGTGATTGGCGTTGTGATTGGTGTTTTCCTGATAGTACCCTTTCGAGTGCTCACTTGCCATCCACATGTGTTCTGTGGCGACGTGAGGGCTCAAAACTTTCACCCACCTGAAAGGCGGTTTGTCTTATTGTTGGGTTTCTGGAGTTCTTTATGTTTTTTGGATCGAGTTGTTTATCAGATACCTGATTTGCAGATATCTCCTCCTCCGTCTCTACAACGAGACTTTCTTCATCTCTCTCGGTACCAGAGATCGAATCCAGGGTCACTTAACCACTGAGTCACATCCCCAACCCTTTTTATTTTTTATTTAGAGACAGAATCGTGCTGAGTTGCTTAGGGCTTTGCTAAATCACTGAGGCTGGCCTTGCAATTGCCATCCTCCTGCCTCAGCCTCCCAAGCCGCTGGGATCACAGGTGTCACCACCTGCACGCACCCCGCTGTCTTTTCATTCTCTTAACAGTGCCCTTCAGGGAGGAAAGTTCTTAAATTCAACAAAGCCCAGTTTATTCATCAGGTCTTGCGGATCAAGCTTTTTGTTGGTATCTGAGAAAACCTTGCTTCCCTAAAGGCACAGTGATTTCTGCTGTTTTCTTTTACAAGTTTCGTGCGTTAGGCGTCACGTGTTGGCGGTGATGACGCTGAGTTCCTCCTCGGGCGTGACGTGCCCTGGGTTTTTGACCTCCGTGCCCAGTCGCTCTCTGCCCTCGGTGGGGCCTGCGCTTCCCCAATCAGCTGTTCCAGTCGAGGTTGGCCGGCTGCTCACGGCCGTTCCCAGAGGCGGATCTCTGCCCTGCGTCTGTGGGGCTCCTCACCGACACCACACCCTGTGGCCCGGCGCCTTCCTGGAGCCCAGGGGGTGGTGACCCTGCCTTTTGAGCATGGGGCGCTGTCCCCCCGTCACCACAGCCAGGTGGGGTCTCGCTGGCTCCTCCTCTATGGTCAGCCCCCTGTGGACTAGAAACCAGGCCTCCTCATCCTGCACGGGTGGCCTCTGGGGTCCGTGCTCGACTGTCACACCTGCCTCCTTAGTTGGGGATCCCTGGGGAAACAGTGTCGCCCCTCCGTGCCTCGGTTTCCTCATCTGCAGCGGGTGTGATGTGGTGCCCGCCTCACAGGCCGTGGCGGGGCTGGGGGCCGGGGGTTCGGCTGGTGTTGAGGAAGTGGCTGAGCGTGGGGTGGGCACAGATGGAGATTTCCAGCAGTTCCACCTACAGCGTCCCGCGTCCTGGGTGCAGGGACAGCTCCACAGCGCAGCTGTCACCCCGTCGTCCCTGCTGTCACCCCGACGTCACTGCTGTTGAGGGCGGTGGCCCCTCAGGCTGCACCTCACAGCCCACGTGCCCGCTGCTCAGGAGCCCGTGTCTCCTGTGTGACCCTGACCTTGTCCAGTCTGCCGAGGACAGCAGAGCGGCCCCCTGGCGTGGTGGCTGGTGGGCTGGTGTGCGGGGTGCAACGGCAGCCGGCTCGCTGGGCAGGACTGGGGTTGGCGGGCGGCCGAGGCCGGCTGGGTGCCTCGTGGGGTGGCCAGGAGCTCAGGACGGGAGACGTTCCCAGCCCAGTCACGGCTGCCCACGGGCTCAGAGGGCGGCCTCAGCTCTCGGGGGGTGGAGGGTGCGGGCAGCCGGGGTGGCCTAGGACGTGTCCAGGGACAGCCCTGTCCTTCCCTCCCAGGTGGCGCTAGCTCTGGAGAAGGCCCCCCGCCTCCGCCATGGCCGCGAGGACCCTCATCATCGACCACGGGTCTGGCTTCCTGAAGGCCGGGCTGTCGGGCTGGAACGAGCCGCAGATGATCTTCCCGAGCATCGTGAACTACGTGCCCTGCAGGGAGAACCCGGGGCCCAGCCACGCCCAGAGGCGCGTGAGCCTGGGCATCGATATCTGCCACCCCGACACCTACAGCTACCCCATAGAGCGTGGCCGCGTCCTCAACTGGGAGGGCGTGCAGCACATCTGGTCCTTCGTCCTGGAGAAGCACAGGCAGGAGTGCGAGGACTTCCCCGTGCTCATCACCGAGACGCCCCGGAGGGAGCCCGCCGACCGGAAGAAGACCCTGGAGGTGAGCGCCTCCGAGCCCGGGCGCGGGCTGTGCTCCTTGGCAACTCTTAGGGGCTGTCCGAGTCCCGGCGTGCCTGGCACGGGCCCCCAGAGTCACGGGGGGCTGCTCAGGGGAGGCTCTGCTGTCTGCTCAGACCCCACGCACCCTCTGGCCTTCCGGGGGGAAGCCTCAACCACGAGGAAGTCAGCAAATAAGCATTCCCGACTGTGACCGGTTCTAGAAATAAGTGGGGTGATGGCTGACCCGGGGGGAGAAGGAGCTGGCGGGGAGGCAGGTGCGATCAGGGAGGGCTTCTCAGAGGGGGTGACTGCAGCCCAGTGAGCGGGAGAGCGCGGTGGGCAGGCTGAGCTCCCAGGCCTGCTAGCTGGGGGAGCGCCTGGATTTTACTCTAAGTCCAAGGTTGGCCAACTGTGGTCAGCGAGCCGAACCCGGCCCACCCCTTGAGTTTGCAAATAAAGTTTTATTGGCAAACAGCCACACCTGGTCACGCGCATCTCGTCTAGGGCTGCTTTCACGGCATGGCAGCAGAATTGAGGAGTATGACAGAGACTGGCCCGTAAGATCTAGAAGATCTACAATTGTAGGTTTGCTGGGTGAAATACATGAAGCCTAGTTAGATTCAAATGTCCTAGTGTGAGGAAAGTACTATACTCAGATATTTGTTGTTGATCTGGAATTCAGACCCAGCTGGGCGTCCCGTACCTGTATTTGCTGAATGGGACGCCTGGTCACATGGCTGTTTGCGGGAGTGTCACCAACCCTGCTGTCTAGGACCAGAGGCTCCCGGAGAGCTGTCCTACCTGAGTTTCTATTTCAGGAGAACCTTGGTGACTGTTTGGGCCAAGAGTGGTGGTGTGGGGGGGTCACTGTGAGGACAGGAGCGGGGAGCCCTCCCACCGTGGGGAGAGGGCCTGCAGGGCCAGGGGACAGGGAGTCCAAGGCCAGAGGCTCAGGGCTACAGCCTCTCCACACCTGGGGGGCCAGGACTTTGTGGGGTTAGGGAGGGGACTTTGCAGAGATCGGGGGAGGACGGACAGCAGAGCAGAAATCAGCCCAGAGGCTTTGCCGAACGCTGAATCCTGGCCTCCAGTTTTGTCTTAATACTGGGAAGTTCCCATGGAAACAGGAGTCCAGCCTCGCCAGCCAGGCGGCCAGTGGGTTTCTGCCCCGCCGTCCACTCTCCTGGGCCGTAGGACTCTGCAGCACTCCATTCTGCTCTAATCTCTCTGCCTTCTTCTAAAGAGGCGGTCGAGGCTGCAGATCTGACCTCGGCCCTGAGCCTCCTGGTCCCCCCACCAGGCGCCCGGTGCTGTTTCTCTCTGCCCGTTGGGCGCCCCCACAACCCGCCACCACCATCGTGAGGGGATCACATTTAGACGAGGTCCTGGGGGCGACCTCAGCTCCTCTCTCTAGTGCTCTAGAGCCCCCACCTTGTCCCCACCAGGTGAGCACCCCACATGCCGGGGCAGCCCGGTGGCCCCTGGGGACAGGGTCCTGGGAGAAGCAGGGAAGCATCAGAGTCCCGGGGACACGCCGCGCCTTCTCCCTCCGCAGATCATGTTCGAGCTGCTGGACGTGCCGTCCCTGCTGCTGGCCGACCAGCTGGAGATGTCCCTGTACGCCTCGGGGCTCCTGACGGGCGTGGTGGTCGACTCGGGCTACGGCCTGACCCGCGTGCAGCCCTTCCACCTGGGCCGGCCCCTGCCGGGCAGCGGGAGGACTCTGGAGCTGGCGGGGCAGGACCTCTCGGCCTACCTCTTCCAGAGCCTCTTCAAGGAGGGGCGCAACCGGCACGACCTGTTCCAGCTGGAGACCGTGGCGTCCACCCAGATGGGCAAGTGCTACGTGCCGCAGAATCTGGGGGAGGCCCTGGACTTCCGCCAGAGCCTGCCCAGCGGCGCGGACGAGAGCAACACCTACCAGCTGCCGGACGGCACGCCCGTGGAGCTGACGCCCATGCAGCGGCTGGGCCCCGAGATGTTCTTCAGCCCGCAGGTGTTCGACCTGCCCGGGCCCAGCATCCCGCAGGCCGTGGTGGAGTCCGTCGCCTCCTGCGAGGCCTCCCGGCACCACCTGCTCCTGTCCCACGTGATGGCCTGCGGCGGGAACAGCCTGTACCCCGGCTTCACCAAGCGCCTGTACAAGGAGCTGACCTCGGGTCACTTCTCCTCTACCAAGGCCACCGTGTGGGTGGGCGGCAACCGGAACTTCAGCGTCTGGCTGGGCGCCTCGGTGGTGGCCCACCTCTCCACCTACAGGTCCGAGTGGATGACCAGAGAGGAGTACGTGGAGGGGATGCGGCTGTGACCGGCGCCTGGGTCCCCGCGGCTCCCGCCGCTCGGGGCAGGTGGGCGGATCCAGCTGGGGCTGGGGCAGCAGTTTGGGGGGTGGGTAGCATTAGCTGGCCCTTCCGGGGCCAGGAGGGATCGTTTGGGGTTCTGAGGTTTTATCTTGTGTCGAGTGGGATCCAACTCAAGGGAGAACAGTGTCACCCAGAAACCTGCCAGGGACGGCTTTCCCAGGGGGCCCGTCCCTGGGACGGGAGTGGCCCTCTGCCACCTCCACGCCAATCAGCCACTCTGGGTCCACTGTCATCGTCCTTGGGTTGTCTCATTCTTGTTTGGGGGGTTTTAACTGGGGCAAGAGAGAACGGGAGCGTCTGCTGGGAATCCCCGGTCCTGACGGGGGCGGCGGGTAGCCGGATGGCTCCCTGCTGCGGGGGCCTCTGAGCACCCTCCCCACCCGAGTCAGGGGCTCGCTGTCTCTGTTCAAATAAACCGCTTGTTTGGAATTGGTGCTGCCTGCTGTGTGACCGGGCAGGTGTGGTCCCCGGGGTCCCAGGGCCAGTGAGCATGAGAGAGCCAGGGTGGGCCCGGGCACAGTGGTCATTGCCACACAGGATGGACAGGCCCAGGCCCCCGTTCTCCTCGGCCGCATTGCCTCCATTCACCCCAGAGGTCTGAGCACGTGTGATTCCTTATTAGTTCGGTAGGGATTTGATGAATATTCAGTTACCTCCTATGCGCCAGGTGCTGTCCTAGGTACCCCGAGGTGAAAGAGACGTATGAGGCTTCTGTTTTCAAGAGCGAGGCCGTGCGGGGGTGTGGCCAGAAATAGATAAATACAGCCAGCCCCCAGTATCCCTGGGGGGGGGTTCTAGGGTCCCCCAGGATACCACATGCAGGGACGCTCAAGTCCTGCACATAAAGTAGCATCGCGAGTGCGTCTAACCACTCGCCTCCTTCCGGGTCCTCTCAGTCATCCCGCACGACTTACAGTACCTAGCAAAGTCCATGCCATAGGAAGAGTCACTGCGCGGCATAGTTTAGGAAAGAATAATGGCAGAGGAGAAGTCTCTGCATGTTCAGCGCAGAAGCAATTAAGAAGTACATTTTCCATCCGTGACGGCTTAACCCTGCGAATGTAGAACCCGCGGGTACGGAGGCGACGGTGTGCGTCAGACGGTGCAGGAGGAGGTGCATCAGTCTCTGGGGGCTGGAGGTGGAGGGGTGGCTGGACTGAGACAGAGGGAACTGCAGGAACCGAGTCCTTCCCTGCCAGGCACGCGGCGAGGCTACACTTCCCCGTCCCCGGCAGTTAGGTGGGTAGGGCTAGTTCAATGTGCATCTGACCCTTAAAATGGCCCTAATCAGCTGCAGGTTCAGTAGACCCCATGGGGGCTTGGCAGGCGTAGGGCAGCAGAGCTGCACATGGAAGGAGCCTTGTGACTGGATAGAGCAGAGGCGGAATGGGCTGGGAGGAAGAATCTGTTATGTTCAGCTGCTGAGACTCGGGGGCTATTTGTTACAGCAGCTGCTTTGCTTGTTCTGACTAACACAGACAGAGCAGCCATGACTGACTATTGATACATTTCTTTCCTGTTTAGTGGCAGAACTGGGGTTTAACCCAGTGTGTTGACCACAGCATGGTCTGGCTGTTTCTGAAAGGGGAACCCTACTTTCCAGAGCTGGAACAGTTACAAGTGCAGTGGGTGGAAGAGTGAGGCCAGGAGCCCCAAGCTGTCTGGGCAGGTGGAGGAATCTGGGGACCAAGCCCTGTTCACCTTGTCTTTGAACATATGAACCGTATCTCCTCAGCCACAGCTGTCCACCCACACTTGAGCTATCTGCAGGCCCCGGGGATACTGACTTCCTAGTGGGGCAGCTGGGCATAGCCTAGTGCAGGCCCCAGGACCTTTGCTCAGCCGTGAGTGGCAGGCCGACTCTGCCTGGCTAAGCCAGATGGGTGTGTCCGTGGGAGGGAGGACAGGGAGAAGTCAGTTTTCCTTCCAGAGGTCTGGAGTTGAGGGTGTGCTGAGGTGAGGGAGAACTCACTTTGCAAACTACGGGAGCGCTACTCTTACATGAGATGTGACTTCAGATTTTACAACTGGATTTCACTCGGATCAATCAGAAAGTTCATGGCAACAGCATCCCCTGGCCGGGCGCCGTGTGAGAGCTGTACAAACGGAGTCACGTTTAACCCTCAACATGCACAGGAATGGTATTTGTCCCCATTTACAAATAAGAAAACCAAAGCCCAGAGATGTTAGGCACCCGCTCAAGTTCACACTCAATCTCAAGCCAATGGTGAACTGTCAAGAGTCAGGAAGGGATTCGGCATTCCCAGAAAACTAGACTGGGGGTGGCTGAAGCGGGGAGATTTATTTGTCTCAGGCACAGCTAAGCAGCTCAGGGGAGCCGTGGCGGGTTGATACCATTGGGGATTCTTTCCGCCTTTCTCTTTTCCCTCCTTTGGCATATGAGAGTGTTAGGCGAGGTCACAAGATGGCTGTGGCTGCTCCGGACATCACATTCATGTTCCCCGAAGGAAAGCTTAGGCGCATGGAGTGTGCCTTTGAGGGCCACGTTGTGGCCCACAGTGCCGGGTGGCCCTCCCAGCTCTCTGGGCCTGAGAGATGCGGAGATGGCTTTTGCCCAGGCTTGGATGAGAGTCGCTCTCGAGGGCGGCAGGCGTCAACATCCGGAGCAGCGGTCCTTGGCGCAAGCCCGTGCGTTTGTGTACCCCCGAGCCTTAAAAGGCAGAGGTGGGGAAGCTCAGCCGCGCGTCTGCCAGGGGTGGGGGCCCAGGGAGAGAGGGGCGCGGGGCATTTTCTTGCCTTATTTGGCCGTGGGCAACTGTCACCAGAACTCTTTCTCGTTTTATTCTGCATGTAACATTTAACCTTTCTGTTCAAGCATCAAATCTGGCTGCCTGGTGTATAATTACGGACTTTTCTTCTCTTTCTCTCTCCTCTCCCCCACCCGACAAGCTTTTAAAACTCCCTCGCTGGGTACCATCTCTCTCCTCCGACTCTCCAATTAAATTAAAAATAGCAGCTCCGTGGGGCTGTGCAGGGCCATCAACCTGACGCGGAACTACTGGCACACCAGGCCTGGCGGGTGGCACGCGGTGCCCAGAGGATGCGTGCCAGCTCTGGCGCAGCCCGGCAGCTGCACGGAGCAGGGAGGCTCATACTCCGCGAGGGGTCGGGCTGCCTGCCAGCGTGGCCAGGTGCAGGCGGGGGGAGGCCGGGGCTTGGCAGCTGGGTGGGGGGCTGGGTGGAGCTGGCAGAGGGGACAAAGGGAGAGGCCCCAGGCGGGCCACCCCTGGTTGTGAGGCCACAGTGCTGCCAGCTTCCGCTGCCACGCTGGGGCTTGGCACCCTTGCCTTTGTGCCTGTGTGGGGCTTGGATGCCCACGTTCCCTGAGAAGCCTGGCAGGTCCTGCTGAGGCTGAGGGCGAAGTCAGCGTCAGCTCCGAGCACCCTCCTGGTGCCGGGAGAGCTTTATTGCCTCTCCTACCAGGAGGGTCCCTCCCTTTAGATAAGCAGATGACAGATTGCACAAGGGCGCCGACTCTGGAGCCAGAACGCGGGGTTGGAATCCCACCCTGTGGCTTGCTGGTTCTGCCAACCTCCCGTGCCTCCGTCTGCCCATCTGCAGCAGGGCATCCTAAAGAGGCCTCGCTCAGGGCGATTTTCCTGGTTTCCCAGGACTTGGTGTTAATCAGCGTTTTCTTGCTGTGACAAAATGCCCGAGAAAACAACGTAAAGGAGGAAAGATATACGTTGGTTCATGATTTCAGAGGTTCAGTCCATGGCGGGCTGGTGGGTTGCTCAGGACCCAAGGTGAGGCAGGATGTCATGGTGGGAGGGTGTGGAGGAGGGACTCTGCTCAGCTCATGGTGCCGGGAAAGAGAGAGAGAGAGGAGAGAGGGAGAGGGAGAGAGAGAGGGAGAGAGAGGGAGAGAGAGAGAAAGAGAGAGAGGGAGAGGGAGGGAGAGAGAGAGAGAGAGAGAGAGAGAGAGAGAGAGAGATA